>NC_049240.1:13546625-13875875 GCF_011100685.1 Canis lupus familiaris
GTTAGGCAAACTTTACCTTTTCCTTCATCTCTCCAGTCCCTTTCTATATATAGGATCATAGTGTGTTCTTCAAGGCTTTGGACAGGTATCCATCCAGTCATGCTGGACATCTCTACCTGGAACCTCAAAATGAATGCATCATTTTCCCCCTAAACTTGCTCCTACTCTTAAACGTTCTTTGTCAGAGAATCACTGCTATAGTTTCCTGACTTCCAACCTACCTTGTTCTCATCAGGTTCATAGTCCCTGTTTGGCAATCGAAATGTAAATTTCACCTCATTTCCTTAAGGTTTCCTGTTTTCTAAAGAATCGGGTTTATGCTCTCTTCAATTCCCACAGCACTACCTGTTACCTAAACCAACTTGTATCTTCCAGAATATGCCCCTCGCTACTTACTCACCCCATTCTTCAGTCTGAATTAGATTGTCCTCCACACCTTCCCAAATTAACCACCCTCCTAGATAATGTGTTCAGCCTTAGAGACTCAGGCTTAGACTCAACTCAATGCCCCTACAAAGAATTAGGGAGCCTCCCCCCCCATTCCATACCTCTGTAATATCACAGCTACATTTGTATCAATGATGTACTATTGTGTTTTAATTAGCCATCTCCCCAGATAAGCTAGGGACCAGAGCATACTCCTATCTTAGGCCCAATTTTTCCCAAACTGAGTACAGTGCCAGACACATAGTGTTGATTCAAAATGTTTTTTGTTAGAAAAAAATTGTAAAATGAGAGGGTAGACTAATACCAATAGTTTTAAAACAGGGGCTCCAAAGAAACCTTTTTAAAGACTCAGAAGAGAGCCTAGGAATTGCATGAGGCAGCGCCTCTTCTTGGCTTTGCTTTTTGGGCTTGCAAATAAGAATTTGAAGTCTTGTGCTACAGAAAAAATGTTGGGAAACAACTGGACTAGGTGCTCTCTAGTACCATTTCCCATTTCAGCTTATGAATACAATTGAAAGGCAGAACTATGCAGTCTTAAAAATCTAGCAATACTTTATGTCTGCAAATTACAGATTTATCTTCATGGCACAAGTGGATGAAAGCTCGAGCACCACAGTGCAACCCTACCTGAATGCCTATCTAATCAAAGTTGTTGGGCAACAGCTACAGAGTACAGGCTGTATGGAAGGGGTGACCAAAGGAAAAAAAAAGACTTCCATTCCCCCCACCCCTTATAACAAAACATCAGTGCTTTTTTTTTTTTAATTTTTATTTATTTATGATAAGCACACAGTGAGAGAGAGAGAGAGAGAGGGGCAGAGACATAGGCAGAGGGAGAAGCAGGCTCCATGCACCGGGAGCCCAATGTGGGATTCGATCCCGGGTCTCCAGGATCGCGCCCTGAGCCAAAGGCAGGCGCCAAACCGCTGCGCCACCCAGGGATCCCCATCAGTGCTTTTGAAATCTTACCCAAGGAGTTCTTTGCTCCCTCCACTCTGTACCTCCCAACCCCCGCCTCTATCCCCACTACACCCAATACAGAGCTACTCATCACAGTGGTAATTTAGAAAGAAACAAGTTGAACTGATCTTGCCAAAAACAAACTGCAATGTGATAAAAATAAAATGAAAACAGTCCAACCTACTTGCACTTGCCTAGGTAAAAATGCCTTATTTGTAGAGGAAGACCTTTGCCCCTAAAACCTATGCTAACAGTGAAAAATGAGACAAAAGCAAGATAAGATAGGAATAAATCACCTTTCTTATGTAAGAAATGCAGGAGCAAGCATTTTGCTTCCTTCTGTTTCAGCTGTGCCTATGGTGGAATGAGTTTAGGCCTCAAAGGAGGTCTGGTGACCTTGAGCAAATTTCTGAACTTCTCTGAGCCTAATCTTCCTTATTTGTAAAAGGAACCAATAACACCTACCTCAAAGGTGAGAAATAAGATAAGGGCCACCACCCACTCCGTGACACATACTCCACATTATTCCCTTCTTCCACTTGTTTTGTGGTGGTGGAAACACATTTGAAGTATCTTTTTTAGGTGGTATATAATTTATTTTTATTTAAAGTGAAAATCTGAATAACCTTTTGTTAATTAAATCTATAGTCCTAAATCTGAAAAATGTTTACTAGCTTTCCCACCATTTATTAGTAACATAGTATTACATTAGTAACAGAGCATCAATGCAATATTAAAGTTCAGCAGGAATGCCAGGAGCCCTAGATCCACCTTTATTAATATTCTCACATGCCCAATTCATAATTTATTTAGAATTTAAACTTGTGAGGTGGAGGTTATCCTGAAATCATTTGCATAACTTTATTAATCTGTAGATGAGATGTCAGAGACAGGATTGACTGATTATACTAAACCAGAAACACCTCATGACTGACCACCTTCACTGAAGAACAGTAAGCACACCATGCGTAAGTTAACTATCTTTACCTAGGAGCAAAACTGAAAATGCTAGATTACAAGTTTACCAGTGTATCTGCCATTTAGCTTCACAGCTTTGTGTGCATTTTTTTAGTTAACCTTATCTCAACTGCCGTGAAATAATTCAGAATCCTCTCACAACTTGTGTTAAGCAAAACTAGTGATTAGAATGGCTTAAATATATTGCAAATGTACTATTCGAAGATTTTCCCCGGGGCATCTGGGCAGCTCAGTGGTTGAGTGTCTGCCTTTGGCTCAGGTAGTGCCCCAGGATTAAGTCCCGCATGGGGCTGCCTGCTTCTCGCTCTGCCTTTGTCTCTGCCTCTCTCTGTGTGTCTCTCATGAATAAATAAATAAAATCTTAAAAAAAATTTTTTTTCCTCAAATTGTTGAGTCTCTTAAATTTAAATTTCAGTCGTCCTAAATGAAAACAATCACTAGACTCACATTATCTCTAACATGTATATTCTCAAGCAGTCAGAAATCAGTTCAAATTGGAATTTACTCATAATGATTAACTATGTGTCAACTTGGCTCGTCTCCAGTGCCTGGTTGTCCGGTCAAACACTAGTCTAGATGTTGCTGTGAAGGTATTTATGTGATTAACACTTATAATCAATTGACTGTAAGTAAAAACAGATTACCCTCCTAGTGTGGGTGCCTCTTATCCAATCAGGGGAAGACCTAACAGCAAAGGCTGACATCTCCAAGAAAAGAACTCTGCCCTCACACTGCAGTGGGAAACCCTGTCAGGGTTTTCAGCCTGCTGACCTGCCCTGTAGATGTTGGACTCAAGACTGCAACATCAGCTCTTACCTGAATTTCCAGCTCGCCAGCCCTTTCAGACTAGCCAGCCCTTTCAGACTTGCCAGCCCCCACAATTGTCTGAGACAATTCTTTAAGATTAACTATTCTCTCATTGCCTTATCTCTGAGAGAGAGAGAGAGAGAGAGAGAGAGAGGAATCTCTCTCCATATAAGTATTTAATTTCTATATATTCAGAGATTGCGATATATCTGAATTTGTATATTCAAACACTTAGATATATCTCTATCTCTGCCTCCTATTGGCCTGTTTCTCTGGAGAAGTCTAATACCCTACTATTTCCAAACTATTAGTATACATGAAACTTTAAAATTTTTCATTTTTGTAATTAAATGACAAATCCCTTTTTAATTTGGTTCAATACCTAATACTTGAGCCCACTGGTCACCTGGGCTTCAGTTTCTGAACTTGAAAACCATTTTGACTATGAAATGCATGCAGTGCTTTTAGAAATATGCCTCCCATTGTTCCACATAAAATCTGAAATAACCTTTCATCTAATCTCTGAAATAAGATTTCATCAGAAGTCATGCAACAAGGGCATGTGGGTGGTTCAGTTGGTAGGGCATCTACCTTTGATTCAGGTCATGATCTCGGGGTCCTGGGATTGAGCCCCACATTGGGCTCCCTGCTCAGTGAGGAGTCTACTTCTCCCTTTCCCTCTGCCCCTGCCCCCTCTCATGCTCTCTCTCTCTCTCTCAAATAAATAAATTATTTTTTTAAAAAAAGTAATGTGACAGACCAAGACGAAAGATGAACATAATTTTTCTGCTTTCAATAATATCAAAATTACTATAGAATTTAGGAAAAGAGCATAACCTAATAATTTTAGTCAAAATCACATTGACTTCAAGATTGATTTTTTTTTTTAAAGATTTTATTTATTTGAGAGAGAGAGCACGAGGAGGGTGAGGAGGAGAGAGAGAAACAGACTCCCCACTGAGCAGGGCGCACAATATGGGGCTCCATCCTGGGACTCCAGAATCATGACCTGAGACAAAGGCAGATGCTTAACCCATTGAGCCACCCAGGTGCCCCCAAGATTGATTTTTTTTTAATATTTAAACAATTGTTGAGAAATAAATTTAACAGAAGGAACATGAAATCATTATCTTTCGGGGCAAAACAAAAACAAAAACAACCTTCAAACATTTCAGCTAAGAGAATATTTTAAATGACCCTGCCCCATCTCCAATTCTTGGTTCCTCTCCAATGAGTTGCCATTTAGTGTGTATCTTTCTGACCTTTTTTCTAAGCATTTATATTTATATGGCTGTACCTGTAGAAATATCGCAAAGCTTAAGTTCCAGAATCTGTACACTAACTGCCTCAGTTTAAATCCTAGCTATGTGACTTGAGGCAAGACACTCAGCTTCTCCCTGCCCCAATTTCCAAATCTCTATTAGGGAAATAAAAATAAAAACTAATTCATGGGGTCATTTTGAGGATCAAATGAGTTCATCTAGTAAAGCACTGAGAACATTGGAACATAGCAAGCACTATAAAATATAGTCATTATCATTTTCATTGTCATTATCATCCTCTTTTTTTTTTTTAACATAAGTGATATCCATCCTACCGTATGTTATTTTGCAAACTTACTTGTCTAACCCACTTATATATTTTGGAAATATTTCATATTACAGATAAGATCTACCTCTTTTTTTTTAACTACTTCAAGCCTCCTGTTCCATAAAATGATTTCAAACAGCTCCTTAGTACCTAGAAGAAATATCTACGTTTATGCAAACAGTTTATCATTTTTTCTACATGATTCAGTAGAGCATCAGCAGAGAGAAACCTGCTTGGTATAAAGTATTAAGGGACCATTTGTACAGATACCATCCCTGAGTATCAGATAAGGAAGGAGATAAGACCCTGACGCCACCTGGGCCATGCCTATCACCACCCTCAGTAGCCTCCATTCATTTTTGAACCTTGGCTTGTGTACACTAAAGAGGACGACCCAACAGAGATGCAAGCAAGTGGTCACTGGCAAAGTTACCGAGCTCTGGTTGTCCTGTTTCTCCCTTTTTCCGATGCTGCCTCACTGCCATGAGCAAACCTATGTGTACATTTCAAGAAAGGCCAGGGGATACAAATGACTGGCAAGGTTGAAGGTGATGCTTACATCATAGATCTGATGACGTTTGAAGTTCCTTTTGGAGGGGATGTCCTTCTTTGGACCCAGAAAGGATTAGAAGTTGCTGCTGCCTCATCTCATGATTTTGGCATCCATCACGAGGGGAGGCATTGAGAGGGCAGTTGGAGAAGGGTGAAGACAGAATAGGGAGGGTGCTTCTCTGGTCTTCCCAACATTTTCCTAGGCCTGGCACAAAGCAGGCATTCAACAAATGTTTGCTGATTAAATGAAAGCATCAATTAAACCTTTACTTTCCATAGCAGGACGGAGCATATTTCACATTTTAAAAAAAGGAAAAGTAGGGGAAGGGGTTCTTGTATTATTAACATCTGTGTGTTTCTTTCTGTCTTCCCACCCTTAGATCCTCACCCTGTTGCATGAGCTGTTAGGGACAGTAATTGGGTCTTATCTATCTTTGCGTCCCTGGCCCTTGGATAATATCTACTCATAAATATTAATAAATGAATGACTTTTAACTAATTTAGGTCTGTCCTAAAGCAATACTTACTCATTGGGTTAGCTCCAGAAATACAAAAGCCTCTGAGAGTGCCCCAAACGGATCACTCCAGCTTCTTCCAGGACGAACCACTTTTACCAGGCTGGATCCAAACTCAACTTGTGAATCCTTTAGGAACTGGGGACAAAGACAGATGTGCCCGAGGCATTTTGGCACTTTGCCACCTGCCAACCTGGAAAGTACTCCTCATTCTTAACTATATGGATTTTGAGCTGCTTCTTCTTCCCAGTCACATGTTGGAGCTGATGTAATTGTGTTTCAGAGGTTATAAGAGAAAAGTTGCTGGCGATGGTATCTAAATGAGCCAATACCTTGTTTCTGTTTATGTGGCAAAGGTTTTCACAACAATCAGCCTTCTCAAGAAGTATACACACAGCTTGTCTGACTAGGCCCCAGTGGGAGACAAAACATGAGCTGTGGTCAGCCAGAAAACAGTCTGCACTCTGAAAGAATCACATCACAGTCACCGTACTCGCCAGGGTACTCCAAGGATGGCAAACGTACAATGAATGCACCTTATAAGACAAAACAGGAATCAGTCCTGGTGAGAGTTTTCAAGTGAATCACAGGACTAAATGAATGGTGTGTTGCTTGATCATCACGAAGGAGCAGGATGGAACATTCCAGTGAAGCCAGCAAGAACACTGAAATTTTCACTTTTATGAAGAGTACCATGAAGGTGTCTGTTTGCAAGCAGGATAAAAGTTGGAGGGGTGTACTGACAAATGATTGCTTCCTTTGCCTAGTGCACCTTTCAGGGCTCACGTTTGTCTATCTCAGCAGAAAGGAGGTCAGCGACAGATTAGGGGATCCAAATCATTCCATACACCAGATGTAAATCCCCCGAGAATCCTGGGGAAGAGAGGGCTGATTTGGTTTGTTAGGAGAGAACGTGAGGCAATTCCAAAAGAGGAAAAGCCTAAAACAGCCTTTTTCAAGTGGAGAAATCTTGCCCTGTCTTCATTCCTAGGAGCACAGACTTTTACTTTCCTGGTGAGATCATAAGAACTATATGTGTCAACTCCAAACACAGGTGTGGATTTTTCAGAGAATAACTCCAACTTCACCCTGTCCCATTTCATTCTGTTTTGGTTTTTTTTTTTTTTAAGATTTTATTTATTCATGAAAGACACAGAGAGAGGCAGAGACACAGTCAGAGGGAGAAGCAGGCTCCATGCAGGGAGCCTGATGTGGGACTCAATCGCGGGTCTCTAGGATCACGCCCTGGGACGAAGGCAGGTGCTAAACTGCCGAGCCACCCAGGGATTCCCTCCCATTTCATTCTGGATGTGGCATTTAAAGGAAGAGAATTCAAAAGTCTCCTCCAAACTGGCTTCCTTTCTGAAAATTAACTTTGCAGTCACCAGGACTTCCCTCACAGGTAAGTTCAGCCAAGGCCTTATCTTGCAGAAAGAAGTCATAAAGTGGGGGGCGTTTCACACAAGTTTTACCCATTCAGGCCTTAGATAAATTGTAGCCGTTGTCTATTCAAAAGTCACTCTCTTTATATGTCTCCTCATCAAAGCAGGACCTAAGTTTATGTGGCTCTAAAAATGAGTTTCTTACCAGGCATCCACCAGGATATTGCAGTGTCCAAGAAATAACTCACTGGAAAGAGTCAGGCAGACATCCTTTCTGGAAGCTCTCAGTCCTTCTAGAACATCTGTCACAAGGACATGAAAACTTTGTTCATAGCCCCTTTGCAGCCATATGGAGCAGGTATATATTCAAACCATGTGCTCAAGAATTGCCCTCTCTTTTTTTAAAAAAAATTTTTGTTTGCATTTATTCTATACAGAATTTACTTCCAGGCCATAAGTTTTTGTTTCTTCAGTTTCTTCTGAAGGGATATCTTTTTCTTCTGTGCAATCTCCTCTTCTGGTTTAGGAACAATCTGCTCTTTTTTAGTAAGAATCCTCTCGATGTGGCAGGGAGAGCTCATGTGTGGGTTAATCTGGCCATGAGCCCTGTAAATTCTACATTGCATCTTGGGGGCTTTGTTCACCTAGGTGTTCTCAATGACGAGAGAACCTCCATCTAAACCCTTAAGTTCAGTATTACTCTCTGCATTTTTAAGCAGATGCAGTAAAAATTCAACTCTTCTTGGGCCACTGACCCTGTGTCCAGCCCCACTGTTTGGCCTGTGTACACCTACCAACTCCACCATTGTAATGACAGAATGGCACATACTACCTTTGCAAAGTGACATCTTTTAGATACTTGATGGCTTTTTGGATATGCATACCCTTGATGGCTTGGGCAGTTTCAACCGTGTTCTTATAGTGAACATGAAGATTTGAACCTCTTGATTTGCATGATTTTTTAGGGTTTTCTGGGTCCAGCTAATAGCTAACCATTTTTAGAGGTCATCTCAGGCTGCTGGGGGGAAGAGAAGAATTGCCCTCTTTTAAAACTCAACTCAAATCTCTATTTTGAACTTGCCTTTCTCTTTGTGATGGATGTAAAATGGCCCACAATTCTTTGCAGTTCACGTCAAGAGGTGAAATTTATTTCCCTACTCCTTGAATCCGGACTGGCCCCATGACTTGCTTTGGCCAACAGAATGTTGGAGATGTGCATGTGACTTCTGAGCCTGGACTCAAGGGGTGTCACAGCCTCTGTTCTTACCCTCTAGTAAAGCTTCCAACATCATATGCAGAAGACCAGGATGAAAGACTTGTGGAGAAGGAAGCCCAGCCATCCCGTAAGAGGACCCAGACATGTGAGTAAAGCTGTCTTGGATGGTCCAGCCCCAGGCAGTCCCCAGATTATTGCAGCTGCATGAGCAACCCCAGGCAAGAATGGCAGAAGCACCACTCCAGCTAAGCCCTTCCCATTGCCAACCCATAGCAACTGAACAAATGAACAATGGTGTTACTAAGCCATTAACTTTCGGGATGACTTATTATGCAGCATAGATAAAAGATATACCCTTGGTGATTGAAATCATAATCTTAGTCAATTCCAGGAAAGCAAGTTTAGTTTAAATTCAAGCAATTCAAAATTTCCTCATCCACAGCTTTCTACCTGAAGTGGCATCTAACGTCCTACACAGCTCGTATATGATATCTAAAACCTGAACAATTTAATAGAGTTAAACTATTGTATAAAATTCTACGTCCAACAGAGAATACATTTTCTTTTTAAGAAAGGAAAAATTTACAAAAGCATTTCACGCGTTATGTCAAAGGGAAATCTATATAATTCTGAGGGACTGCTATGCAGACTAAATTATCTTACCATGATATAATAAACATAGAAGTTAACAACCAAAGGATACCATTAAAATTTTTCATGTATTTGGAAACTAAAAAATATTACTAAATATAAGGGTTTTAAGTGGTAATGGAAACACTATATGTGCCCAAATCTATGGAATTCACCTGTGCACTACTTAGAATGAAATATAACTTTAAATAAATTTTTAGGAAATAAGAAATATTAAAACAAACTCTCTAGGTCTTTGCGCTATTTTGGTTTGGGCTTTCTGAAAGTTGTAATAAAAATATGCTCATGAGGCATTATAATAGTGTTGTATGGTGACAGATGGTAGTTACACTAGTGGTAAGCATAGCATAAGGTATATAGAAATTGAATCACTATGTTGTACACTTGAAACCAATGTAACACTGTGTGTCAACTATAATTAAAAAAAAAAGTATGTTCATGATACTGGGCCCTCAGTTTTTCTAAAGGTTGCCACCTCTTTCATTTCTTTTTTTTTTTTTTAAGATTTTATTTATTTATTCATAAGAGAGGCAGAGACATAGGCAGAAGGAGAAGCAGGCTCCCCGCAGGGAGCCCAGTGTGGGACTTGATCCCAGGAACCGGGATCCTACCTGAGCCAAAGGTAGACGTTCAACCACTGGGCCACCCAGCTGCCCCACCCCTTTCATTTCTTAATCGATTTTGAAAGTCTCTAGATCTTCTCTTGCACTACAGAGAAAATCTGAATGTCAGGCAATGCAAGTCTTTATGTATTAAGTTCTGGCTTGCTCAATTTAAAAAAATTCAGCTTTATTGAGGTATAATTGACATATAAAACTTTAAAATATCTAAAATGTTCCTCAGGGTAATTTGATATATATTTACATTGTGAATGAGCCCCCCCCCATCTAGTTAATAAACACATCCATCAGACTCCTGCTCAACTTTTATCAAAAATCCAATTGAAGGAAATATGCAAGAAGTACATCTTAAAGAACAGTTACTCTATTTCTTCAGCTATCTCATTTTTATTCCCTGGATTATCACAGAATTGCATGTTGAATCTATTATCTTCCTTCAGATCACCTTTTTGAATTATGTATACTATTACAACTTTCTCTAACATAGAAGAATGATGGAAGAAACTAGACCGATCCTACTACTATATTTATTGAGGAATGTTGTTAAAGATGTCCATGTGTCATTTAATGCCCATACCTGAAAACCTACACAAATGTCTTAAAGGTGTAAATAACAGAATGACAAATATCGAATTTTGTTTTTATGGAATGTGAAGTTTTATACTATCTTGTTTCTCTTTTTACCTTGTCTATTGAGCAGCTCAAAAAAATTAGCAGTTCAATTTTATTTTTTTAAAGATTTTATTTATTTATTCATGAGAGACACAGAGAGAGGAGAGTGAGAGAGAGAGAGGCAGAGACACAGGCAGAGGGAGAAGCAGGCTCCATGCAGGGAGCCTGCCATCTCCAGGATCATGCCCTGGGCTGAAGGTGGCACTAACCCACTGAGCCACCCCAGCTGCCCTGCAGTTCAATTTTAATAACCATATACTACTTTATGAACTATAAATTTGCATGATATCCCAGCTTTAAACCTTTTTTTAAAATTTCCATTTAGCATAAGGTTAAAACTTGTACATTACCTCAATTCCTTTATAGAATGAAGGGAAATAAAAATTTAAAAATATATATTGATATTTTGGGGAGTCCATGAACTAGAATGTAATCTTCATACAAATGCATAGGTATGGTCTTCCAAGCTAGTGAACTATACCTGACAGATAATTGCACTCCATTTAGCACTTTTCAGTTTTCAGGACAAGAATATTATCCACGAAAGTGGCTTATCTAGCCAGTCACAGGCTCTCTGGAAGCTATCAGTTGGGTGACAGACATTTTAACATCTTAACCGCTGGGTCAGGGAAAGCCTGGAAAGCCTCTCCCACCTTCACTGGACAGCTCTTTTGCACATAGTAATCCTCATTCTCAGGATGCCAGAATATTCTTAATCTTATTATGAATCAGATCATTTTGATAGCTGCTTCTCGAAAGGAAATGAGATTCACCAAATATGGTCAGATAAATCAAACTGGAATTACTCCTGAGCACACACTTAACAGTGTTAAGAGTTTGATTTTAAAGTCTTAACATTGTAGAGAGTCTTTTTTAAAAAGTACTGAGCTTTTAGGTATTTTTGTTTTGTTTTTAAATAAGTGTGAAAAAGAATTAACTAAAACATTTCAGTGTCTCTCCCTGCCTTCTGGGCTTAAAATATAGATTCTAGTTCCTTTCCTCTTTCTCCTTTTTCTAGAAATCCATATTTATTGACTTAATAGGTTTAGAGTAGGGTGAGGAAGACATTATAGACTGGAAGAAAATCAACAAAGGCATATTTGGAGACTGGAGAAATGGTGTTCGTGGTGTGGGAAGCAGTAAAAAGGCATGGTTTGCAAATTGAAACAGTGAGGCACCACAACACACCCATTAGAATGAGAGGCACAAGACCAAAATGCAGAACACTGTCAACACCACATGCTTTTGAGTGTGTGAAGCAACAGGATCCTAATTCATTGCCGATGGGAATGTGAAATGCTATAGCCACATTGGAAGATAGTTTGGAAGTTTCATAAAAAACTAAACATACGCTTATCATACAATCCAACAATCACAGTCTTTGGTACTTAGAGTTGAAAGCTTATGTCCATGCAAAAACCTGCACATGGATGTTTATAGCAGCTTTAATCACACTTGCCAAAACTTGGAAGTAACCATGATCTCCTTCAGTAGGTGAGTGATTAAATAAACTGTGGTACATCCAGGCAATGGAATATTATTCAGTGCTAAAAATAAATGAGCTGTCAAGTCATGAAAAAACACAGAAGAAACTTATATTACTAAGTGAAAAAAACCAATCTCTAAAGGCTACATACTGTATGATTCAACGGTATGATATTCTGGAAAAGGCAAAACTATGGGGACCATAAAAAGATCAGTGGTTGTCAGGGATGAGGGGTGGGGAATGAATATGCAGAGTGCAGAGAATTTTCAGCCAGTGAAAACAGTCTATATGATATTATAATGATGGGTACATGTCATTAATCATTTGTCCAAACCCATAGAACATGCAACACCGGGAGTGAACGGCGAGGTATACTATGGACTTTAGGTGAATATGATGTGTCAATGTAGGTTCATCCTTGGTAAGAAATGCACCATTCTGATTAGTGATGGTACCATTCTGGTTGATGATGGAGGGAGGCTGTGTATGTGTGGGGGCAGGAAGCATATGGGAAATCTCTGTACCTTCCTCTCATTTTATTGTAAACCTAAAACTGCTCTAGAAAAAATAAAATCTTTTTTTTTTTTTTACAGCATCTTTAGAAATGTTTGGGGAAACCCTCTGGAAGGGTACACAAGAAACTAATGGAGGAAGTGGGAAGGAAGAGTTTTCTCCACATGAGTAATATAAATTTTGAGCCATGTGAAGGTAATGTCTATTCTAAATAGAAATAAAATTATTCTTAAAATATATTAAGAGGGGTGTCTGGGTGGCTCAGTCAGTTAAGCATCTAACTCTTGGTTTTGGCTCAGGTCATGATCTCAGGGTTGAGAGATCAAGCCCCAAGTCAGACTCTATACTCAGGCAGAGTCTGCTTGACATTCTCCCTCTCCTTCCACCTCTGTCTCTCCTGCCACTCATCTCTCTCTCTCTCTCTCTCTCTCTCTCTCTCTCTCTCTCTTAAATAAAATAAATAATACCTTTAAAATTTTAAAAAATATATTAAGATCCCAGCTTGGAAGGCATAAATGCCAGGGAGTTTCCTTTCAACAACACTGTGTGACACAACTAAAGTGTCATTTACAAAAGGAGAGTCTGGCATCAGAGAGCAGGATAAAGAAGGATAGGAGGGACTAAAGGTTTTGCTAGACATGTTGAAAGCAAAGTCTTAACTTTTATCTGTAGGCCTGGCTGGTGGCTTGAGCCTATAGGCTCTGATAACATGACTGTTGCTACTATGATAGTTATTGCTGTGGTCCATGATGATAATAGTGTTGACGACAATAAGGGCACTGAGAGTGATGATACCACTTGGTATAGTGGGGATTCAGGAAGCTTTTGGTGTAATCCACACAGAGATGATATTTTGATGCCCATCCTCCCTACTCCTCTAAATTTTGTCCTCCTTTCTGACAATATTGCTCTAGTTCAGAGTGCTTATCTTGCTGCTGATTTTCATTCTTTCCCATCTAAAGGATTCCTTACACAGTGATGTCAGCCATCTTCTCCACAAATCTCTCTCCTTCCCAAAATTCCACAATAATATACAAAGGCTGCTCAAATCAAAACTTCTGACTAGTTGATTTTCCTGTCTAAATATTCTTTCCTCCCTTAATACACCATGCCAGCACTGGCCCTCCATTCCAGTGGGGAACCTGCCTGTTCTTTAAGTGTAGTTGTTATAGGAATCCTTGTCCATTCTTTCTGCCCTATTTTCATCTCAAAATTCTATTCAAGCAGGACTTTCATTCAAAAAATATTCAGTATAACATACTTTAAAAAATCTTGCTAAGAGAGTTAAGATGTCAGAGTAGTAGGAAGACCTTAGGCTTGTCTAATCCCTCAAACACAGCTCGATAAATATCAAATCATTGGAGAGACAGAGACAGAGGGGGAGAGAGAGAGAGAGCAGTGCACAGGGAATCACACAAGAAAACATTTCCCCAAAACCACTGATTGAGAAAACAAGAGGGTCTGATTATCACAAGTTTTTATGACCAGCAGAGCCCAAAGACTGGAGTTTTAGAAGTCTGCACAGTGCCTGGGGTTGAGTTTTGTGGGTGCCGCAGTGCTCCTGTGGAGAAAGAGAGCAGAGGCCAGGAAGCAACAGGGTGATCTGGACATCCCCTGGGATGCACTGGACAGACAGTTCCTCCTTCTTGCAGTGCATCTGGGAGAGGTGGCATTGCCTCTCAGGGGACCAAAAAGCCAGCAGACATCATTGAGATTCCCTGCCCCATAAGCACAGTGGCAGAGTCACCTGCTGAGGGTGGCTAACCTGGACTCATCCTTTTAACACACTTCACTCTAAACTCCAAGCTCCTGCGCATTGGTGCCAATGTCCTTCTAGGACAAAGTAGCACCAGACCCAGTGTGGCAAGATCCTTCCTCAGAGGATGAGTGTCATGCCAGGTCCCCAAAGTTTGGAATTTTGAAACTCATTCAGCAAGCCTGAAATAAAATTTAAATGCAGATAGCTACTGGTGGGCAGATGGCCCAGACACAGAGAGGGGGAAGGCATGGACCTGAGGGACACTTGGGACACAGGAGGAAAGATTGTTCACTCTTCTGTGAGGGCTTCCTGGACAGTGGCAGAACTGAACTGTCCTCTCTAGGGATGAGGAATAGGGCTGTTGCCATTTTTCTTCCCTGCTGATCAGCACAGACTGACTTCAGAAAGCAGCACAATGTCAATAGTGGAGGCCTGAGCCACTTACACCAAGCCCTGCCCCCCTGCACTGTGCAGGTGCTTCTTTACTATGGCAAGTGTGCCTGAGGGTCAGAGCATCAGACTCCCAAGAAGACCAGCCCAAACCCCTTGCACGCATCAAGTCTACTGACCACAGAATGCTGCGAAGCTTCAGCTCTAGTTGAAATAGGATCAGGGCTCTTTTAACAAACATACCAGAGCTCACCTAGTTACTTACCACTCTGGACAAGTCCCAAACACTCCTCACTGCAGGCAAGTAGAAACACTGCAGAGGACTGGCCTGAAAATAGCCAAAACTGTGCTACTTTGTGTAGCAAAGTGCACACAGCACACACGGGAAACACTTCCTAAAGCAACAGGTCTGGGACAGTAGATGACCTCTTCTTTATAAAATCATTACTCTCAGGAGCAGGAATATTAGGCTCTCCTAATATACAGAATAATAGAGAGACCTAGACAAAATACCAAATGGAGGAATTCATCCCAAAAGAAAGAACTAGAAAATGTCATAGGAGGTCAAGGCCAGGGATCTAATTGAAACAGATATAAGTAATATGCCTGATCTGAATTTTAAAACAACAACCATAAGGATACAAGCTGGGCTTGAGAAAAGTACAGACACCAAGGAGTTCCTTACCATGGAGATAAAAGACCTAAAAACTAGTCAAGTGGAAACAAGAAATGCTATAACCAAGATGTGAAACTGACTGGATGTAATGACCACAAGGATGGAAGAAGCAGAGGGGGGATCCCTGGGTGGCGCAGCGGTTTGGCGCCTGCCTTTGGCCCAGGGCGCAATCCTGGAGACCCAGGATCGAATCCCACGTCGGGCTCCCGGTGCATGGAGCCTGCTTCTCCCTCTGCCTATGTCTCTGCCTCTCTCTCTCTGTGACTATCATAAATAAATAAAAATTAAAAAAAAAAAAGAAGAAGAAGCAGAGGAACTGATATGTGATATAGAAGATAAAATTATGGAAAGTAATGAAGCTGAAAAGAAGAGGTAAAGAAAAATATTGAATCATGAATGTAGATTTAGGGAACCCCCATAGCATAATAACATTCATATTATAGGAATCCCAGAAGAAAAAGAGAAGGAAAAAGAAGCAGAATGTTCATTTCAGGAAATTATAGCTGAAACTTTCCTAATCTGGGGAGGGAAACATCCAAATCCAGGAAGCACAGAGAACTCCCATCAAAATCAACAAGGGCAGGCCTATGCAAAAACATATCATAGTAAATTTGTAAAATACAGAGATAAGGAAAGAATCCTGAAAGCAGCAAGGGTAAAGAAATCCCTAACTTACAAGGGAAGACAAATAAGGTTAGGAGCAGACCTGTCCACAGAAATCTGGAAGGCACGAGAAAAGTGGCATGGTATATTTAATGTGCTGAATAGAGAAAATATGCAGCCAAGAATGCTCTATCCAGCAAGACTGTCATTCAGAATAGAAGGAAAGATGAAGAGTTTGCCACACAAACAAAAACTAAAGGAGTTTGTGACCACTAAACCACCTCTGCAAGAAATATTAAAGGGGACTTTGAGTGGGAAAGAAAAACCAAAAGGGGCAAAGACTAGAAAGAACAGAGAAAATCTCCAGAAACAACAGCTTAACAGGTATTACAATGCCACTAAATTCATATCTATTGATAACCATTCTGAATGTAAATGGACTAAATGCTCCAATCAAAAGACATAGAATAACAGCATGGATTAAAAAAAAAGACTTATCTATAAGCTGCCTACAAGAGGTCATTTTTTTTATAATAAATGTATTTTTTACTGGTGTTCAATTTACCAACATACAGAATAACACCCAGTGCTCATCCCGTCAAGTGACCCCCTCAGTGCCCGTCACCCATTCACCCCCACCCCCCACCCTCCTCCCCTTCCACCACCCCTAGTTCGTTTCCCAGAGTTAGGAGTCTTTATGTTCTGTCTCCCTTTCTGATATTTCCCACACATTTCTTCTCCCTTCCCTTATATTCCCTTTCACTGTTATTTATATTCCCCAAATGAATGAGAACATATAATGTTTGTCCTTCTCCGATTGACTTACTTCACTCAGCATAATACCCTCCAGTTCCATCCACGTTGAAGCAAATGGTGGGTATTTGTCGTTTCTAATGGCTGAGGAATATTCCATTGTTTACATAGACCACATCTTCTTTATCCATTCATCTTTCGATGGACACCAAGGCTCCTTCCACAGTTTGGCTATTGCGGACATTGCTGCTAGAAACATCGGGGTGTAGGTGTCCCGGCGTTTCATTGCATCTGTATCTTTGGGGTAAATCCCCAACAGTGCAATTGCTGGGTCATAGGGCAGGTCTATTTTTAACTCTTTGAGGAACCTCCACAGTTTTCCAGAGTGGCTGCACCAGTTCACATTCCCACCAACAGTGTAAGAGGGTTCCCTTTTCTCCGCATCCTCTCCAACATTTGTAGTTTCCTGCCTTGTTAATTTTCCCCATTCTCACTGGTGTGAGGTGGTATCTCATTGTGGTTTTGATTTGTATTTCCCTGATGGCAAGTGATGCAGAGCATTTTCTCATGTGCGTGTTGGCCATGTCTATGTCTTCCTCTGTGAGATTTCTCTTCATGTCTTTTGCCCATTTCATGATTGGATTGTTTCTTTGGTGTTGAGTTTAATAAGTTCTTTATAGATCTTGGAAACTAGCCCTTTATCTGATATGTCATTTGCAAATATCTTCTCCCATTCTGTAGGTTGTCTTTGAGTTTTGTTGACTGTATCCTTTGCTGTGCAAAAGCTTCTTATCTTGATGAAGTCCCAATAGTTCATTTTTGCTTTTGTTTCTTTTGCCTTCGTGGATGTATCTTGCAAGAAGTTACTGTGGCCGAGTTCAAAAAGGGTGTTGCCTGTGTTCTTCTCTAGGATTTTGATGGAATCTTGTCTCACATTTAGATCTTTCATCCATTTTGTGTCTTTGTGTCTGGTGAAAGAGAGTGGTCTAGTTTCATTCTTCTGCATGTGGATGTCCAATTTTCCCAGCACCGTTTATTGAAGAGACTGTCTTTCTTCCAATGGATAGTCTTTCCTCCTTTGTCGAATATTAGTTGACCATAAAGTTGAGGGTCCACTTCTGGGTTCTCTATTCTGTTCCATTGATCTATGTGTATGTTTTTGTGCCAGTACCACACTGTCTTGATGACCACAGCTTAATAGTACAACCTGAAATCTGGCATTGTGATGCCCCCAGATATGGTTTTCTTTTTAAAATTCCCTTGGCTATTCGGGATCTTTTCTGATTCCACACAAATCTTAATTTGTTCTAACCCTCTGAAGAACGTCCATGGTATTTTGATAGGGATTGCATTAAACGTGTAAATTGCCCTGGGTAACATTGACATTTTCACAATATTAATTCTTCCAATCCATGTGCATGGAATATTTTTCCATCTCTTTGTATCTTCCTCAATTACTTTCAGAAGTGTTCTATAGTTTTTAGGGTATAGATCCTTTACCTCTTTGGTTAGGTTTATTCCTAGGTATCTTATGCTTTTGGGTGCAATTGTAAATGGGATTGACTCCTTAATTTCTCTTTCTTCAGTCTCATTGTTAGTGTATAGAAATGCCACTGATTTCTGGGCATTGATTTTGTATCCTGCCACGCTACCAAATTGCTGTATGAGTTCTAGCAATCTTGGGGTGGAGGCTTTTGGGTTTTCTATGTAGAGTATCATGTCATTGGCGAAGAGGGAGAGTTTGACTTCTTCTTTGCCAATTTGAATGCCTTTAATGTCTTTTTGTTGTCTGATTGCTGAGGCTAGGACTTCCAGTACTATGTTGAATAGCAGTGGTGAGAGTGGACATCCCTGTCTTGTTCCTGATCTTAGGGGAAAGGCTCCCAGTGCTTCCCCATTGAGAATGATATTTGCTGTGGGCTTTGTGAGGAATGTTCCCTCTATCCCTACAATCTGAAGAGTTTTGATCAGGAATGGATGCTGTATTTTGTCAAATGCTTTCTCTGCATCTAATGAGAGGATCATATGGTTCTTGGTTTTTCTCTTGCTGATATGATGAATCACATTGATTGTTTTACGAGTATTGAACCAGCCTTGTGTCCCGGGGATAAATCCTATGGTCATGGTGAATAATTTTCTTAATGTACTGTTGGATCCGATTGGCTAGTATCTTGTTGAGAATTTTTGCATCCATGTTCATCAGGGATATTGGTCTGTAATTCTCCTTTTTGGTGGGGTCTTTGTCTGGTTTTGGAATTAAGGTGATGCTGGCCTCATAGAACGAATTTGGAAGTACTCCATCTCTTTCTATCTTTCCAAACAGCTTTAGGAGAATAGGTATGGTTTCTTCTTTAAACGTTTGATAGAATTCCCCTGGGAAGCCATCTGGCCCTGGACTTTTGTGTCTTGGGAGGTTTTTGATGACTGCTTCAATTTCCTCCCTGGTTATTGGCCTGTTCAGGTTTTCTATTTCTTCCTGTTCCAGTTTTGGTAGTTTGTGGCTTTCCAGGAATACGTCCATTTTTTCTAGATTGCCTAATTTATTGGCGTATAGCTGTTCATAATATGTTTTTAAAATCGTTTGTATTTCCTTGGTGTTGGTAGTGATTTCTCCTTTCTCATTCATGATTTTATTAATTTGAGTCTTCTCTCTCTTCTTATTAATAAGGCTGGCTAATGGTTTATCTATTTTATTAATTCTTTCAAAGAACCAACTCCTGGTTTTGTTGATCTGTTCCATGGTTCTTCTGGTCTCAATTTCGTTGAGTTCTGCTCGAATCTTAATTAACTCTCCTCTTCTGCTGGGTGTAGGATCTGTTTGCTGTTTTTTCTCTAGCTCCTTTATGTGTAAGGTTAGTTTTTGTATTTGAGTTCTTTCCAGTTTTTGGATGGATGCTTGTATTGCGATGCATTTCCCCCTTAGGACTGCTTTTGCTGCATCCCAAAGATTTTAAATGGTTGTATCTTCATTCTCATTAGTTTCCATGAATCTGTTTAATTCTTCCTTAATTTCCTGGTTGACCCTTTCATCTTTTAGCAGGATGGTCCTTAACCTCCACGTGTTTGAGGTCTTTCCAAACTTCTTGTTGTGATTTAGTTCTAATTTCAAGGCATTATGGTCTGAGAATATGCAGGGGACGATCCCAATCTTTTGGTATCGGTTCAGACCCAATTTGTGACCCAGTATGTGGTCTATTCTGGAGAAAGTTCCATGTGCACTTGAGAAGAATGCGTATTCAGTTGAGTTTGGATGTAAAGTTCTGTAGATATCTGTGAAATCCATCTGGTCCAGTGTATCATTTAAAGCTCTCGTTTCTTTGGAGATGTTGTGCTTAGAAGACCTATCGAGTATAGAAAGAGCTAGATTGAAGTCATCAAGTATAAGTGTATTATTATCTAAGTATTTCTTCACTTTGGTTATTAATTGATTGATATATTTGGCAGCTCCCACATTCGGGGCATATATATTGAGGATTGTTAAGTCCTCTTGTTGGAAAAAAAAAAAGTCCTCTTGTTGGATAGATCCTTTAAGTATGATATAGTGTCCCTTTTCATCTCTCACTACAGTCTTCGGGGTAAATTTTAGTTTATCTGATATAAGGATGGCTACCCCTGCTTTCTTCTGAGGACCATTTGAATGGTAAATGGTTCTCCAACCTTTTATTTTCAGGCTGTAGGTGTCCTTCTGTCTAAAATGAGTCTCTTGTAGACAGCAAATAGATGGGTCCTGCTTTTTTATCCAGTCTGAAACCCTGCACCTTTTGATGGGGTCATTAAGCCCATTCACGTTCAGAGTTACTATTGAAAGATATGAGTTTAGTGTCATCATGATATCTATTCAGATCTTGTTTTTGTGGATTGTTCCACTGAACTTCTTCTTAAAGGGGAATTTTAAGAGTCCCCCTTAAAATTTCTTGCAGAGCTGGTTTGGAGGTGACATATTCTTTCAGTTCCTGCCTGTCTTGGAAGCTCTTTATCTCTCCTTCCATTTTGAATGAGAGCCTTGCTGGATAAAGTATTCTTGGTTGCATGTTCTTCTCATTGAGGACCCTGAATATATCCTGCCAGCCCTTTCTGGCCTACCAGGTCTCTGTGGAGAGGTCTGCTGTTACCCTAATACCCTCCCCATAAAAGTCAGGGATTTCTTGTCTCTTGCTGCTTTAAGGATCTTCTCTTTATCTTTGGAATTTGCAAGCTTCACTATTAAATGTCGAGGTGTTGAACGGTTTTTATTGATTTTAGGGGGGAAATCTCTCTATTTCCTGGATCTGAATGCCTGTTTCCCTTCCCAGATTAGGAAAGTTTTCAGCTATGATTTGTTCAAATACATATTCTGGCCCTCTGTCCCTTTTGGCACCCTTGGGAACCCCATTTAAACATAGGTTTTTCTTCCTCAGGTTGTCGTTTATTTCCCTTAATCTGTCTTCATGGTCTTTTAATTGTTTGTCTCTTTTTCCCTCAGTTTCCCTCTTTGCCATCAACTTGTCTTCTATGTCACTCACTCGTTCTTCCACCTCATTAACCCTCATCGTTAGGACTTCTAGTTTGGATTGCGTCTCATTCAATTGATTTTTAATTTCTGCCTGATTGGATCTAAATTCTGCAGTCATGAAGTCTCTTGAGTCCTTTATGCTTTTTTCTAGAGCCACCAATAGCTGCATAATAGTGCTTCTGAATTGGCTTTCTGACATTGGATTGTAATCCAGATTTTATAACTCTGTGGGAGAGAGGGCTGTTTCTGATTCTTTCTTTTGAGGTGAGGTTTTCCTTCTAGACATTTTGCTCAGTGCAGAGTGGCCAAAAACAAGTTGTATTGGGAAAAGGAGAAAAAGAGAGGAGAGAAAGAAGGAAAGAAAAGAGAAAAAGAAAAAAGAGAAGAAAAAGAAAGAAAGGGGAAAAAAAGGGTGGGGAAAGCAAACAGAAATCAAAAAAAAAAAAAAAAAAAACACGGGGGAGTATCTTCTGATTCTGTATACTTTAAGTCCCTTGACTTCCCCTGGAACTTGTCCGTCTAGCTGGTCTTCTGGGGGAGGGGCCTGTTGTGCTGATTTTCAGGTGTTAGCACTTGGGGGAGCTGCTCTGCCTCCTGCCTGGTGCAAGGCTCATTGGGGGTTGTTTACCCCGTGAGGCCCCTGGAGGAACAACCCCAGTGGCGGCGGCCAACTCTGGAGCCCTGGATTCAGCTCCCGCAGTAACTAGGGAGCTCTCCGTCTGCAGGGCCTGGAGGCTCCGGGGCGGGGCCGCTGATCTGCTCAGCTCGGGGCAGGAGCGTCCTTGCTGTCCTGGGTCCTCCCTGCCTCTGCCTGTCCCGGGGAGAGGCCAGATCCTGGGCTGTGTCCCGGGCGCCCTGTGTTCCCGGGCCTGCGCTGTTGGATTCGCGCTCCCGGCCTCACAGCCCCCTCTCCGCAGAGAAGAGGTCATTTTAGACCTAAAGACACCTGCAGATGAAAGTGAGGGGATGGAGAAACATCTATCATGCTAATGGATGTCAAAAGAAAGCCAGAGTAGCCATACTTAGAGCAGATAAACTAGATTTTAAGCCAAAGACTGTACCAAGAGATTAAAAAGCACACTATATCATAATAAAGGGTCTATCCAACAAGAATATCTAACAGTTATATATATTTATGCCTCCAACTTGGGAGTAGCCAAATATATAAATTAATTAATAACAAACTTGAAGAAACTCATTGATAATAATATAATGATTCAATGGGCCAGATGGATTTAACAGATATATTGAGAACATTTCATCCTAAAGCAACATAATACACATTCTCTTTGAGTGCACATGGAATGTTCTCCAGAACAGATCACATGCTGGGTTACAAATCAGGCCTCAATAAATACAACAAATACAAAAAGACTGACAGCATACCATGCATATTTTACAACCACAACACTACAAAACTTGAAATCAACCACAAGAAAAAATTTAGAAAGACCACGAATATGTGGAGGTTAAAGAACATCCTATTAAAGAATAGATCGGTTAGCCAGGAAATTCAAGAAGAAATAAAAAATTACATGGAAGTAAATGAAAATGAAAACATGACAGTCCAAAACCTTTTGAGATACAGCAAAAGCAGTTGTAAGAGAGAAGGTTGTAGTAGTACAGACCTACCTCAAGAAGCAAGAAAAGTCTCAAATATACAACATAATCTTACACCTAAGTGAGCTAGAAAAAGAACAGCAGATAAAATCTAACACCAGCAGAAGAACGAAAATAATTAAGATCAGAGCAGAAATCAATGATATAGAAATTTAAAAAACAAAAACAGTAAAAAAAGATCAACAAATCTATGATCTGGTTCTTTGAAACAATTAATAAAATTGATAAACCCCTTGCTGGACTTATCAAAAACAAAAAAGACCCAAATAAATGAAATCACAAATGAAAGAAGAGGTAACAAACAACACCATAGAAATACAATTCTAAGAGAATATTATGAGCAATTATATGTCAACAAATTGGGCAATCTGGAAGAAATGTATAAATTCTTAAAAACATATAAACTATTAAAATTGAAATAGGAAGAAGTGGAAAATGTAAACAGACCCATAACCAGCAAAGAAATTGAATCAGTAATCAAAACTCTCCCAACAAACAAAAGCCCAGGGGAATCCTACCAAACATTTAAAGAAGAATTAATACCTACTCTTCTAGAGCTGTTCTAAAGAATAGAAATGGAAGACTTCCAAACTCATTCTATGCAGCCAGCATTACTTTGATTCCGAAACCAAAGACTCCAGTAAGAAAGAGAACCCCTGATGAACATGGTTGCAAAAATTCTCAACAAGCTACTAGCTAATCATATCCAACAGCACATTAAAAGGATCATGATCACCATGATCAGGTGGGATTTATCCCAGGGCAAAAGTAGTTCAACTTTAACAAATCAATCAACATGATATATCACTTTAATAAAAGAAAGGACAAGAACCAAACGATCCTCTCAATTGATGAAGAAAAAGCATTTAAGAAAGTACAGCATCCTTTCTTGATAAAAACCCTCAAGAAATCAGGGATAGAAGGAACATACCTCAGCCTCAGAAAGGCCCTATATGAAAGACCCACAGCTAATATCATCCTCAAATGGGAAAAAACAGAGCTTTTCCTCTATGATCAGGAGCAAGACAGGGATGTCCACTCCCACCACTGTTACTTAACATAGTACTGGAAGCCCTAGCCTCAGCCAAAACAAAGAAATCAAAGGCATCCAAATCAGCAAGGAAGGGGTGAAACTGTCACTCTTTGCAGATGACATAAAACTCTATTGTAGAAAACTCAAAAAATTCCACAAAAAAATTGCTGGAACTGACTCACAAATTCAGTAAAGTCACAGGATACAAAATCAACATACATAAATCTTTGCATTTCTGTACACTAATAAAGAAGCAGCAGAAAGAGAAATCAAGGAATTGATCCCATTTACAAATGCACCAAAAGCCATAAGATACCGAGGAATAAACCTAACCAAGGAGGTAAAAGATCTGCACTCTGAAAACTATAGAACATTTATGAAAGAAATTGAAGAAAGACACAAAGAAATGGAAAAACATTCTATGCTTATGGATTGGAAGAACAAATATTGTCAAAATGTCTATACTACCCAAAGCAATCTACACATTAATGCAATCTCTATCAAAATACAAGCAGCACTTTTCACAAAGCTAGACAAACAATCTTAAAATTTCTATGGGACCACGAAAGACCCTGGATAGCCAATGTAATGTTGAAAAAGAAAAGCAAAGCAGGAGGCATCACTATCCCAGATGTCAACCTGTATATTATAAAGCCGTACTCGTCAAAACAGTGTGGTACTGCCACAAAAAGATACATGGATCAATGGAACAGAATAGAAAACTCAGAAATGGACCCAAAACTATATGGTCAACTAATCTTTGACAAGCATGAAAGAATATCCAATGGAAAACGTCTCTTCAACAAATGGTGTTCAGAAACCTGGACAATGACATGTAGAAGAATGAAATTGGACCACTTTTTTACATCATACACAAAAATAAATTCAAAATGAATGAAAAACTTAAATGTGAGACATGAAACCATCAAAATCCTAGAGGAGAGCACAGGCAGCAACCTCCTTGACCTTGGCTATAGCAACTTCTTACTAGACATGTCACCAGAGGCAAGGGAAACAAAAGCAAAAATGAACTATTGGGGCCTCATCAAGATAAATAGCTTCTGCACAGCAAAGGAAACAGTCAACAAAACTAAAAGACAACCTACAGAATGGGAGAAGATATTTGCAAATGACATATCAGATAAAGGGCTAGTATCTAAAATCTATAAAGAACTTATCAAACTGAACACCCAAAAAACAGATAATCCAGTTAAGAAATGGGTGGAAAGGTTAGACATTTCTTCAAAGAAGATATACAGATGGCTAACAGACACATGAAAAGATGCCGAACATCACTTATCATCAGGGAAATACAAATCAAAACCATGGATGGTATTACCTCATACCTCTCAGAATGGCTACTATTAACAACACAAGAAACAACAGGTGTTGGTGAGCATGTGGAGAAATGGTGGGACTGCACTGTTGGGTGGATATGCAAACTAGTGCAGCCACTCTGGAAAACAGTATGGAGGTTCCTCAAAAAGTTAAAAATAGAACTATCCTATGGCCTAGCAATTGCCCTACTAGGTATTTACCCAAAGGATCCAAAAATACTGATTCAAATGGGCACATGCACCTCAATGTTTATGGCAGCGTTATCAGCATAGCCAAATTATGGAAAGAGCCCAAATGTCCATCAGCTAATTAATGCATAAAGATATATATATATATATATATATATATAAAATGAAATCCTGCCATTTGCAATGGAGTAGATGGAGCTAGAATGTATTACACTAAGAGAAATAAGTCAGAAAAAGACAACTATCATATGATTTCACTGCTATGTGGAATTTAAGGAGCAAAACAGATGAATGTAGGGGAAAGAAAAAAAAATAGAGGAGGCATTCCATAAGAGACTCTTAACCATAGAGAACAAACTGAGAGTTGCTGGAGGGGAGATGGGTGGGGAGACAAGTGGAATAGGTGACGGGCATTAAGGAGGGCACTTGTGATGAGCACTGGGTGTCATATGTAAGGGATGAATCACTAAATTATATTCTTGAAACCAACATTAGTCTACATATTAACAAACTAGAATTTCAATTAAAACTTGAAACATTAAAAAAAATGAATTGAACCCTCTAAAAATAAATCCTGCTAAAAATAACAAATTTTTGCAATTAAGAAATTTACAAATGGTGAATGGATATGAGAACATTTGTTAGTTAACAATATGCTATGGTACACAGTGCATTTTTTCTTTTCTTCCCCGCCCCCTGCCCCCCAGAATGCTTTAAAAGAGGTCTCAGTCTCCTGTGGGAATAGAGAGAGTAGAGCATTCAAAGAATAATATAGCATCCTTATGTGTATTAGATATTTCCAGCTAAAAATGCTTTGTATTTAACCCTCACAAAAAGGTTTTGGGGTGGATTCTGGTTTTCCAGTTCTTAACTAAAAAGTTGACATCAACAAAACCACAAAATAAGAATATAAGTTCTGGAGGTGACAGACTGGGTTTTAAATTCTGGCTCTGCCACTCATTAGGCAAGTCCTTGAGCAAATTATTAACTAAGATTCAGTTTCCTCACACAAAACAGTAGGTTAATAACAGTACCCACCACCCAGGATCGCTCTAAGCATGAAATGAAAAAAGTATATAAAAGTGTTCTCATAGAGTCTAGTAAGCAAGGAGCACTCAATACTCTTTTGCTCTTTCCCTTTTTCTTATTCCACAACCTTCTCCGTAAAGCTATCTCCAACTTGCTCCTGTTGGTTTCAGCCACCCAAGTCCCATTCCCCTCTTTCAAACTAGATATTATTTTCATTTTTTTAAAGATTTTATTTATTTTAAGAGAGAGCACTCACGAGAGAGGAGGGAGAGAGAGAGAGTGCGAGCAAAGGGGGCAGAGGCATAGGGAGCAGCTGACTCCTGGCTGAACTCCCTAGGGAGCCCAATGTATCTGAGCGGAAGGCAGATGTTAACTGACTGAGCCACTCAGGAGCCCTGATATTATTTTCTGAGTGATTGTGAGCTTCTGTCTCTATAAAGTACCTTGTCCATACTTTGTTTTGTTATAGATCTTTTTTACAGTGGTAAAATATAAATACCATAAAAATTTACTATGTCAACCATTTTTAAGTATACAATTCAGTAGCATTAAGTATATTCACAATATTATGCAACAGTTTCCAAAATTTTTTTTAAAATGCAGAGATTCTATTCTCATTAACAACTCCCCAATCCCCCCATTCCTCTAATTCCTATAACCTCTATTTTAAGTATATTTCTAGGAATTTGCCTATTGTAGGCGCTTCATATGAGTGAAATAATACAATATTTGTCTTTGTGTGTCTGGCTTCCTTCACTTAGCAAAATGGTGTCAAGTTTCAACCCTGTCACAGTATGTATCAGAATTCAAGTCTTTTTTATGGCTGAGTACTATTCCACTGTATGGATAAACCACATTTTGTTTATCCATTCATCTGTCAATGGACATTTGGGCTATTTTCCCCTTTTGGGTACTGTAAGTAATGCTGTTGTGAATATTGATATACAAGTATTTCTTTGAGCCTATTTTTAATTCTTTTAGGTATATACCCAGAAATATAATAGGTGGATCAGTGGTAATTCCATTTTTAACATTTTTCCACAGAGGTTGCACCATTTCTACTAGCAATACACAGGTTTTTAATTTTTCCATAACCTCACCAATACCTATTTTGGTTTTTGTTTTTATAATAGTCATCCCTGAGTGTATGAAATGGTGTCTCATTGTGGTTTTCATTTGAATTTCCCTAATGACTAATGATGTTGATAATCTCTTCATGTGTTTACTGGCTAGTTATATATTATCTTTGGTGAAATGTCTATTCAAGTCTTTTGCCTATTTTTGAATTGGTTTGTTCTTTTGTTGTTGAGTTGTAGGAGTTCTTTATATATTCTGGATATTACTCCCTTACCCGATAAATGACTTACAAATATTTTCTCCCATTCTGTAGGTTATCTTTCCATTCTCTCTTTTTTTTTTCCATTCTCTTTATAGTATCATTTGATGTCCACAAGTTTTTAATTTTAGTCCAACTTATCTATTTTTTTTCTTTTGCTGCTTATGTTTTTCGTGTAATACTTGAGAAACAATTGTCTTCTAATTCAAAGTCATGAAAATTTCCTCCTATATTTTCTTCTAAGAGTATTATACTTTTAGTTCTTAAATTTAGGTCATTGATCCATTCTGAGATGATTTTTTTATATGGTATATGGTATAAAGGTCCAACTTTATTCTTCTGCAGTTTTGCCAGCATCATTTGTTGAAATGATGATCCTTAGACACCTGGGTAGCTCAGGGGTTGGGCACCTGCCTTCTACCCAGGGTGTGATCCTGGAGCCCAGGATCGAGTCCCACATCGGGCTCCCTGCATGGAACCTGCTTCTCCCTCTGCCTGTGTCTCTGCCTCTCTATCCTCTGGATCTCTTATGAATAAATGGATAGAATCTTAAAAAAAAAAAAAAAAGAAAGAAAGAAAAGAAAAGAAAAGAAGAAAAGAAAAGAAAAGAAAGAAAAGATGACCCTTTCCCCATGAATGGTCTTGGCATCCCTGATGAAAACTAATTGACTGTATGTTTCTAGGGTCTCTATCCCATTTCATTGGTCTACATGTCTGTATGTCCATATCGCACTGTTTTGATGACTGTACTTTTTGAAATTGGCAAGTGTAAGTCTTCCTACTTTGTTCTTCTTTTTTTTTTTTTTCTTTTTGAGTCCTGCATCCCGGGATGACGCCCTGAGCTGAAGGCAGATGCCCAACTACTGAGCTACCCAGGCATCCCTGTTCTTCTTTTTCAAGTTTGTTTTAATAGTCCATCATATTAAAAAAAAATAGTCCATCATATTTATGCAGGTGAACTTGAATATGTGGTGGATACATTCAAGAAAAAAGCAGAAAACTCAAAGCTCACCGTATCTCATAGTTCTTTAATTCTGGCCAGGTCCCAGTCAATGTCTTTTTAGTCAGTCTGGCTCATTTTACACTCATAGAGATATAATGCAGCTATGGTCACAAGTATAAATAAATGGCCATGGCATGGAATACTGTAATTACGGGATGTATGGAAATTCTATGAGGGTACTATAGTGGAAAGAGCACTTCAGAAGGAGGCCAGGATCAGGGTTTTAGTTCCAACTCTGTACTTCAAAGCAATGATTTTTAACAAGTATCTCACTTTTCTAGGGCTCTTTATTTTCATTGATCTATAAAATGATGATTATACCCCTGCCCTGTGTAACTCACAGTGATATGCTAAGGCTCAAGAGATATAAAGCATATGGTACATACAGCTAAGCACTCTAACTTGGAAGCTATAATCAATCACATGACTGTTTGGTCATTTATCTCACCAGAGCCATGAAGGTCTCCATTTGGTCACGTCCTTGATAGCCGTCAAATAAAATTTTCTCATCATAACAGTTCACAGATACTCCAAAGTTTCAACTCCAAGATTATGAATAAAGGTTTGTCTAGTCTTATTTTAATTATTTTTTAAAAGATTTTAAGTAATCCCTACACCCAACAGGGGGCTTAAACTCAAAACCCTGAGATCGAGTCACATGCTCTACCAACTGAGCCAGCCAGGTGCCTAGCATTTGTCTAGTTTGACTTGACAGCTTTTAACCTATCACATCTCATGTCAACAACCAAGAGGAAGTAGTGCTCTGTAAAAGACTGCCTTAGTAAAAAAAAAAACAAAAACAAAAAAAAAAAACTGCCTTAGTGCATCTATTTCATACAGGCAAGCGTGAGGACCCTGTGAAAAACGTGGAAGCCTGTGGGAGATGGAACCCATAGGCATCTGGGAAAACCTCCCATCCTATCTCCTGAACTGAAAGGAAATATACTATTGCTTATTCTTCCATGAGATTGCCTTTGGCTGGTGAAATAGCAAGGGCTAGTCACAGCGGGAGGCCTTTTTGAAAGACAAAACAAGCAAAAACAACAAAAGCCCTCCCTTTTAGTTGGTTTCACTTATAAGCAATTGCCAGGACTCTGGCAGCAAGTCGTTTTGGGGCTCTCTTGACAAGATTCACACATGATCCACAGAAGGTAGAGAGAAATCTCCTCATCTCTGCATGTTAATTAAGGAGGACAGATGGCCCTGTGATTATTCAACCATATGTAGGTCAAGACTAAATGAATTAATAAGCAACTTAATTCTCAGCCGCCTCCAAGAGCTTATGGGGCATCTATGAACAAACAATTGCCATAGTATCCTGGGAAACAAGAGCTAGAGATTAAATTTCCCTCCTGGTATACTAACTTCCACAGCCTGGGAAGGGACGTCTCAGTTCCTCCACCATACATGGCTTCTACATTGTATTTGGGATATTAAAATCAGTCAAAAGTTATCAATCTTATGTTCCATGTATAAATGATATAACTGCAGCCCATAGGGTTTCTCTCTCTCTCTCTTTTTAATTTTTTTGAAGTTAAGCTTTCCTTCATCGATCACTTTAGGGTTGAAAAGCTGGGTAGTAGAGCCCAGAAGGCATACATAGAAATATAACAAGACAGGAAACACATGCTGGGGGGCCAACGGGAGAGAAGAAGTTCAGGGAAGAAGTTCTGAAAGGGTTCAGAGGAGCAAGGGGCTGCCAAGGCAGTGCTTAATCTGGACCTGAAAGGGAAAATGGGCACCAACTGAGGGGAAGAAAGGGCCAGGAAAACTGTGCAAAAGGCAGGAAGCTGTGCAAGGCACACAAGGGATGGCAATCAAACCAGTATGACCAGATATTGCAGGGGTATTAGTAGAGATCAGTTGGTACAGGTGATTAGCAGCAAATACAGCCCTGAATGGCAGCAACGCTGACTGCTTATAGGAAAGAAAACAGTCTTTTCTTTTCCCAGAGATCCTGCCTGAGTCCCCAGAATGGACACTAAAAACCTTCCAGGAGGTGGACACTGTGAAAAATAGTTTCCTCCTTCCTCTCTGCTCTCCACTGCTCAGCTCCCCTCTCCCTCCCGCCTACGTACCCAGCCCAACTCCCTAGAACTGACCAGTTTTCCCTCTTCATCTCTCCATCCTCTTGTAAATGGTGAGCTACTTCTGAGAAGAGGCCTGTATTTGTCCAGCTGTCTCTGGATGGGCAGGTTTAATTTTCTGAGCAAAGGGGTATTAAACCCAGTTGTCAAACCCAGCATTACTGGTAGTAATAGATATTTTGCTCCTTTTGTCTCACTCCTTGGTATATCTGAGTTGGTTTGGAGCACTGAAGGAGAGGAAGCATAATTCATCTCCTGCTTAAAATCCTCAAATCTCAAAGTCTGGAAGATATATAGATAGATTACAGATATCAATATCAATATATAGATATATAGATATAGCTGCTAGTATTATTTGTCTTTACAACAAAATGTAAAGGGGATGTTACAATGGGTCAATAGTAATAAATCTTAATTTCTTAGCCATGTGAAGCTTAAGAACTTAATTTTTTTTTCTTTTCAATAACATACAGATAGCACAGGATTTAAAAGGAATAGAATAGGGTAAAAAATCTTCCTCCTCTCTAACCCTCCAGGTACCCAGTTCTCCCCATAGGTGACCATTATTAATCACTTTCTTATTTATCCTTCTATGATTATTCAATTTGTATACAAGCAGATATGTGTACTTTAATTAAAAGCTGGAATTCTAGACATACTGCTATAAGCCTTGCTTTTTCATTTAACCTGTCTTGTAGATTATTCCGTATTATTCCTTAAGGAATATTCCTTAAGGAATATTTCCCATTATTCCTTATCAGCCGTTGTCAGACTCAGTGGAATCCCATTATATGGCTGTGCTATAACAATCAAGTCCTTACTGCTGGACATTCAAATTGTTTTTAACCTTATGTTATTAAAAATAATGCTTTCATGACTAGTAGGTGTGCAAAGTAACAAAGATCAGGTAACTCTAGGTACCACTTTCATTGCATTGCCCTATTTACCAGGCTTGAACTTTGCAGTTCCTCCCCAGTTTCTGTTCTAGTCATGGCCACTAGCATTCACCTGCTGTCTCAGCAGGTACAAAGTATAAGCAGAGATATTAGGTGTAGAAATTGTCATACTTAATGTCTTGAATTCTCTCAGAGATTTAAAAGAATTATAAAGGAAACAAACGCAGGTGGCAGTTGACCTACTTAAATCTCTGGTATCACTCTGGGGCTACTAAAATAGAAGTGACATGGAACACAAGGGAAGAGAGTCATAAAGTATGTGCTATATATGGTACATATAAAATAATCACGCCAACTTAAAATCAATCTTTTGAACAATTTTTAAATTTGGGAGCTATTTTAATTGCACAGTAGAATACAACCAACGTAAGTTAAAGCAAATTTATGCTTCCTTTTTATTTTTCCTTTACTTAGGCCTTGCTTTCCTAGTATCCTCCCAAGTAAGGGCCCTTCTAGTACCATTTTGCCATGCTAGCAGTTTCTTCTTTTTATTCATGCTTATGTCTCCAAATTATCCCTTCTCTCCCAAATAAAGTTCTTTTCCCTGTGTACCTAATTTTTTATTTATTCTCACAAATAAAGGATTTGATGGATTTTCACCTGAGTGGCTAATTTTTTTTTAATCTCCTAGAAGTACTTAAGATTTTTAACAGCAAGAGCAGGTGAGTGCTAGATACTAATTTACATGCATTTTAATTTAAATATTGGGAGTAGAATAAGGGCCCATAGACTAACATAACATGCCCAGTGATACAGCAGAACCAGAGTTTGGATGCAGAGCTACTTAACTCCAAAATCTACACTTTCCCCACTTCTCATCAATGTTCAAACATTTTTGTTTGAAAACCCCTAAGCTAACTTTCAAAATTATGTACCCTCACAAAGTTTTAAATTGACATTTAATTTTTTTTTCATCTTAATAGTTGCATTGCCCTCACCCATCCCAAACAGCATGAAAATGGGCTTTCAGCCTAGCAGTGTGCACCAGGGAAAGGAGAAAATGGATTAAACAGGTTGACATCTCTGCTACAAGTTTTATTGGAAATGCATGTCTTGAGAAGAATTATGATCCAACTTTTTAAGGAAATCTAATGAAAGAGAATGTTTTAATTTGCTAAAAACAAATTTCTCTGGCAGCTATTTAAAAATATTTCTTGTAAATAGGAAGTAGGAAATTTTAAACATTTTATCAGATGACATAAGATGAGGACAGTAATCATATTTTGTATGACTTGATAAAAACATGTCTTTTCATTAACACACTGAACAAGCAAAATAAACAAACCCTTACTCTTAACAAGTATTTTTAAAGACAAATTCAGTAAATCTTGAATTTATGAGAACTCGGTGAATCATTAAAGAAGGCTTCACCTTTGTGTGGCCCATATGGTTTTCACATCTAGAGATATGTGCGATGGGTGAGGGCAATGCCATTTCTTATAAAATGGGAGACAGTGTATTATCAGAGAAATCAATTTTACAAAAGATTACTTGTGGTAGTTGAGAATCTGGAAATTGATTCCTTTAAGATGATTTATGCCTAGGTAAACTTCTCTGAAAGTATTTATGTGCTCCTGGGCATACCCCCAATTTGAGTATCGCTGTGTTACACCATACTACCTTGACAACACAAGGAAGTTTCTAAAGTGTTTTTGTCAAACTTGGGAGATATATTTATGCCTCCCTTTACCCTTAGATTATATGCTCTGTTTCATGAGAAAAAAGTCGTGAGAGGCAATGAGTGGCAGTGGGGGGTAGGGGTCACTGGAGTGTCACTGAGCCTGGGAGAGGCCATGGGTCATGGAAAGGCAGTTTCTCATATCCTGCTCAGGGACTGGATATTTATGGTGAAGCAAAAGTAATATAGTGGTGATGCTGGAAAAACATAATCAGCAAAATTATTAATAAATAAGAGTAGAGAATTAAAAGTGAAACCATATCATAACTCAGATTCAAGACCTGGTGACCAATTCATGGAATTCATGCCCTTGCCAGTTGTTTTGAGTCAATAGAAATAGCAGCATCTAAGCACCCTACTACCTCTATTGAAGTAAGTGAGCCACCACAAGGACAGAAAAGTGTTCATAATTTCATTACCCCAGGACAACAAAATTAAAAGGAATCTGACTTTTCTTACTGTTTTGAGATTAAATTCACGAGATTCAAAATATTCATAGCCTATTGGAGAAAATATCTTTACAATCCTGAAGATTACTTGTCCAGTGCTTAGCCCTAATAATAGCTAGTGTTTAAAAAGGGCTTTAACAGATGCACTGTTAAATGCTTTATAATCTTTATAACACTCAAAGTAAATGCAATTTTGTAGATGAAGGATTGAATTTAGGTGACTCAGGATTCAATTCACGTTTCTAGTAAGTCATCTCTAGAATAGTGGTTACTATACTTATGTGGCTTCACAAATCCTGGTAGGAATCTGATCAAAGCTACGGATTATCTCCCCATAAGAACTTGTAAGTATATAAAATTATACATGCTAAATTTGGGGGTCTCACAGACCCTCCACCTCTCAAAGCCTTTCTATCAACTCATAAAAGGTTGTCTTGGGGAGCCCCGGTGACTCAGCGATTTAGCACCGCCTTCATCCCAGGGCCTGATCCTGGAGATCCAAGATCAAGTCCCATATCAGGCTCCCTGCATGGAGCCTGCTTCTCCCTCTGCCTCCCTCTCTTTCTCTCTCTCTCTCAACCTGCGTCTCTCATGAATAAATAAAATCTTTAAAGAAAAAAAAAAAGGTAGTCTCCTCTTAGATTATACTGGCATTCAACTGGAAACCAGAGCATTTAAACATTAAACAGTACAGTACCATGATTATGTTGTAATGAAAGTCTACTGTATCTTTTTTTTTTTTTTAAGAAAGAGAGAGAGCGAGCACATGAGCAAGTGGGCAGAGAGAAAATCTTAAGCAGGCTCCATGACTAGCACAAAGCCCAACATGGAGCTCCACTGCATGACCCTGAGATCATGACCTGAATTGAAATCAAGAGTTTGGTACTTAAACAACTGAGCCACCCAGGCACCCCAAAGTCTAATGTATCTATTTTTTTAAAGATTTTATTTATGTATTTGAGAGACAGGGAGAGCAAGAGAGAGAGAGAGCATGAGCAGCGTAAGGGACAGAGGGAGAAGCAGACTTTGAACTGCGCAGGGAGCCTGATGCTGAGCTCTACTGAGAGACTCCAGGATCATGACCTAAGCTGAAGGCAGACACTTAATGGACTGAGCCACCCGGGTGCCCCAAGTCTAACGTATCTTAAAACACACTGAGTGGGCTCCTGGGTGGCTCAGTGACTCAAGCATCAGGTCATGACCTCAGGGCAACTGGGATGGAGTTCCCTGCTCAGCAGGGAGTCTGCTTGTTCCTCTGCCCCTCCCCTCGCTGGTGCTCTTACTTGAGGGTGTGAGCTTGTGCGTGCACATTTTCTCAAATAAATAAAAACAAAACAAAACAAAAAACACCTCACAATACATTGAGAAAGTTATTCAATTTTGTAGACCTGGAATACTACCTAAATTAAAAACAACAAAGAGCACATTCTGCTTTTTTTTTTTTTTTTTTTTTTTTTTTTTTTACTGAAGCAGATATGTATAGTACATTGGTAGAAACCATTCTATTAATGAAATCATGTCTTAATTGGCCACGTTAAAAAAAAAAACTCATTGTATAGAATTAAGAAAACTGGTAAAGTAATAAGCCAGAGGTGCTTCCTGTAATTAATTGTGTGGCATATTTCCATCATGACTAACATACCATTATCTAAGAACACTGTAGTATTGTTAGTTGACAATAACCCTAAGGTAATATAAAATTTAGAATCATGTTCTGGATAAAATGTTCAGTTTAGTTTTTATTTACCATACCTAATTCTGAGAAAACATTTAAGTGCATAAATGATATTGTTCTGAGAAAACATTTAAGTGCATAAATGATATTGTTCCCTAATCATGATTTTCTCCCAAAAGAGGAGCTACCATATAGCACTCTATTAAATGGTGCTTCAGTAGGTTAAAAAAAAAAAAAAAAAAGTCTGGTTAAGATGAAGAGCTTGGAGTCTAGAGCCAAACTTAAGCTCAAATTCTTGCTCTGCAATTCAACTAGCTGTGTGATAACAATTTGCTCTAGTTATAAGAGTAACATCTAATTTTTTCATGTTTCAGGCAGGATCAATTCCCTAACTTGCTGTGTGATTTAATTGTACTGCTTAGGTTAGCCAGACAATTAAACATACGTATCTTACAATTTTCTTGTTTACATCTTGAGATTTAATCAGACATAACACTAATGAAGCATTTCCAACTTTAAAAGGACAAAAACACAAAGCAATAGTATTTTTATCTTTAACAATACACAAATCTTAAATGTTAACTATATTTATTTACTAATAACTAAGCACAGTTTGGCATTGCCCTAACAAGGTAATCATGAGTTGTTGAGACACATAGGACTATTAGGAATGCAAGAGTAATTGATTTAATTATATGTCACCACAAGATGGAGAGTTCTCTCTCACACACACACACACACACACACACACGCACACACTTCTGTGGAAAGACTAGATTTGACTTATTCCATTCTGCCATCTAGTGGTGATATAATTAGGTATTATTCTCTATTGGATCAGTCTCCTATGCAATAAAAATAAGCAGTTTCATAAGAACTAAAAAATTAATTGAAAGACAAAATTTAAGCACAGAAAGGAAAGTGGTAACATCATTTAATATAATGGAAAGGAGGAGCATATCAGAGAAAGAAGTCAAGGAGAAATGTCAGAGTGGAGTCCCAAACTGGCAAAACAGGTTTAAAACATAAAATCTATTTTAAAATCTAAAATATGGATTTTAAAACATGACTTTCTTCCTTGTACTTAGAATAAAGAATTCTAAATATGACCTCACCTATTTCTTTAAAAAATAAGTAGTGTGGATTTAAATAATATTAACATTGCCTTTTTTTACTTATAAAACTGAAAACTACAAAATCATAAGGAAGCATCTAAGGTTCCTAAAGACTTACATAAATTTTGGATAGGGCTATTTAGATGTATAGTAGATTGTGTTTTCATTGAATAATAATGCTTCTTTTGCTTGAATTTTACAGTTAAAATTTAAGGAGTTAATTTTTTAAAAATTTTACCAAAAAAATATACATACCATGTCAAATGTACAGAAACAATATTAGAAAGCAAAGGACTAATGTTTTTGATAAGCAAAAAAGCTCTATGAATCAATCAGAAAAAGATAATCACAGAAGGAAGACATAAAGGATATGATCAAGCCATCTATAAATAATATGGTTAATAATAAAAATTACCACTCATTAGTATCCTCATTTAAATGACGTTAATAACATTAAAATAGTATTTTTTGTGTCTCAATCTATCAAAGAGAAAGATTTATAATAACCAGTGTTGGTGAAGATGTAGGAAAGCAGGTGCTGTTGGGGAAATATAAACTGTGCAACCATTCTGAGTGTTAAATGGGAATACATGTTTACTTGGAATTTCAACTCCTAGGAATTTATACTAGCAACACAGGTTTCCCCTGCTATCTGGAAGTAGAGTGTTCTTTCTTAAAAAGGTTTTACTTATATATTTATTTGAGAGAGAGATAGAGAACAAGTGTAGGAAGGGGCAGAAGGAGAGGGAGAAACCGATTCCCCACTGAGCAGGGAGGCTCACTCCATCCCAGGACCTGGGGGTCATGACCTGAGTGGAAGACAGTCACTTAACTGACTGAGCCACTCAAGACTCTGCCTGAAGTAGAGTGTGGCTTTAAATTTTTTATTATTTATGTATTTATTCATGAGAGACAGAGAGAGAGAGAGAGGCAGAGACACAGGCAGAGGGAGAAGCAGGCTCCCTGTGGGGAACCTGATGTGGGACTCGATCCCAGGGCCTGGGGGGATCACAACTTAAGTCAAGGTAGATGCTCAACCACTGAGCCACCCAGGTATCCCTAGTAGTGTTCCTTTTTTTTTTTTTTTAAGATTTTATTTATTCATAGAGACATAGCTAGAGAGAGAGGCAGAGACACAGGCAGAGGGAGAAGCAGTCTCCATGCAGGGAGCCCGATGCGGGACTCGATCCCAGGTCGCCAGGATAACGCCCTGGGCTGCAGGCGGCACTAAACCGCTGCGCCACCGGGGCTGCCCCCAAGTAGTGTTCTTAAGAAATCTTTCATAAGCTGAAATGACTTAAAAAGAAGTATCCTCCCCACTTCTTAAAAAGTATCAAGTCCTCATTGCACCACTTTGCTTTCACAAAAGACTACCTTAATACCTGTTTTTAGTAAAAGACCTCCAAAGAGGTTTTCACTTTAACAACAAAAACCATTACTATACAATGTAAATCTTTCATAAAAGTGAAGTGGCATATTATGAACTTCCCTCCAATTCTGATTTGATTTATACACAAAGATCTATCTGTAGGGATATGATTAAATTGGTGTTTAACAGCTTAAACTCGGCCACATGCTAAAATTCAACAGATGAGTATAAACTATGATGTGATGTGAAGTATATGCTGGAATATTATGTAACTTGTAAAAGTCCTAGTGTAGAAATATTAATGACATCGGTAAATGCTCACCTTTAGTATGTGGAAAAGCAGGTTATAACACTGTATGTATAGCATGATACCAATTTTGGTTTTTTCTTTTTTAAAAAGGTACTTTATTTTCTTCTTTGTGCTTTTCTAAATCCCTCAGTTACATGTATTACTTTTATAATCAAAATAATGATAAAATTTCTAATTATTACATATCACAAAACTCTTGATTACCGTATTTTCATATAAAATATACAATTTTCAAATCAAATTTACACTTGCATATTTAGGTGAGTAGAAATCTTAAACACAGGTTTCAGATGTATGTGTTCAATACAAAAAGGATACTGAGAAAATTTTTTAGATCATTTCAAGAAACCGCATTAAAGCTAGTAAGTATGATTTGGAAACTTCTCAGTGAAAAGCCAGAACTACATATCCACTTAAGAAAACATCTAGAAATTTATTATTCTAATCCCTTGTTTTGCATTCTTTTCTCAACATCTCTAAGTAAAATTTATTTTCTAAATATTCAAATTTGACTATTTCTTAAAATTACCACATCAAAATGACCCCCAAATATTAAACTATAGATTATCACTTATGCATGGGTAACAACTAATGAAAATCTTTTTTCCTGATTAATAGTCCATTTATCCAAAGATTGTATGTATTTCGATGTTGTCATCCCATAAGAACAAGACATCAAAGAGAAAATAATAATTTAGTGTATTAAACTAGCTGCTCTGCCAAGAAAATACATGTGGTAAATATAAATGGATAAATTTATAACTGGAACTTCCTTCACAAAATATAATAGTCTTCTACTAGCAGAATTTGAATATTACAGCTTTCAACTATATTCTAAACAAAATAATTAAAAATCAATTCCAATAATTTAGAATAAGTGCTTTATTTTTTAATTACCACAAAAACTGAAACTATCATTTACATCAGTTGCAAGAGCAATAAAAATCAGAAATCAATTTGCTATAACTCTTGAAAACATGAGCATAAAACAAAACTAAAAGAAACAAAAAGGAAAAACCAAATACTACTTTTAAACTGAAGATAATCTCACTACCTGTCATACCCACCTGCAAATGTACAAACAGAAGATGCATTAGAAACAGGGCAAGATTTAATTGATTTAGAACAAAATTCCTAACCAATCCCAACCCAGTTTTCAATTACTTGTGCATGTTTATTATAGAGCCACAAAAAGTAAATCTCTTCTAATATGTAACCAGCTGATGTCAATTCAGAACATTCCACACTAGCACAACAATAACTACGGAAATCATGAGGTATGACTAGAGAAGGAAAAAAGCCAAACCCAGCATCCAAAGTGCACATATTTCATACTTCAATTTAACTGCAATACAGTTCTAGTTTGGTTAAAAAAAAAATTTCCTTAAGCTATTGGTCTAAAAGAAGAGCAAATGTATTTTTTTTTGAATTTAAAAAATATATACGTAATCTTCCTTTGTTTTTGATAAGTTCAAATATGAATTGATAACAGGGTAATTGGATTCTTTAGGAAAGCTCTATAGAAGAGATGAATACAACATACGATATCTTCTTTAAGAAGTATGAGCTGAAATGTTTAGGCATTCCTTGCATTGTTTTTCTATATATTTAAGGAATGCTGTTCTTATAAACAATTGCTTTGAAAAAGAAATACTGAGACCAAAATACATTACTAGAGGATCTCTCTAAAAGGTCACCAAAACTATCCTTGCTCATGACATCAGGGAAAATGAGTTTTCAGAATTTATCTTGTTAGAAAAAAATGCTACCGCTTTTCTTCCTTTTTCTTTTTTGTGATTATCACAATCAAACATCAGAAGATTTTCCCCAAATAAATACTGATGTAAATGTTGATTTCAAGGGCAAACAACTTTTGTAAGAGTCTATTTCTCAGGCATTTCACCATCTGTTGAGACTGAGGCAGCACTGTTCTGGTGTGAATTGTCACTGGACTCCTGGGAAGTATTCCTTCTGGGACAGTTTATTGGGACCTGAAGCTGATTAGCAGATGTAGGCTTAGCAGCATTTGGTGGCTTTGCAGAGGAATTAGATGGAAGTCTATGACGACTACTGTCCTCACCAGAAGTAGATGAATGTCTTTTTCTTCCAAATTCCTCACTAATCGGGGGCTGCAAAATGTGAAAGACAATATAGTGACAATTTTACTGTTTTCCCTGCCCTCAAAATCTAAGGTCAGACTTTTTCAAAAAGATGGAAACTATGTTGGCATTTCAGTAGATTCTATTACTATAACAAAAACTTCACAGCAATTCAAGGTATTAAATTTTCTCAACTAAATCACCTTACCTATATTTGTTCATTCTTTCAATTAACATTTTTTTAAAAAAAGATTTTATTTATTTATTCATGAGAGACACACAGCGAATGAGAGAGAGAGAGAGAGAGAGGCAGAGACACAGGCAGAGGGAGAAGCAGGCTCCATGCAGGGAGCCCGACGTAGGACTCGATCCTGGGTCTCCAGGATCACGCCCTGGGCCAAAGGCAGGTGCCAAACCACTGAGCCACCAGGCTGTCCAACATTTTTTTTTTTTTAGAAGATTTTATTTATTGATTGATGAAAGAGAGAGAGAGAGAGAGAAAGGCCAAGACACAGGCAGAGGGAGAAGCAGGCTCCATGCAGGGAGCCTGATGTGGGACTCAGTCCTGGGTCCCCAGGATCACGTCCCCAGTTAACATGTTTACTAAGATTCTTGTATGTTTTAGGGCTTGAGCTGCATTCAGGGCATAAATATAAGGCTGGGTTCCCTGCCTCCAAGAAAATGTTTCAAAGAGGCTATTTTCCTTCTTTTTTCAACTTCTCAACTGCAAAGCACTTATAACTCTAATCCCTTCCAACCCTAAACTCTTATCCTAGACTTGTTTGAATGATAGTTTAACAAATAAATGAAAGCAGCAGAGAGAGAAAAGAGATACCAAGTCAAATATCTTTAGTGAGTCTGAAGGTTTATCTAGGATTTCTAGGATAAGGAGAATGAAAAGCATTATTGATGGTACTAATTTTAAACATTTTCAAATAAATATCCATTAAGCTCCCAAATCCTCTCAGATTGCAAGCAAGGACAGGGTAGGCAGTGAAAATGTATTCTGCACTCAGAAACAGTCAGCTTGTAAGGACTTTCCAGTTGCAAGGTCTTTCCAGACTTGGGAGTCCACAACTATAACCACCAGACTATTTTCATCTGAAAACAAGTTAAGACCGTAGCCTCCTTTTTCCAATCTTCCACTGTATTTAAAAGCAGAGGCCTGAATTCTTAACTTCTGTTCAGATAGGGTAAAAGGGTAAAAGTCACTATTTATAGAGTAAGGATGTCTTTGTGACAGAAATGGCGAGGCCACTCTAGAAACATCTTGATTCCAGAGACAGGCACTTCTATTAATTCTGTTCCTGGGCTATCAAGACTATTTACACAAAATATAACACAAACAAATTACAATACTAACCAGAGATGGACCTAGCATTCCTTTCACCTCTCTCTTTTCTGTTCTTTTGACTCTTATTTTTCTTTCTTTTCCTTTTTCTTATTTTCATCTCATTCTTTAATTCTTTCCTCTTACTCTTGAAATCAAATTGTTTAAGGCTTACTCTTCTGTCTCTATATTTAACATAACATGACATGACATTCTTATCTTAATTTTATTATGTGGAGAGAAACCTAAATCCATGTTATATCAGCACATATTATGAAAGTAAAGGATAAAAGTACATAGAAAGTGAAAAATTTTTGAATTGTTAGTGAGAAATTACTAATATATCCACATCAAAGTCACTAAATCTACAAAATGTTTAATTATAGGGGTATATCAAAATTAAAGTGAACTGACAATTGTACTGTGGTTACATAAGATGTTAACATTTGGGAAATCTGGGTAAACAGAGTAAATGGGAATTTTTGCACATGTTTTATTATTTTAAAAATATTTTATTTATTTATTCATGAGAGACACACAGAGAGAGAGGCAGAGACACAGGCAGAGGGAGGAGCAGGCTCCATGCAGGGAGCCTGTGTGGGACTCGATCCCGGGTCTCCAGGATCACGCCCTGGGCTGAAGGCAGTGCTAAACTGCTGAGCCACCTGGGCTGCCCTGCACCTGTTTTAAAGTTTAATTTCAAAACTAGAAAATTACAATTTCAAAATAAAAAGTTAAAAAAATAAAAATTGTGAAAGTAAAGAAAGTCGTGATAACTCAAAATATGAAGGTAATAAAAAGACTATAGAAGAAAGGACTTAAAACTTACATCAATGCGGAAGTCTTCTAACCTCTTAAAGCTACAGAGGTATTCCTGAAGTTTTGGGTCAATAGACTGTGTCTTAGATTGAGAATATTTTAGGTAAGCCCAAAACTTTTCTAATCCATACAGCTGACCTAGTAACAAAGAAAAATATACACATTATACAAAAATTTAAAAACAATTCATATTGAACATGAGCCTACCAGCAATTAACCATTTATCTTCCAGCATATATTATATCTAGATTTTGAGAATAAGACATTGTAATAATGGCAGCAACATTTAGTAGTAAGCATTTGTTATATGAGGTATTAAATGGTTTTTATATTTTAAACTAATTTGAACCATATATAAACCTGTAATGTAGGTGCTCTTATGTATATTACTGATGAGTAAACTGAGGCTAACAGTAAAGTGACTTAACCAAGGTCACACAGCTACCAAGTGGTGAAAATGGGATTCAGACCTACATATGGATTTCGCCTAAAGCTTGCACTGTTACCCACTGTACTATTCCATCTTTCCAAGCATATTTGCTGATGTTTCAAAGAATTTTCATGCAGTGGAACATCAGTGAGTATTATCACGTTTGTCAAGGGAAAAATGGCAAAATACTACGCCATAAAGGAAACACTTGGGTGTGGTTATTTTCCAACACCTCACAGGAATGATCTTACTATATGGTGCCCCATCCTTCAACAAGAACCCTAATAGTGGCCTGAAGATCTTAAATGACCTACTCTGAAGAAAACAGTTATGAACTCCTTTTATTTAGTGACTCAGGTTTGCAATTTCCAAATAGAATAAGATCATTGGTTTTTTTGGTTTTGTTTTGTTTTACCAGATTCGTAGTCTTTTTTGGTTTCTTCTTGGAAATCTTTAAAAATTTCTTGTCTGAATTTTTTTTCCAGTCCATAACTATAAAACCTGAACAGACATTCTAATCCATACCTGTAGAGAGGAAATAGAAGGTTTATAGTAAAAATTTTGCTATGGCAATGCAAACATTTCATAGATAGAAGCAAACATGATATAAATAAGCCCCTCCCCCGCAAAGGCTTAAATGTGTGCAGGGTTTTTGTTTTTTTTTTTAGTTTAAGTGGTTATTTAGTAATCCATAGATGGCTTTGCTATTTTTGTTCACTCAACCACAGCATCTGATGGAAGTATACTGGGAACCTGCAAATTGAGAGGCAGCCCATGGACAACTACACTATGGCTCCTTTAGACAGAGCCCTCTCCTTGGTATTTGTGAAGAAATGTTGAAAAGATTTAGTGATACTGGGAATATTTGAGTTTTCCCAAACCAAGGTTTATAATGGTGTGTTTGTGCATGGTTTTAAATACTTTTGAACACAATCTTCAGTCAAGAAATATAAAGACTATACTCTTGTGCCCCAGACCCTATGTGTGGTTGATCCATTCAACTACAAATGACAAACCTAACAATGGCTCCTCATAGATCTTCCCTATTTTATTTTATTTTTTTAAAAGATTTATTTATCCATAGAGACAGAGAGAGAAAGGCAGAGGAGAAGCAGGCATCATACAGAGAGAGCCCGACGTGGGACTCGATCCAGGGTCTCCAGGATCACACCCTGGGCTGCAGGCGGCGCTAAACCACTGCGCCACCATGGCTGCCCAGATCTTCCCTATTTTAGTTATTAAAGTATACTTTTTTAAAAGATTTTATTTATTCATGAGAGACACAGAGAGAGAGAGAGGTAGAGACATAGGCAGAGAGAGAAGCAGGCTCCATGCTAGGAGCCCAATGCGGGACTCAATCCAGGGACTCCAGGATCACACCCTGGGCCAAAGGAAGATGCTCAACTGCTGAGCCACCCAAGTGTCCCATAAAGTATATTTCATAAAAGATATTTTGCTAAAATAATTTTAATTACTATATATATCAGAAAACAAATTTCCCTTCTATTCTTCTGTAACTACCTAGAGGACCCAAGACAGATTTTGGACGGGGGATTAGCAAACTATATGGGCTCAACCTTTAAATTAATTGTGATGAGTAGAACCCATGAGAATGAACAAAGTCAACAAGACAGCAGTAAAACGACCATGTCTAGCTTACTAAACTAAAACATGTCAAAATCAAAAGATTCTTCAGAATGCTTAAGTTGTTCTGGGTGCCTTACAGGAATAAAGAATACAATTTCTGGTAGTCTTTCTTGACATTACTGGTTACATAATTTTATCTGGCTTTTATTCACACGAAGGTGCGTGTGTGTCTTCTGTAGCTAGTTTATTTTCAAGATGGAAAGTGATGGTCTGTCCAGAAGAATAAATAGGTTTCTTGGCAAGCCACCAAGAGAGCTGTAGGACTACTAACTATACACCCACACACTGACCTGAGCTCTTTGCTTTGGAAGCCATTAGTGATGCTATTCTTTGAGCTTGTATGACTGAAGGCTGAGGGGACTAAAGACTAAAGAACACCAGCTCAGCAATGACAAATCACCTTGATACTTCTTTTATGGGATATTATATTGATATTAGTTATATATTAGTTTATATTGGTAAAGGCCAATAGACTACTACAATATTTGGATTTTTAGTCTTACTTTTTAGTAAACCAATTCCAAAGACCAAAAGTATGACATTAATAACAACCCAACTATGCAGCCTAACTGCTAGAGTGAAGATCAGGGGCAAATAGCCAGCCTCTCAGTTGTTATTTATTCATTTACCTCTCATTATGAGACAGCTTAGATGAGTGAAAACATAAAGGCTGAGAAGCAGAACTGTATTTGAATTCTAGGACTGTAATTATATCCCTGAAAATGGGAATAATGATATCCTACTTTTTAAGAATAGATGACATAGTATTTGTAAAGCATTTAGACCACAGCTGACACATTGAAGATACATGATAAAGGTTATTTCTCTCCTTCTTTCTTGAAACTACCTTATTGCTTAAGTTTAGTCAATGGATAGATTTAGTATTGATCTTCTTCCTAATAACAACAGCAATTTATTGAACACTTACTGTGTATCAGGTAGTATGTTAAGACCTTTACAGGTTCTGTTTTGTTTAATCTTCACAATAACCCTATGAGGATAGTTACCATAATTTCCTCCACTTTATAGATAAATGACCTTAAGCATATTGGGAATAATATCTTGCCAAGATCACAGTAAGTTAACAGGCTGGGATTCAAATTTAGGTCTGATTTCAAAGCCTTCAGATGCTTAACTACTGTGCTAAGGAACAGCTAATCCAGGCTAGTCATGAACACTGCAGAAACATACCCAAAATTATGTGTTCAAAAGCTACTAGAAACATACACAGATGACTATAGGAACACAGAAAAACTCCCAACCTAGCCTTGGACAGCCATGGGCATATCAGAAAAGTTATTACAAAGTCAAAGAACAAATTGAAATTGTTTTTAAAAAGACAAAATATGCTAAAATTAATTAGAACAATGACTTTCAATTTTTTCCAAGTCCAATAGTAAGAAAAATATTTTATCTGGTTACTAAGTCAACACAGTATGTGTGTATATACAAGCATATACATGTTTTGCAAACAATTCTTAAATGCATTTATGTATTAAGTATGAAAAATTTAGCCTTACTGTATGTTGTCAGTATGATATTTTCCAAACTACTATATTGACTTCACAACCCACTAATGGGTTGCACATCCCATTAGCACATCATACTTTGTATGAGAATATCAAAATCAGAAATAGCAAATTTTGCCTTTTGTGCCAACTCTGGTAAACTGGAAGCAGCTATTAAAACTTTGGTAAGACTATAAATCTGAATTCAAGAACATGTAACAGTGCTGGGATTGATTAGAGATGTAATAACAGAAGAGAGAGAAATAGAGGTAAACATACTATGTATCTGTCATTCCCAATCAAGATAAACATTCTGGATGAGAATTAGTCTTTATTTTTATACAAATTAGGGAAAATGTAATTTTTTTCTAGAAAAATTTATTTCTAGCATCTTGTATTCCTCTCAAAGATTACAATATCTGATTAACAGTATATTCTTATTTAAGATTTATAAGTAGAATCCATTTTTTACAACTTAAAGAATGGTAAATTTGAGTAAACAAGGAGTGTAAAATTATCTTTTTTTTCTTCTTTCCATTTCTTCTTCCTTTCTCTCATTTTCCAGGAATAAATAGTTTGCATGAGCCCACTTCATGTTCCTTCTCATCCTTTTAGTCTGGTCTCAACTCTACCATATAGACACTCTCAAAACTTCTCCTGAACATTTTTCAAAGAAGTAAGGTTTAACCTGGATGAAAAGAATGAGTTAGCAAAGCAGAAGGAGGAAGAAGAGAAGAATAAGCAGAGATGAGAATATATAGAAAAATCTAGAGGATAGAGCTTGGGTCATTCAGAGAACGTGTTCTGCACCACTGTTGCCTAGAAGACTAGAGCACACTAGCAGGAAAAAAATGAGATTTGATAGATGAGTCTGGACATATCATGAGAGGCCTTATTTGTTCTTGGTTTCAGGCATCTTAACAACTAGTTTGGCTCTAAGTATTTGTGAATTTGCAAGGGAGGTCTCTAGTGGCTCTTTCAGATTTCTTTTGGCCTTTGTGCCAGCCCCCAAGGTGGTTCCAAATAATCCTACCTCCTGATATTCACAACCTTGGGTAGTCTCCTCCTATCAGGTACGGTACCAGGGTTGGTCTGTGTGAATAATACAATATTGCAGAAGTGATGGTATGTTACTTGCAAGCACAGGTTATATAAGACATCAAGGATTCCTCTTGGAAGTTCTCCAACTTTCTTAGATCATTTGCTCTGGATGAAGTCATGTTGTTAAATGCCCACCGGGAAGCCTATGTGGTGAAGAACTAAAGCTTTCTGCCAACAGTCATGTGAATAGGCTTGAAGAGGATCCTCCAGCCTAAGTCAAGTCTTCAGAGGCTGCAGCCTGATCTAACATCTTGACTGCACATGAGACCTGTGAGTCAGAACCACCCAGCTAAGCTATTCCTAAGGTCCTGACCCTTAGAAACTATAAACTAATAAATGCTTCTGAGTTTGGGGATTCCTATGCAGCAATAGGAAATGAATATAGCCCTCTTTCCAGTTACGTTATGCTACCCTCATAGTTCAAAACTGGGCCATTTCAGTACTAGTTTTTAAATTATTTTTTTGAAAACTCCCTTTAACTGTAAAAATGTGAGAAAATATTTGACCTGTAATTTTCTTTTGCATCTTCCCAAGCAAGTTGTCTAAATTCCTCATACATTTTTTTATTGAAGTGATCTCTGAGGAAAAAGGACCAGAAACGAAAGAGGGTATTCATTTCTTGGGACTGGCCAATTCCCAAGCGTTTTCTCTCTGGAAAAGTTAAAATAATAAAACATTTTTTTTTTTTTGGTTAAAGAAACTTATTAAAGTCAAATCAGCAGACATTTTACATGGCTTAAAATAAGAAAAGCTAAAACATATTAATCTCCAAAATGTATCTGGGTTTCTTCTAAGTAAGGGATAAGTATGAATCCATTTTCTGACTCATTGCTCAAATTTAAGCATTTGTCAATGGTAAGAAGAATATGCTAAACTTTCTTCATGTAGCTAAGCTACAAAAATACATGAAATACATAAGTAATTAAGGTAATTATAACAAAATAAAAGAATATCTTAGCCTGATGTTAAATATCACATTTTTAAATATTATATTTTAGTTTTAAACATAGCTACACAAAGGACAAGCATCTTACCACTTAGGCATCTTCGACGATACTTGTGGTACACTTGTTGGGTAAAGCCATTTTCCTTCAAAAGTTCATGAGAAGGGTGCTGGAACTTTGGGAATGAATGAGGAGTACATCCATAACCTCCTACTAGTGGTGCACCTTCTGAAGGTGAAGCATTTGAACTGCTGTTTGAGGAGGGGGGAAAAAAGCCTTCAAACTGAAATATCAAGAACCAAGTGTTTAAACCAAGTGTTTAAACAATTTGTGCTATTTGTTATTGAGTCTGAACAGTGGAAAAGACTAAAACTAAACTAATGACATAAAGATCTACGTATGAATTACTTTTTATATTCAACACACAGGTATATTCAGAAGTTGATAAAGAACAAGGTTATAAATTCCCATACTAAAGTAGTAAGTAGAAGCAGATAACTGAATAGCTAGCTTATTCCTCTGCCAGATCTGTTATTAGTTTAGTTTAGTTTCCTATGGTATTGGAGAAATTTCAATTTTCATGAGTAATTAAGTAAATGATGTAAACTGGACAAATGGAAATGAGAAATAAAATCTGGTACAAAGGCAGTAATTTCATGAGTCCAAAGACAAACTTGCAATTCTGTACATCAATTCCACTTCTGAAATAGCTCCTAAATCGATCTCTTCTTTTTTATCTGCACTTCATTATTCAAATATAGGCTTTCTTCCTCTTTCACTCAAACTAACCGGTCTCGTTTCTCAAATCTCCCTCCTTCTATCTTATCACCAAAGTGATCTTCCTGTGTTTTGTTCTGTTTTTTGTTTTTTGTTTTTGTTTTTTCAAAGTGATCTTCCCAAGACACAGATCTGAATCAGTGGTTTTCAACATGTGGTCTATGGATGCTTCCCAAGAACTCTTCAAAAAGTTTGCAACTCAAGACCATTTTCACAATAACACTAAGGTATTATTTGCCCTTTTCACTGTGTTCATATTTGTACTGATAGTACTAAAGCAATTGGGTATAAAACCCCTAATGCAAATGGAGGCAGTGGTACCAAACTTTAGATATTAGTGATTATATTATTCACTGCTACGCATGCGCAAATTTTTAAAAATGCCAGTTGTTTCAACGTAAGATGTCCTTGATGGAGCAAAAAAATTAATTTTGTGAAATCTCAGTCCTTAAGTACTTGTCTTATTGTGTGTGACAAAATGGGACAAAAGCTTTAGTTTTGCAAAATGAGAAAGTTCTGGAAATGTTTCACAACAATGTGAATATACTTAATACTACAGAACTGTACACTTAAAATGGTTAAAATGGTATTTTTTGTGTGTGCTTTTTAATCACAATTTTTTAAAAATGGCAGGGGGACCCCAGGGTGGCTCAGCGGTTTACTGCCTGCCTTCTGCCCAGGATGTGATCCTTTAGTCCTGGGATCGAGTCCCACATCAGGCTTCCTGCATGGAGCCTGCTTCTCCCTCTGCCTATGTCTCTGCCTCTCTCTCTCTCTCTGTCTCTCATGAATAAATAAATAAAATCTTAAAAAAAAATAAATGGTGGGCATGCCTGGGTGGCTCACTTAGTTAAGCATCCAACTCTTGGTTTCAGCTTGAGTCATCGTCTTGGGTTCCTGGGATTTAGCTCCCAAGTAAGGCTCCATGCTCAGCTCAGAGTCTGCTTGTCCTTCTCCCTCTGCTTCTCCCCACCTCCTTCCACCCTCTCCCTCCCTCAAATAAATAAAATCTTTTTAAAAATGCTATGGAAGCATAAAGCACTTTTGCAGCATTATCAAAGTACAATGGGTATTTTTATGGACTGTTTGTTGAATTCCTAGCCCCTAATATAATGGTATTAGGAGGTAATTAAGTCATGAGGGTAGAATTCTGATGAGTATGGTAAGTGCCCTTATAAAAAGAAACATAGAATAGCTTGCTGCTTTCTTTCTGCTATTTGCCATGTGGGGATACAAGAAGAGAGTCCTCTGCAAAGCAGGCCCTCAACCAGATACTGATCTTTTGGGACCTTTATCCTGGAACTGTGAGAAATAAATTTGTTGTTTAAATTATGGCATGTGTGCTATAGCAGCTTGAACTGAGACAATTATCTAAAGTCAAAGCTCTTGTGTGATAAAGTTGTGAGTGGACCTAGTTGATTTTTTCATGGAACATAATTTTTAATTAGAAAGCAACAAATAAACTATGGTTATTCAGACTTCATTTTGTGTTAGACATTTCCTTGTAAATGAACAAAATGAATCCATAATGTCAAAGAAAACAGCTTTCATACAAACATTCCAATTTTGGAAACCTTGTACTTGTAACCATGAGCCTGATAGTTTACACTAATACTTAAAGACTTTTCTAATAAAATCAGTGGTGCTTTTTTTTTTTTAAGGAGTTTGTGTGTGCATGTCTGCATGTATGGTAAAATATATACGATATTTAGAATTTTAACCATTTGTAAGCATGCTTACTCTTCAACTGCATTAAATATTCACAATAATATGTAACTATCACCACTATCTATACCTAAAACTTCTTTATCATCCCCAGTTTGTGGACTTTAAAACTCCATTAAACAATAATTAGGCTTTTCTTCCTTCCCTCAGCCCCCAATAACCTCTATTCTACTTTCTCTCTTTAAATTTGACTGTTCAGGGTATCTCATATACAAGTAGGATCATATTATATTTACCCTACTCAGTCCCATTTATTTTATTAAGCATGTTTTCAAGGTCCATCTGTGTTGTTGCTGCATAAATTAAACTTTCATTCTTTTATATGGTTGAATAATATTCCATTACATGTATATACCATACTGTGTTTATGCTATAATCTGTTAATGGACATGGGTTGTTTTCATCTTTTGGCTGTTATGAATAATACTTCTATAAACATGGACATAAAACTGTTTGTTCAACTCCCCGTTTTCAGTTCTTTTCAGTTCCACCTCTACATATCTAGAGGTGGAATAGCTGGCTCATATGGTAATTGTATGTTTTAATCTTTTGAGAAAATGACAAGTGTTTTCCATAGTGGCTGTGGCATTTTATATTTCCACAAACAATGCTCAAGGGTTCCAATTTCTCCACATCCTCACAAACATTTATTTTGAGATATGTATGTATGTATGTATGGATGTTTGTATTTAAGTATGCACTCCATGCTGGGCGTGGAGCCCAACATGGGGCTTAAACTCATGACCCTGAGATCAAAACCTGAGCTGAAATCGAGTCAGGTGTTTAAGCAATGGAGCATCTTAGGTGCCCCATATTGTCAGTTTTGGTTTTTTTTTTTAATTATATATATCAGACAGCTCAGGATGCCTTAACAAAAGACCACAGACTGGGTAGCTTAACAGAAATTTATGTTCTCACAGTTCTGGAGGCCAGAAGTCTATTAGAAGGTGGAGGAGGGGCAGTAAAATATGCTCTAGACTGAGAAGGCACTTTGAGACCAAAAATCAAAGCCACTCCATACTGTTTACAGTTTTTTATTCAGGGCAATTTACTGAAAAGGGGATTGGGTGGACGGATGATCTTGGCACTATGCAGCTATTTTCCACAAAGTCCAGACCTTAATCTACAGAATTTATAGAGCAGTGGTGGGGAGTTTGGGCGGGATATCATTGTGGTGAGGTCAAAAGGTAGTTATCTAAATTAGCATCATCTGTATGCCAGAGGGATCTCTACTACGTTATCTGAAGTGGTGCAGTCTAGGGGTACCTGGATGGCTCAGTGGTTGAGTGTCTGCCTTCAGCTCAGGTCGTGATCCCTAGGTCCTGAGATCAAGTCCTACATTAGGCTCCGCATAGGGAGCCTGCTTCTATGTGTCTCTCATGAATGAATGAATAAAAATCTTAAAAAAAAAAAAAAAGTGGTGATGCAATCTATACACCAGAAGGATAATCAGAGTAAGCCTTCCCTCATTCCATCTAGAGTATACATTAACCTCCAATGGGCCTGGAACATGTAGCCCTGTGGGAGGTCATTGTGCAGACAAGAACAAGATGGAAGGCAAAAGATAAGAGTAGGTATTGTCAGTACTCCTTTTGTAGGAGTACTAGGTCAAAATGCCAGCAGCACTGGTTTCTGGTGAGGCTTCTCTTCCTAGATTAGAGAGAGCTACCTTCTCAATGTGTCTTCACATGGCTTTTTCTCTACATATATATAGAGATTCCTTGTGTCTCTTCCTCTTCTTGTAGGGACATGAGTCCTATTAAATTAGGCCCCATTTTTATGACTTAACTTTAATGCATCTCCTTAAAAGCTGTCTCCAACTATAGTCACACTGACGGTTAAGACTTCAACATATAATTTTAAGGAGAAACTATAATACCATCCTAGTAGGTGTGAATAGGCATCTCTTTGTGGTTTTTGTGTTTCTCTAATGACTAATGATATTGAACATCTTTTCATTGGCTTATTGGCCATTTGTATATCTTCTCTGAAGAAATAAATGTCTATTCAAATATTTTTGCCAGTGTTCACTTCGGCAGCACATATACAAATATTTTTGCATTGGATTTTTTTTTTAGTTGTCAAGTTTTTGGAGTTCTTTATATATTCTAAGTATTAATCCCTTACCTAATAAGTGATTTGCAAATATTTTCTCCTATTGAGTAGGTTGTCTTATGACTCTGATACTATCTTTTGATACATAAAAATTTTTAATTATGATAAGTATATATTTTTTTCTGTCACCTGTGCTTTCGGTGTGATATTCAAGAAACCAATGCAAATCTAAAATGATGTAGATTTTTCCTTTATGCTTTCTTCTAATAATTTTATCGGTTTTTCTTAACATATTTTTAATTTAAATTAATTAACATATATTATTGGTTTAAAAGGTAGAGGTCAGTGATTCATCAGTCATATATAATTCCCAGTGCTCATTATATCATATGCCCTCCTTAATGTCCATCACCCAGTTACCTCATCCACCCAACCCCTCAACTCTCCAGCGACCCTCAGTCTGGTTCCTATGACTACGAGTCTCTTATGGTTTGTCACTGTGATTTCATCTTACTTGACTTTTTTCCTCTCTTCCCCTATTATCCTCTGTTTCTTAAATTCCACATATGAGTGAGATCATATGATAATTTACTTTTTCTGATTGACTTATTTCACTTAGCATAATACATGTTAGCTCCATCCACGCCTTTGCAAAAGGCAAGATTTCAGTTTTAAAGATGGCTGAGTAGGGCAGCCCCAGTGGCACAGCGGTTTAGCACCGTCTGCAGCCTAGGGTGTGATCCTGGAGACCCAGGATCGAGTCCCACATCAGGCTCCCTATGTGGAGCCTGCTTCTCCCTCTGCCTGTGTCTCTGCCTCTCTCTCTCTCTCTCTCTCTCTCTGTCACTCATGAATAAATAAAGCTTTAAAAAAAATAAAGATGGCTGAGTAGTATTTCATTGTATATATGTACCACTTCTTTACCCATTCATCTGTCGATGGACATCTGGGTTCTTTCCATAGTTTGGCTATTGTGGACATTGCTGCTATAAACACTGGGGTGCAGGTGGCCCTTCAGATCACTACACATTTGTATCTTTGGGGTAAATCCCTAGTAGTGCAATTGCTAGGTCATAGGGTAGCTCTATTTTCAACTTTTTGAGGAACCTCCATACTGTTTTCCAGAGTGGCTTGTGCCAGCTTGCATTCCCACCAACAATGTAAGAGGGTTTCCTTTTCTCTGTATCCTTGCTAACATCTGTTATTTCTGGACTTAATTTTAGCCATTCTGATGTGTGAAGTGCTCTCTCTCTCTTTTTTAAAAATTTTATTTATTTATTCATGACAGACAGAGAGAAAGAGAGAGACACACAGGCAGAGGGAGAAGCAGGTTCCATGCTGGGAGCCCGACGTGGGACTCCATTCCGGGTCTCCAGGATCACACCCCAGGCTGAAGGCAGCGCTAAACCGCTGGGTCACTGGGGCTGCCCGTGAAGTGCTATCTCATTGTGGTTTTGATTTGTGCTTTCCTGATACTTAGTGATGTTGAGCATTTTTTCAAGTGTCTGTTGGCCATTTGGATGTTTTCTAGGGAGAAATGTCTTTTCGTGTCTTCTTCCCATTTTGTGATTGGATTATTTGTTCTCTGGGTGTTGAGTTTGATAAGTTCTTTATAGATTTTGGATACTAGTTCTTTCTCTGATATGTCATTTACAAATATCTTCTCCCATTCTCTCAGTTGTCTTTGGTTTTATTGTTTCCTTTGGTCTGCAGGAGCTTTTTATCTTGATAAAGTCCCAATAGTTCATTTTTGCCTTTGTTTCCCTTTCCTCTAGGCACCTGTCCAATAAGAAGTTGTTCAGCCGATGTCAAAGAAGTTACTGCCCGTGTTCTTCTCTAAGTTTTGATGGTTTCTTATCTCATATTTAGGTCTCTCATTTATTTTGAATTTATTTTTGTATATGATATAAGAAAGTACCACAGTTTCATTCTTTTGCATGTTGCTGTCCAGTTTTCTGAACACCACTTGTTGAAGAGACTGTCTTCTTTCCCTGGTTTGTCCAAGATTGGTTGACCATATAGTTGTATGTTCATTTCTGGGTTTTCTATTCTGTTTCACTGATCTATGTGTCTGACAACCTTTTTTACAAAAATGGAAAACTTTATTTTCAAATCATACGAAATTGAAGGAGTTCTAAGAAGCCAAAACAATCTTACAGAGGAAGAATAAAATTGGAGAATCAACATTTAGTAACTTTGAAAATTACTACAAAGCTACAGTATTAAATTAAATTAAAATATTATGGTCCTGGCATAAAGATGGATAAGTGGACCAATGGAATAGAATAGAGAGCCTACAAATAAACTCTCATGTGTCTGGTCAGTTTATTTTCAACAAGGGTGCTAGAACTCTTCAGTAGAGAAAAGAATCATCTTTTTAACAAGTGGCACTGGAAAAACTGAATATCCAACATCCAATATCCAGCAAAAGGATGGATAAGGATGGATCCAGAACTTATTCCCCATACAAAAAAAATAATAACTCAAAATTGATCAAAACAAATGAAAAATGAACTATTGGGACTTCATCAAGATAAACAGCTTCTGAACAGTGAAGGAAGCAATCAACAAAACTAAAGACAACCTACAGAATGAGTGAAGATATGTGCAAATGACATATCTGATAAAGGGTTAGTATCTAAAATCTATCAAACTCAACACTCAAAAACAAATAATCCAGTTAAGAAATGGGCAGAAGACACGAATAGACATTCTTCCAAAGAAAACATCCAGATGGCTAACAGACACATCACTCATCATCAGGGAAATACAATCCAAACCATGATGAGATACCACCTCACACCTGTCAGAATCGCTAAAATAACAACATAGGAAACAACAGATGTTGCTGAGGATACAGAGAAAGGGGAATCCTCTTACACTGTTGGTAGGATGCAAACTGGTGCATCCAGCTGGAAAACAGTAGAGAGATTCCTCAAAAAGTTAAAAATAGAGAACTATCCTCTGACCCAACAATTGCACTACTAGGAATTTACCCAAAGAATACAAAAATACTAATTCAGAGAGGTATATGCACCCCAATGTTAACAGGAGCATTATCAATAATAGTCAAATTATGAAAAAGCCCAAATGTCCATTGACTGATGAATGTATAAAGATGGAATATTACTCAACCATAAAAAAGAACAAAATCTTGCCATTTGCAACAATGCGGATGGAGCTAGAGTATTATGTTAAGCAAAAGAAGTCAGGGAAAGACAAATACCATATGCCTTCACTCAGGTGTGGAATTTAAGAAACCAAACAGATGAAATACAAAGGGTAAAAAAAAAAAAAAGAAAAAAAGAAAGAGTGGCAAACCATTAAACAGACTCTTGGGGATCCCTGGGTGGCTCAGAGGTTTGGCGCCTGCCTTTGGCCCGGGGCGTGATCCTGGGGTCCCGGGATCGAGTTCCGCGTCCGGCTCCCTGCATGGAGCCTGCTTCTCCCTCTGCCTGTTTCTGCCTCTCTCTCTCTCTCTCTCTATGTCTATCATAAATAAATAAATATTAAAAAAAAAACCAGACTCTTAACTATAGAAAACAAACTGAGGGTTACTGGAGGGTGGGAGGATGGGTTAAATGGGTGAGGAGTATTAAGGAAGGCTCACTCCATGATGATCACTGTGTGTTGTATCTAAGTGATGAATCACCAAATCTTACAGTTGAAAGTAAAATTATACTGTATGTTAGCTAACTGGAATTTAAATAAAAATTTGGAAAAAGATAAAAAGGCTGTTGGAATTTTGATAAGGATTTTATTGAATCTATAGATCACTTTAGTTAGCACTGATATCTAACAATATTAAGTCCTCCTATCCATGAACATGAAATGTCTTTCCATTTAGTTAGGTCCGCTGTAATTTTTTCAGCAATGTTTTGTAGTTTTTAGTATACAAGACTTTTACCTCTTTGTTTAGATTTTTTTCCCCATAAGTATTTAATTCTTTTAAGTGCTAATGTAAATAGAATTGCTTTCTTAATTTCCTTTTCAAATGTTTAATGCTGGCATACAGAAACACAACTGATTTGTGTTTTGTACCCTGCAACTTTGCCAAATTTTTAAATTAGCTTTAGTATCTTTCTTGTTGATTCTCTGGGAGTCTATATATAGAATCAGTCTATATATATCTGTGACTGGAGATAGTCTTACCCTTTCCTTTTTAATTTGATATCTTTCCTTTCCTTCTCTATTAGCTCTGGCTAGGACTTTCAGTACAACATTGAATACCAACAGTGAAAGCAGGTATTCTTGTCTTGTTTCTGATCTTAGGAGGACAGATTTCAATCTCTCACCACTGAGTATGATGTCACCTGTGGGTCTCTCATAAATACTTTTTATCATGTTGAGGGATTTTTCTTCTATTCTTAGTTTCCAAATACTTTGTAATCATAAAGAAGATGTTGGAGGGCAGCCCGGGTGGCTCAGCGGTTTAGCGTCACCTTCAGACCAGGGCGTGATCCTGGAGACCTGGGATCGAGTCCCACATCGGCCTCCCTGCATGGAGCCTGTTTCTCCCTCTTCCTTTCTCTCCCTCTCTGCGTCTCTCATTAATAAATAAACAAAATCTTAAAAAAAAAAAAGATGTTAGATTTTGTCAAATGTCTTTTCTGTATCATGTGGTCATTTCCTTAAATTCTTTTTTAATTTTATGTATTTATTTTAGAGTACGTATACAAACGGGAGGAGAATCCTCAAATTGACTCCCCATTGAGCTTGGAGTTTGATATGGTGCTTGAACCCAGGACCCAGAGATCATGACCTGAGCCAAGATCAAGAGCCAGCTACTTAACCAACTGAGCCAGCCAGGCAACCCTAGCATTTCCTTAGTTCTATTAACATGATGTATTTTCTTATGTTGAACCACCCTTGCATTCCTGGGATAAATTCCACTTGGTCATGGTGAATAATCCTTTCAATATACTGCTGGAATTTTTAAATTAATTAATTAATTTATTTATTTATTTATTTAAAGTAGGCTCCACGCTCAACATGGGACTGGAACTCACAACCTTGAGATTAAGAGTTGCATGCTGGGATCCCTGGGTGGCGCAGCGGTTTGGCGCCTGCCTTTGGCCCAGGGCGCGATCCTGGAGAACCGGGATCGAATCCCACATCGGGCTCCCGGTGCATGGAGCCTGCTTCTCCCTCTACCTGTGTCTCTGCCTCTCTCTCTCTCTCTCTCTCTCTCTCTGACTATCATAAATAAATAAAAATTAAAAAAAAAAAAAAAAAAGAGTTGCATGCTCTACTAACTGAGCCAGCCAGGTGCCCCTGACAACTGCTGGATTTCATTTGCTAATATTTTGTTGAGAACCTCTACATCTATATCCATAAGGTACACTAGTATAAAATTTTTATTTTCTTGTGATGTCTTTATCTGGTTTTGGTACTAGGGTAATGCAGGCCTCATAGAATAAGTATTCCTTTCTCTTCAATTTTTTGGAAGAGTTTGAAAGGGATTAGTGTTAATTCTTTAAATTAACACTAATTAAGTAGAATTCACTTCAAGTAAAGCCACTTGGTCTGGAATTTTCTTTGTTGGGGGACCTTTGAATAGTGGTTTGATCTCTTTACTCTTACATATGGGTTGAGAATTTGTATTCTTGAGTAAGTTTAATGTGTATGTTTTAAGGAATTTGTGCATTTCTTCCAAGTTATCTATCTATTGATGTATAATTGTTCATACTATTCTCTTTGAATCCTCTTATTTCTGTGAAGTTGGTTAGTTGTTTCCATTTCCATTTCTGATTTTAGTTATTTGCATCTTCTCTTTTTTTTTAATAAATTAATTTTTTATTGGTGTTCAATTTACCAACATACAGAATAACACCCAGTGCTCATTCCGTCAAGTGCCCTCCTCAGTGCCCGTCACCCATTCACCCCCACCCCCTGCCCTCCTCCCCTTCCACCACCCCTAGTTCGTTTCCCAGAGTTAGGAGTCTTTATGTTCTGTCTCCCTTTCTGATATTTCCCACACATTTCTTCTCCCTTCCCTTATATTCCCTTTCACTATTACTTATATTCCCCAAATGAATGAGAACATACACTGTTTGTCCTTCTCCGATCGACTTACTTCACTCAGCATAATACCCTCCAGTTCCACCCACGTTGAAGCAAATGGTGGGTATTTGTCGTTTCTAATGGCTGAGTAATATTCCATTGTATACATAAATCACATCTTCTTTATCTTTGACAACCTAACTAAAGAAACTTTGTTTTGTTGATCGCAAAAGAATGAACTTTTGTTTTTGTTTTTTTAGATTCTATTCATTTATTCATGAGAGACAGAGAGAGAGGCAGAGACACAGGCAGAGGGAGAAGCAGGCTCCATGCAGGGAGCCGACGCGGGACTCGATCCTGGGACTCCAGGATCACACCCTGGGCCAAAGGCAGACACTCAACCCTGAGCCACCCAGGCATCCCTCAACTTCTGTTTTTACTGATTTCTCTACTCTTTTTCCTTTATTGTTTATTTTTGCTCTCATTTTCAACTTTTCCTTCCTTCTGATAGCTTTGGGTTTAGTTCACTCTCAAGTTTCTTAAAATATAATGTTAGGTTACTGATTTGTGATCTCTTTTCTTTTTAAATACAGGCATTTATAGCTGTAAATTTCCCACTGAGCACTGAGCAGTGCATTAAGATTTGGTATGCTATGTTTTCACTTTCATACATCTCTAAGTATTTTCTAATTTCCTTTATGATTTCTTTTTCTGACTCATGGGTTAAAAGTGTGCTTAACTGCCACATATTTGTGAATTTTCCAGTTTTACTTCTATTATAGACTTCTAACTTCATCCCATTGCAGTCAGAGAAGATACCTTGTATGGTATCTGATTTAAAATTTATTGAAGTATTTCTTTTGACCGAACACATGCTCTATTGTGGAGAATGTTCTGTGTGTATTTAAGAATGTGTATTCTGTGTTACTATTGGGTAGAATATTATATATATAGGTTAGGTCTAACTGGTTTATTATATTGTTCAAGTCCTCTATTTTGTTACTCATATCAAGTTGATCTATGCATTATTGAAAGTAGTATATTGAAATCTCCAACTACTCTTATAGAGCTGTTTATTTCTCCCTCCAATTTTTTCAATTTTTGCTTCATATATCTTTTTTTAAAAAAAATTATTTATTTGAGAGAGAGAGAGGTGGGGACGGGCAGAGAGACGGAGGGAGAGAATCTCAAGCAGACTCCCTGCTAAGCATGGAGCCTGACACAGGACTAGATTCCATGACCCTGAGATCATGACCTGAGCTAAAATTAACAGCTGGATGCTTCAGGTTCCCTGCATGGAGCCTGCTTCTCCCTCTGCCTCTGTCTCTACCTCTCTCTCTCTCTCTCTCTGTCTCATGAATAAATAAAATCATAAAAAAAAAAAAAGATCTGGATGCTTAACTGACTAAGACACCCAGGTGCCCCAATTTTTGCTTCATGTATCTTGAGGGGCTATTATTAGTTACATGTATCTTCATATAATTAACCCTTGAACAATGCAGGAGTTAGGGGTGCTGACACCCTACACAGTCAAAACTCCACATGCAATTTTTTACTCTCTAAAATCTTAACTACTAATACCTACTGTTGACCAGAGGTCAATATACACAGTCAATTAACACATACTATGTATGTTAAATGTATTATATACTATACTCTTATAATAAAATAAGCTAGAGAAAGAAAATGTTATTAAAAATCACAAGAGAAAATAGTATTTATAGTGCTTTACTGAGAATCTAGAGTATATGAATCTGTGTTAATATCAATCAGTCTAGGATTTATTTTAGCAACATTCTGCACACTAGGACCAAATATAATGGAAAGAGATTTGGAGTTCTCAGTTTGAGATTTGGGGACATTAGAACCATAAAATAAGTCTAAGAGCAAGAATCTAAAATTCTATCAAAATTTATGAGACAGGGCAGCCCGGGTGGCTCAGTGGTGTAGCGCCGCCTTCAGCCCAGGGGTCCCGGGATCGAGTCCCATTGTCAGGCTCCCTGCATGGAGCCTGCTTCTCCCTCTGCCCATGTCTCTATGCCTCTCTCTCTCTGTGTCTCTTATGAATAAATAAATAAATAAAAATTTTAAAAAACATGAAATTTATAAGACAGACACAGAAAGACAAGAAAACTAAAATTTTTAATCAAAAGATAATGCAAAAAAAAAAAAAAAAAACAAACAAAGAACAAGACATACAAAGGTGATCCACCTATTGCCATGATCACATGGTGGACTTCAAAATAACTGTGATTAGATTAATATGTTGAAGGATCTCATGGAAAAAGAGAACATGTATTGACATAGAACTTCAATAGGAAAAAGAAAAATCTTATTAAAAAGTCAAATGGTGGGGATCCCTGGGTGTCTCAGCGGTTTAGCACCTGCCTTCAGCCCAGGGTGTGATCCTGGAGTCCTGAGATTGATTCCCACATTGGGCTCCCTGTATGGAGCCTGCTTCTACCTCTGCCTGTGTCTCTGCCTCTTTCTGTCTCTCATGAATAAATAAATAAAATATTTAAAAAGTCAAATGGTAATATAAAATATAAGAAGTACAGTATCAGAACTGGAGAATCCTGTAAGGAGGTTGTCAAGAAACTGGAAATGGGTCAATAAAAATTATCCAACGTGAATTACAAAGAGAAAAAGAGTAGAAAAAAAGAGAGGAGATCATCTAAGAGCTGTGAGATATTAGCAAATATCTAATGTATACATAATTAGATCCCCAGAAGAAGAGGGAATGAACAATAAGAACACAGGGCAAAAAATACTTGAAGAGGTAATAGATGAAAATCTTCCTAACCAAATAAAAGATAACAAACAATTTAAATCCAATAGCCTCAGAGAACCACAAGCAGGATAAATCCCTTGTGTATCCACACATATTTACGCATACATCCATACCCATACTAGATCCATCAAAGACTTTAATACCTAATAAGAGTATCTTTCAAAACAGAAAAAAACTTTTCTTGATTAGCAACAGTTGACAGAATCCACTGTTAACAGACGTGTACAAGAAATGAAGAGCACTACAAATGGTAAAAATAGAGCAAATGTTTTAAAAATGGGTCATGTTGGGGTATCTGGGTGGCTCAGTTGGTTAGGCATCTACTTTCAGCTCAGGTCATGGTCTCAGGGTCCTGGGACTGAGCTGCAGAGATTGTCTGTTCATCTGGTTCCTTGCTTAGTAAGCAGTCTACCTTACCCTCATCCCTTGCCCCCTCATGCACTCTCTCTCAAATAAATAAAATCTTTAAAAATAAATAAATAAAAATGTCTCACGTCGCTTGCCTTAAAAGCTAACTGTCTAAAGAAAAATAATTAACAAAGCATAGTACAAAGGATGGGAGGAAATGGAACTTTACAGTATTAAGATTCTTATGCTATACATATAGTCGTATAACAATATTTGAAAGTAGACTAAATTAAAATGTATATTATGAACAGAAGACCAGAAAAAATAAGAGAGATAACTGAGAAGCCAATGGTACAGATAAAATAGAATTATTATAAAAACTCAATTGATCCAAAAAAAAACAGAAGGAAAAAGAACAAAGAAGAAACAAGATTAATAGAATATAAGATGGTAGATTTACAACCAACCATATCCATAATTACATCAATGTAGACAATCTAAAAATAGGAATGTTGATAGTGGGTGAGGCTGTGGTGTGGGAGGCAGGACATGCAGGGAGTATAAGGGAACTCTTAGTACTTTCTATTCAATTTTTGCTGTGAACCTAAAACTACTCTTAAAAAAAAAAAAGGTCAATTTAAAAAATTCACACTCACTATTATAAATATCTGACTGTCACCCCTTAATTAAGCTCCAGAAAGGCAGGGACTGTAATTATCTTGTTCCCTGCTGTATACTCAGTGCCTAGAAAAGTGCCCAACACAATGTTAAGCCCCTGCTTTCCTGATATATTTTACTTGTGGAAAAAGGTGGAGTGGTGCCTGGGAATGAATAAATCATTATATAGATAAATTATTAATAACAAAAGATATAATGTAATAAAAAATGAGTTGTAAGAAAGATATTCCTGACTAAATGTTCCATTAAATGTTCTAACTAAACCAAAAGTTATTGACTAAACATCTTTCCCCATTATTTGTTGATCTCTAGATATAGTGCTCTGATTAAAAAATATATATATATCCTGGAAAATAAACGCTCAAAATCACTTAGAACACAAAATGTATACAATAGATATACAAAAAACAGATACACATTTTATTTATTAAGGACAATATAATGAGAACAAAATGTAAAAGGATCAAATAAATATCACTGGAAAGACAGAGGCGGGGATTTTCAGTTCATGATAAACTTACTAGCTTGTCTTTGAATGAAAATATTTAATCTTTCCCTTGTAGTAATCAGTCAAAAAACATTTTTTCTTAAAGGTAAGTTTTCTTTTAGAAAGTAGGTCAGATAATTATTCTGAAAATATCTATATAAACACAAAATGGGTTTACAAGAAACACAAAGCAATTAGCAGTAAATCACCTCTGCATCCACTGTATAGGACAAAACATACCATATTATATTATGTAACTGGCACTATATCAAAGGTTTTCTCTATCATCTCTTTTGAGGTAAATAATAGGCTTTTTAAAAGAAATTCAAGCTAAAAAAAAAAAGCACTTACTACTAACAATCAGCTAATCTAAGTTATTTCCTGTAAAAAGGAAAAATCTCAAAATAAAAATGTGTTTTATTTCCATATTCTTTATATAGTTTGAATGGGTTGTTTAGCATATTAACTCACTAAGAACATACTATACTATTGAGAATCTGGAATCTTACATAAACCTAAGTTTTTTTTTTTTTTTTAAAGATTTTACTTATTAATGAGAGACATGGAGAGAGAGTGGGGGCGGGGGAGCAGAGACACAGGCAGAGGGAGAAGCAGGCTCCATGCAGGGAGCCTGACATGGGATTCAATCCCAGGTCTCCAGGATCAGGCCCTGGGCCAAAGGTGGCACTAAACTGCTGAGCCACCCGGGCTGCCCAACCTAAGTATTTTTTATCTAAGAGAACACATTTGTGGAAAAACTGGTTTAAATGGGAAAAAAAAATTGTCCCACTCAATTATTCCTTAATGTACTTATTAGAAAATTGTCCCACTTATTTCCCCACCTTTGGCTTCATTTTAAAAACTATTTATTAATATAATTAAGTTTTAAATATTCCAAATGTCTAATTAGTACCTGTTTTCAACAAACTTAAAATAAAAAACAAAGCAATGTTTGACAATTATAGTACCTGACAGAAGATGTTCTTGGCCCGTGATCTCTGGAATCCATTACCCAACCAACATGACATTCTAGAGGGGGATTTGTACTATGTCTCGTTTTTCTTTTTCTTGGACTCTAAAGAAAAAGAAGTCAAACATTGCAATTATTTCAGTAGTGTGAACTTCACAAGTAAATTAAAACCCTCTGACTGTAAACCAGCTCAAACAGTTTCATACTGTGGATGACATTATGAAATCACATGAAGTCACAAAACTCAAATATCTCACATACAAGTTACAAAACTTAACAAAGAAGATCCTTTGCTAGGTTTCAACACAAGGATTACAAGATATACAGCTGAGTGTGATTCTTCATTATATCATCTGATTGACATTAATTACACTACAATTGTAAAGAAGTTATTCCTTAACCTGAGAAAACATCACTATGGTAAAAATACAATTTTAAGTGAATTCTTACAATCTAAAATATATATTTTTCAAAATATGATAAAACGAAAAAGTCTCATTTTGTAATATTAAAGGATATACAATGCAGGCTTTATGTTCCTGGTTGTTTTGTGTACCTTTACATCAATAGCTTTTGGTTCTTTAACAACAGGATAAAATCTTGGTGTTTTGTTTGGATCTTGTAACCTGGGTGTTCGAGGTGTTTTAGGTGTCCTCACAGGATGAATTCTAGGAGATTCTGGAACTGCTGTGGGCAATGAATGGGCCAATGTTGCTAAAGATATTCCTGAAACATCAAACAGCTTCTGGGCTGATTCATCACTCAAATCTGCAAAATAAAAAGCTAGTTCAATGTACTTAGATGCTAAGAAAGTATTTTATGCTCAAAAGAATTTTTCATTAGAAACATTTCAAATATGTAGGAATAAAAAACACTTGTCTGCACATCACCTAGCTTTTACTAGATTTTAATTTTGCTGTATCTGTTTCTGACTTTTTTAAAACAAAAAAATAGGCTGAAGCCCACTGTATAACCTTCCCCAATCCCATTTCACTTTTCCTCCTGAGAGACAACTAAGCTTTCAAATTTGGTATTTTTATCTATTATATGCATATACGTAATAACATTATTTTGCATAATTAACTTTACACAAATGACATCATACTCTATGTATCTTTTTACAAGCTTTTACAATCATATTTCGAGACCTGATTATTCAAGTTCTACTCATATAGCTTTGTTTGGTTTATTCACTTTTACTGCAGAATATTATGCTGTTATACAACTATACACAAATTTATCCATTCTCCTGAAGATATATATTTATATTATTTCTAAATTTTTGGTATAATCAAAGATGCTGCAATGAACATTGTTAAACATGTCCCTCTGTACAGATAGATGTGAGCATGTCTCTAGGGCTCATATGTGAAATGGAAATGTTGACTAAAATGACACATGTATCTTCTGACTTACTGAGTACTGATTGCCAAGGTCCTTTCAATAATGAATGGTTTCACCGATTTATAGTCCCACCAGCAGCATGAAAAAGTCTTAGCAATCTAATACCCTGGTTAAGACTAGGTTTTGTTTAGACGTTTAAATATTTTTCTAATAGGATTTAAATCAGGCTTCCTGCATGGAGCCTGCTTCTCCCTCTGCCTGTGTCTTCTCCCTCTGCCCGTGTCTCTGCCTCTCTCTCTCAGTCTCTGTGTCTCTCATGAATAAATAAATAAATAAATTTTTAAATTTTTAATTAAAATTTATTTTCTTATATATTATCCCATTAGATGCTAAGAACAAGTCCCAGTGGTTCCCTGAAAACAAGGGCCATAATCTTTATTTGTATACTAATGCCTACGATAGTGCTAAGAAAAAAACATACCAACCAAATGACTGATAACTGAGTTGTGTTAATACAGATTTTCCTTGGACATAAAAGTTATGCAATCTCAAGGATAAAACTATGATCATACACTGAAAAATATGTAAATCCAGCACCTCTGTAAAAGAAATATGTAAAGATCTAGGAACAATAACAGTAAGCTAACATCCAGATTATGGTCTCCAAATTCCACTTCCCATTGATTTGGTTCTCTAAAAGAGATATAGTCTGGAGCACAAAGTATAATATCAGCCTGGGAAATCCTGAGTCAGAAAGCAGTGAAGTTAAAAAAGAAAAAAGAACCTAGAATAGGTCATAAGGATACAGCAGCAAACTTCAGTGGACCCCACTAGTCAAAAATGAAGTACTCTCACCACTAAAAATAATGATAGAAATTGATTAAACATGTCAAATAAGTAAGTTCTGTGAATTCATAATGGTACCGTAAAACTTAATCACATTTGTAAGTTGCTAGGGCACAAAACTTAACTCTTCTAAAAACTGATAAACCGAATACAAGAAATAAGCAATTTTCCTTCCTTCCTTGGGAAGACTGAACTTCAGAGCAATGAAAGTGTTGATAAAATAATATTCTTCTTCATAGAATTCTAGTTAAAAAATACAGAAGGTATGATAGAATTAGAAGATTACTATTTTGCAACTCTAATGAAATAGAGGATCTAGGGAATATTCATTGATAACTCTTAAAAGCATTTAGTAAAATGTTGAAGGGAGATTCAACATCAAAGATACAATCCCTGAAAGGAACAACTGATAAACAGGGCTTCACTGAAATGAAAAAACAAAACAAACAAACAAAAAAAAAACATCTGATACACAAATGACACTGGCAAGAGAAAAAGACAAGTCAAACTAAAAGAAAATATTTGCAAAAGACATATCTACTAAAGGACTATTAGCCAAAATATATAAAGAACTCTTAAAATTCAACAAAAAGAAAACAAACCAATTTAAAAAATCTGAACAGATACATTAAAGAAGAGATACATATGACACATAAGCACAGGCAAAGATGTCCCACATCACATGTTACCACAGAAATATAAATAAAAATCAAATACCACCACACACCTATGAGAATGGCCAAAATCCTGAACTCTGGAAACACCAAATGCACACAAGGATATGGAGCAACAGGTTCTCTTATTCATTAGTGGTGGGAATGCAAAATGGTATAGTCACTTTGGAAGACAGTTTGGCAGTTTTGTACAAAACTAAACATACTCTTACCATATGATCTAGGAATCACCATTCCTTGGTACATACTTAAAGAAGCTGAAAACTTATGTCCACACAAAAACTTGTACAGTAGCTTTATTCATAACTGCCAAAACTTGGAACCAATGAAGATCCTACAGTAGATGAATGAAAAAACTATGGTATATCCAGACAATATACAATACTGTATATTATGCAGTACTAAAAACATATGAGCTATTAAACTATGAAAACACATGGAGGAATTTTAAATGCATATTACTAAGTGAGAGAAGCCAATGTGAAAAGGCTACATACTGTACAATTCCAACTATTCAATATTCTGGAAAAGAAAAGCTATTGAAACAATAGATCAATGGTTGCTAGGGGTTGGAGGGATGGTGGGAGGAATGTGAATAGGTGAAATCTAGAGGATTTTCACTTTGTATGATACTATAGTGGTGGATACATGTCATTATACATTTGTCAAAACCCAAAAAAATGTACAATACCAAGAGTGAACCTTAATGTAAACTATGAACTTTGGGTAATAATGATGTGTTGGTGTGGGTTCATCAGTTCTAACAAATGTATCACTCTGATGTGGGATATTGCTATGAGGAAGCAGCATCCTTCATTAGATGGGTAATAGTCATGTAAGCTCAGGGGAGGGAGAAAATGGGAAATCTCTGCATCTTAGTCTTAATTTTACTGTGATCCTAGAGCTGTTCTTTAAAAAAGTCTTTAGAAAAAAAAGTTGAAACTTTATGATGAGTGGATCAGGCCAATAACATTTAAACCTAATAATGATCAATCATAGCAGCAGTAAAAGAGAGCCTAAATACAGTATATGATGTAATTGGAAGTAAATAACTCCTTCTAAGAAATAGTCTTGTGACCAGAAATATAAAAATCCTGAATATACTAAATCTTCCACATCTAAATACTAGTTCATATGGAATAGAGGAGATAAAGGAACATACTGAATGATATGAAGATACAAACAGTTAAATCTGGATTATAAAAAATCTTATGACAAATTAATCAGTTTCTTCAAGTCATTGGCATGGAAAAACAAGAGGAACGCTTACAGATTAAGAGTAACTTAATTGTCCTATCGATCAAGTGGAATGTATGTACCTTTTTTGGCCCTGATTTAAACAACCAATTTGAAAAAGTACATACCAGACACCAGGGAAAACCAAACATAAGCTGCACATATATACAATGAAGTATTTGCAGAAGAAATGATATTTGAATGAAATGAGACTCAACATGAGATACCAGAAACAGATGGGGAACAAGGTACAGACGAAAAAAAGAATGTCAGACTATTAACAATTGTTGAAATTTGGTAACATAAAAAAAAAAAAAAAAAAAAATTTGGTAACATAATTACTTGGGGGTTCATTAAATAGCCCCCTCGACTTCTGATTTTATCCAACATTTCCATATTAAAAATCAAGTTTATTTTCAGGTTTATATTTATTTTATTCCAGATTTAATTACATGTAAATTTTACCCACCAATAATAGCAGATATGTCAATTTTGTGAAGACTAAAACCTATAGACTGTTATCTCAAAAGAAACATTTTACAAAATTTTTACAATCTATATACCAATTTAAAATATTGTGAGATAAAATTATCAAAAATGGTTAAGATAAGCACAAATATGTAAAATATTTACAGTAGATATAAAAATTTTATTGCTAGAAATAAGTAATTAGGGAACAAGAATATATTAACTTTTTTTTAATCAACTATAAGCCTAGGATGAAATATGAGTATCATCTGGATATTATACTTCTTAATCAAAATGATGGGGCATCTCTTGTACAAGAATGTTCAAAAATTATTTTTTAAAAAAATTATTTTTCATAACAGCAATAACTGGAAAAAATAAAAATATCAACTGTTGAATAGAAAAACAAAATGTATTATGTACATACTATAGAATACTATTTATCAATATAAAAAGAAGCAAAGGACCAATATGAGCAATGTCATGGATTAACCTCAAATATATTAGTTGAAAAAAGTTGGATGCATGACAGCATACCATATGGTTCCATTTATATGAAATTTCTACGAAATGCAAAAACATAGAGACAAAAAAAGCAGATTACTAGTAACCTCAAACTGAAGTTCAGTGTTGAGACTGACTGCAAATGATCATAAGGGAACTTTCTAGCATGATGAATTTTTCTAAAACTGTATTGTGGTGCTACTGTATAAAAACTATACAAAGTTACTGAAACTCATGAAACAATACACAAATGGGTTAGTTCTAGTATGTAAAACCGTATCTCAAAAAAGCTATTTAAAAACAAAACAAAACAAAAAACAAACCCAGCTCATCTACTCTTCAGGGAACCTCAATTGTAACCGTCTATTATACAATTTTCCTACAAGTTTCTCAGAGTGATATTTCAGAGAACTAGGCAAAAGTACTGATTTTCAAAGTATAGTTCCAACCAGCATCATCAGCATGACATAGGAACATGTTAGAAGTATATATTTTCAGGTCCTACCTCCATTTACTAAACCAAAAATTCTGGGTACAGAGTCCTTTAATTTGTTTTAACAAGCCCTTCAGGTGAATGCAATCTTGCTAAAGTTTAAGAACCAATGGACTAAGGGGTATGCTAACTATTCTTCTACTTAACATATCCCAAATTTTTACTGCCAAATCAAATCTTTGCACAGCTGCATACCTGAACCGTATGAACCTTGTCCCTAGTATGTATTGTTTTTATAGATAGAAACTGCCTTTAATAGTATTCAATATTACGCTATTGGTGATCAATGAAGAATGATAATAAAAAATGCTACATAAGGACCAGCAATTTCGTTTCTTTTATAAATACAATGCCTTTGAAGCAGCAGATGTTTTCTGTAAATGCAAGATTGTATATAATTTTGGCTTTTCAGGTTATAAAGTTGTTGTTGAAACTACTCAATCCTGCCACTGTAACACAGCCACAGACCACATGTAATAAAGGTATGGCCAGATTAGATTATATGGCACGCCAGTTTTGACTCATAATGTATATTCACTGAACCTGAAGAGTCAGAAAGATATCAAAATACTGGATTTATAATTTGCTGCAAAAGAAGTTATTACAACTACATTTTATGTAGTTGTAATAAGGTAGAGGAAAATATAAACATATCAAAAGAGATAAAGATAACAATAACAAAACTTCTAGAGAAGAAAAAAATAAACACTGAGGGGAAAAAATGCACTGAATGGATATAAAAATATATTAGACACAGCAGAAGAAAAGAGATGAACTTGAAGAAATAGGAGTAGAAATAACCCAAACAAAACACAGAGAGAGAAAAGAAACCGGGGGCGTTGGGAGGGAGGGAGAGAAGAGAGCATTAGTGAGACATGGAACAACTTCAAGTAGCCTAATATACGTGTAATTGAGATCTTGTAATTGAAAAGGAAACAGAAAAGAAGTACAGAAAAAATAAAAATTTAAAATGTCAACTATTAATTTTAAATAATTCTGAAATTTTTCCAAATTTGATTAAAAACACATCTACACACAGATTCAAAAACCCAAAAGCCCCAAGTGCAGGAACACGAAGAAAATTACACCAAGGCAATCATAATTAAATTGCTTACAATAAGAGATAAAGAGAATATATTAAAAACAGAATCAATAGCATTTATCCTTAGCAGAGAAAAAAACAATTAAAAAATTAATAAAGCCTCAGGAATCTGTAATAGGACAACAAAAGGTCTAGAATGGATGAAAGAGTGCAAAGCTAAAAAAACTTTTTAAAGAAATAATAGCCAAAAACTCTTGAGTTTGGCTAAAGGCATTAATTACAGATTTAAAAAACTGAGAGAACCTCATAAAGAAGCCCATGCCCAGACACACCACCCACCTAGGTGCTGAAAATTCAAGACAAATAAAAATTCTTGAAAGTTGCTAGAGAAAAAGAACTAATTATATGTATAGATTTAATGACATTTTTTTTTTTTTTTTTAAATAAGAAAACATGGAAGCCAGAAAGAAGTGGCATGACAGTTTTAAAGTGCTGAAAGGGGGCGCTGGATGGCTCAGTTTGTTGAGCATCCATCCTACTCTTGGTTTTGGCTCAGATCATGATCTCAGGGTTGTGAAATTGAGCCCCCACATCGTTGTTGGGCGCTGCACTCAGTGGGGAGTCTATTTCAGATTCTCTCTTGCTCTCTCCCTCTCCTTCTGTCCCTCTTCCCCCACTCACATGAACCACTCTCTTTCTGTTTCTCTCTCTCAAATAAATAAATAAATCTTTAAAGTGCTGAATGAAAAGAACTGTCAATCGAGGATACTATACACAGTGAAAACATTGTTTGGGAATGAAGGTTAGATAAATACATCATCAGACAAAGGAAAACTAAGACAAATAGCCAGCAGAACCACCTTCAGAGAACTGCTAAAGAAAATATTTCAGACAGAAGGAAACGACATAAGAAGGAAATGTGGAACATCAAAAGTAGAGGAAGAGCAAGAGAAATGGTAAATATCTTGATATGTATATTCTCCTTTCAAATTCTTTAGAATATACTTGGTAGTTATCATTCTCAATGGGGAAAAACTGAGAGCTTCTCCCTGTCAGAAATACGGCAGGGATGTCCACTATCACCATTGCTGTTCAACATAATAGTAGAAGTCCTAGCTTCAGCAATCAGACAAAAAGAAATAAAAGGCATTTGAATCAGCAAAGAAGTAGTCAAACTCTCACTCTTTACAGATATGATATTCTATATGGAAAAACCAAAAGACACCACCCTAAAATTGCAAAAACTTTTACAGAAATTCAGTAAAGTGGCCGGAGGTAAAATCAGTGCACAAAAATCAGTTGCATTTCTATACACTAACAATGAAACCAAAGGAAGAGAAATTAAGGAGTCAATCCCAGTTACAATTGCACCAAAACCCGTAAGATAATGTAGGAATAAACTTAACTAAAGAGGGACACCTGAGTGGCTCAGCAGTTAAGTGTCTGCCTTTGGCTCAGGGTGTGATCCCAGGATCCGGCATCAAGTCCCACATTGGGCTCCCATTGGGGAGCCTACTTTTCCCTCTGCTGTGTCTCTGGCTCTCTCTATGTGTGCCTCACATGAATAAACACATCTTTATTTAAAAAAAAAAAAAAAAAACTAACCAAAGAGGCAAAGGATTGGTACTCAGGAAACTATAGAACACTCATGAAAGAAATTGAGGAAAATACAAAGAAATGGAAAAAGGTCCCATGCTCATAGATTGGAAGAACAAATAATACGAAATTAGAAAAAAAAAAAAAAAAAGGCAACTGTTTCCTTTTTCTGCCCTCTCTGGATTATCTGTAGTTTTTTTTCTTCTAATTTTAATTTTCCTATGGAAAGTTTGGCCATATATGGCCTTTTTTGTATAATTATTTTATAATTTATTTTAATGGTTACTCAAAGGATTATAAAACACAGACTTTGCACAGTTTACTGAGAAGAAATATTTTACTCCTTTAGTAGGAATGTAGAAACTATTTTCAGTGTGTTTCTTTATGCTATACTACCTAGAGCAATCTATATATTCAATACAATCCCTATCAAACCACCATCAACTTATTATGTTGGAACAAATAACTCTAAAATTTGTATGGAACCAGAAAAGACCCTGAATAGCCAAAGGAATGTTGGAAAAGAAAACCAAAACTGATGGCATCACAATTCTGGACTTCCAGCTCTATCACAAAGTTGTAATCATCAAGGCAGGATGGTACTGGCACACACAGATCAATGGAACAGAAGAGACAACCCAAAAATGGACCCTCAACTATATGGTCAAATAATCCTTGACAAATCAGAAAAGAATATTCAATGGAAAAAAGTCTCTTCAACAAATGGTGTTGGGAAAACTGGACAGTCACATGCAGAATAATAAAACTGGACCACTTCCTCACACCATACATAAGAATTGACTCAAAACAGATGAAAGACCTAAATGTGAGACAGGAATCCATCAAAATTCTAGAGAAGAACACAGGCAGCAACCTCTATGACCACAGCTGCAGCAACTTCTTACTAAACACATCCCCAAAGACAAGGGAAACAAAGGCAAAAATGAACTATTAGGACCTCATCAAGATAAAAAGCTCTTGCAGAGCAAAGGAAACAGTTGATAAAACCAAAAGACAACCAACAGAATGAGAGGAGATATTTGCAAATGACATATCAGAGAAAAGGCTAGTATCCAAAATCTATAAAGAACTTATCAAACTCAACACCTAGAGAACAAATGATCCCATCACAAAATGGGAAGAAGACATGAACAGTCATTTCTCCCTAGAAGACATCCATGGCCAACAGACACTTAAAAAAAAATGCTCAACATCACTCGGCATCAGGCAAATACAAACTGAAAACCACAAACTCACACAGGTCAGTATGGCTAAAATTAACAAGTCAAGAAACGACAGATGCTGGCGAGGATGCAGAGAAAGAGGAACCCTCTTACACTGTTGGTGGGAATGCAAGCTGGCACAAGCCACTCTGGAAAACAGTATGGAGGATCCTCAAAAAGTTGAAAATAGAGCTACCCTATGACCTAGCAATTGCACTACTAGGGATTTACCCCAAAGATACAAATGTGTAGTGATCTGAAGGGCCACCTGCACCCCAGTGTTTATAGCTGCAATGTCCACAATAGCCAAACTATGGAAAGAACCCAGATGTCCATCGACAGATGAATGGGTAAAGAAGAAGCGGTACATTTATACAATGAAATACTACTCAGCCATCTTTAAAACTGAAATCTTGCCTTTTGTAACGGTGTAGATGGACTAACATGTATTATGGTAAGTGAAATAAGTCAGTTAGAAAAAGTCAATTATCATGATCAATGATCTCACTCATATGTGGAATTTAAGAAACAGAGTATCACAGAGGAAAAGAGGGAAAAAATAAAATAAGATGAAATCAGAGAGCGACAAACCATAAGAGATTCATAATCATAGGAACCAGACTGAGGGTCGCTGAAGAGTTGAGGGGTTGGGTGGATGGGGTAACTGGGTTATGGACATTAAGGAGGGCATGTGATATAGTGAGCACTGGGAATTATATAAGACTGATGAAGCACTGGCCTCTACTTTCAAAACCAATAATATATTACATGTTAATTAGTTGAATTTAAATAAAATCAATTTTTTTTTAAAAGTAAAACTTAGATGAGATTTTCAATGAATGAAGATATGACCATAGGATAAAGAAACACACTGAAAATAAGTTTCTACATTCCTACCGCAGGAGTAAAATATTTCTTCCCAATAAACTGTGCAAAGTTTGTGTTTTACAATTCTTAGAGTAACCATTAAAATAAATTATAAAATAATTATACAAAAAAATTATATAAACTTACCATAGGAAAATTAAAATTAGAAGAAAAAAAACTACAGATAATCCAGAGAGGGCAGAAAAAGGAAAAAGAGCAACAAAAAGTAGAGAACAAAGAGAAAACAAATAGTAAATGGTGGATCTAAATCCAAACGTATTAATAATTACTTCAGGGTAAAAAAAAAAAATTACTTCAGGATAAACAGTTTAAACACACCAGTTAAAAGACAGATTGTCAGATTGAATTAAAAAAAAAAAATGACTCAACTTCTCTTACATAATCAGAATGGCCAAAATAAAAAAGACAAGAAATAAGAAGTGTTTGTGAGGATGTGGAGAAAAAGAAGCCCTCTTGGTGGTGGTAATGTAAATTAGTACATTTCTGAGGAAAACAGTATGGAAGTTACTTGAAAAATTAAAAACAGATATATCTTATGATCCAATAATTCCACTACTGGGTATTTACCCAAAAACACTAATTTGAAAAGATATATGCAAATTCCCCTTGTTTTATTGCGTTATTTACAATAGCCAAGATATGGAAGCAAACTAAGTGTCCACACACAGATCAATGGATAGAGAAGATATATACCGCACAGTATGCAATATTCCTCAGCCATAAAAAGGGATAAGATTTTGCCATTTGTGGCAACGTAGAAAGAACTAAAGGATACTAAGCTAAGTGAAATAGTCAGAGGAAGTCAAATACCGTATGATTTCACTTATATGTTGAATCTAAAAAACAAAACAAATGAATAAACAAAAAGAAGAATCAGACCTATAAACACAGAAAAAAGCTGATTGTTGCCAGACGGGTGGGGCTTGGGAAGATGGGCAAAATAAGTGAAAACAAAATGAGTGAAAGGAAGCAGGAAATACAAGCTTCTGGTTATAGAATAAGTCATGGGAATAAAAGGTACACCATAGTGAATATAGTCAATGATGTTGTAATAGCACTGCAGGGTGACAGATGATAGCTACACATGTGGTGAGATACGAAGTATACAGAGATCCTGAATCAATACGTTGCACACCTGAAATTAATGTAACCTGCGTGTTAACTATATTCAAATAAAAGAATTTTTTAAAAAGATGACCCAACTGTATGCTATGTATAACTAACTTAATAGGCTAAAGCAAAGGAGGGGAAAAAATACACTGTATATCATGCAAACAGTAATCAAGACAAACCTGGAATGGCTATATCAAAATAAGATAAATTAGATTCAAAACAAAGAAAATTACCAGAAATAAAGGCAATATTTACTGAATAAAAAGGTCAACTCACTAAGAGGACACAAAAGAGAGGTGAATTCCACCTTCCCCCCTTTTTGTTCTATTCAGGCTCTCAATGGACATTGGGGAAGACAATCTACTAAGCCAATTCAAATGCTAATCTCATCTAGAAATAGCCTCATTGAAAAAATCCAGAAATACTGCTTAACCAAATATTCCGTCATCCTGATCCAATTAAGTTGACACATAGGATTAACATTACAAAGGATAATACATGAAAATCAATCATATTTCTATATAATAGCAATAAACAATTAGAAAGTAAAGGTTTTAAAGCAACATTTACAATAGCACCAAACCATAAAATATTTATGGATATGGCTAATAAAATATGTACACCCAAAACTTGTATCCAGAATAGAGAACTCTCAAAGCTCAATAAGAAAACTAGGGGTGCCTGGGTGACTTAGCTGGTTAAGTGTTTGCCTTCAGCTCAGGTCATGACCCCCAGCGTCCTGGGATCAAGTCCCACATCGCTGGGCTCCCTGCTCAGTGGGGAACCTGCTTCTCCCTCTCCCTCTGTCACTCTATCTGCTCGTTCTCTCTCTCTCTCAAATAAACAAATAAAATCTTTTTAAAAAACTGAATATACACTTTACTAAAAAATTAAAAATACAAAATAAGTTAATAAAAAGACATTTAAAAATAAAAAGAACTCAATAAAAAAAATTAAAAGTTTGAGCAGATATTTTACCAGATATACTAATGCCAAATGAGCACATAAAAAGATACTCAACACTGTTAGTCACAATGAGATACCGCTACATATCTATTAGAATGGCAATATTTTTTTTTAAACCAAGTGCTAGTGAGGATGTGGGGCAATTGGAACCATCATGCATTGCTGGTGGGAGTAAAAAAATCATATAGCAACTTTGGAAAACAGGCTTAACAGTTCCTTAAACATACACTTACAAGACCCAGCAATTCTAAGTCTTTACCCAGATGAAATGAAACATATTCACAAATTTGTAAGCAAATACTGATAGCAGCTTTATTCATAATCACCAAAAATTAAAAACAACAATACATGCCCTTCAACTAATGATAAACTGCTTACATCCAATGCAATGGAATACTACTTACCCACAGAAAGGAACAAACACCACACAAAAATATGGATGAATTTCAAATGCATTATGCTAAATGAAAGAAGCCAGACTCAAAAGACTATTTTCTATGTGATTTTATTTATATGATATTCCGGCTAAAATATAAGGACAAAAAAAAATAGGAAACAGGCTGCCAAAAAAGTTGGGCATGGAGTTGATGAAAAAGAGACATGGGAGAATGTGTAAAGCATAATGAACTGTGTTTTAGAAGGTGACAGCTACGTAATTGTATGCATCTGTCAAAATCCCAGAAACTGTACATACAAAAAACATGAAATTTAATGAATATAAATTATATTTTAAGTTTTTTCAAAGAAATCAAAATGATAACTCTGGATCCTTATAAGGTGGTCAGAATGAAAGGAGGGGGACAGGTTAGGAGCCATTAAAATTAACAAATGGGAAAATGATGGTATCTTCTGCAGAGTGATAGAAGTAGAGACGGTGAAAAGTGGTCAGGTTCTGGGTATATTTTAAGGAGTTATGAAAATAATCAGCTAATGAATAAGATATAGAAGTTGAAAAAGAAAGATCAAGGATGACACCAAGATTTTTTTTTTTTACCTGTTAGAAAATGGAATTAATATTTACAGAGATGCGGAAGTCTGTAAGAAGTCCTTGGAAAGGGGTGACAATTCAGACTTGGTTAAGATTTTGGACATGAAATTTGGGATGTTCATAAAACATCCAAGTGAAACTGTTGACTACACAGCTGATGTTTATAAAAACTAAGGATGGAGGTCTTTATCTACACATATAAATTTGATATTCATTAGCATAATGCTATTTAAAACTATGAGACTAAATACTGAGAAGTTATTGAGGATAAGAAACAAATGTGAAGACTGAGTCCTAAATCATCCATAGCTTGGGGAAATGGGGAAGAATTAGCAAAAAGACTCAATGAAGTAGAAAGAAAATTAAGTAAATAGTGTCTCGGAAGAAGAATGTGTTTCAAGACAGAGCATAATTGATCTAAAGCTGATGTTAGGTAAGATGAGGATTGATTTAATACATCTTAAACATGGAGAGATTTGGAGGCACTATCAAAAGCTGATTTAGGGTGTGACAAGCAGAGGGCTGTTTGGATGCGGTATAGGGGATAAACAGGAAGACAGATACTGAAGACCGTGAAATCAAACACCACCTTTATGCCTTAAATTCTAAATGGCATCAGCAGTTTTTTTTTTTTATTAGTATCATTGTTTTATAGCATTTCCCACTTTTTTAATCTTTATTTTTAAAAAAGATTTTATTTATTTTAGACAGTGCTTGCGAGTAGGAGTGGGGGGGACAAGGGGATATGGAGAAGGAAAGAGATCATCTCAAGCAGACTGTGCGCTGAGCATGGAACCAGACACAGGGCTTGATCTCACAACCCTGACCTGTGACTTGAGCTAAAATCAAGAGTCCCACACTCAAGGTTTCCCCTCACCCCTTTTAACCTTTTAATCTTTCTGTATACTCTATTCAGCAGAGAGCTGAATTTTCTTTAAATTCATCGATAATTGTTTTTCAAACTGAAAGTTAATCTATTTGGCACTTTTTTTATCATAGCAATACTGGATTGACTTTATCTTCTTAAGTTTCGCTAATTTAATTTTTTTGTTCCTATTCTTTAAAATTGGAAGTTATAGCACAAAAATAAAGATTGATATATGACTTTAAAAATGGAGATTATTTATAAACTGAGAACAAGAAATTAAGCACGAGGGATGCCGGGTGGCTCAGTGGTTGAGTGTCTGCCTTGACTCAGGACGTGATCCTGGGGTTCTGGGATCGAGTCCCACATCGGGCTCCCTGCATGGAGCCTGCTTCTCCCTCTGCCTATGTCTCTGCCTCTCTCTGTGTGTCTCTCATAAATAAATAAATAAAATCTTTAAAAAAAAAAGAAATTAAGTACCAAAGAAATTCAAGTTTTCCAAGTACACTGTATTAAATATCTGAGATTTGTGCAAATATCTGAAATTTAATTTAAAAAGCTTACTTTACCTAGGAAGACAAAATTTTAAAGAAACATAGAGTTGATACCTATGTACCCACCAACTAGATCAACACATAAATTCCAGATGCAGGCAAGCCTATGTGCAGACCTTTCAAATGGGTTTCTCCCCTTTTCTTAGGAGTAAACCACTATATTAAATTTTTTGAGTTAACAATTCCCACTGCTCTTCACGGTGTCTATGTGCTATGCATATACCATGAATTTTATGTTTCATATGATACTAGATTTAATAAACTCCTTTGTGTCTAGCTTATTTTATACAACTTCTATTTTTAAGATCAACCCATTTTGTCACAATGAGCTTTAGTTCTTTCATTTTCCACTGCTGGATATTTTTCCTTTATGTGAATATAACACATCTTATTATACAGTCTATTATAAATGGGCATTTAAAATTTTTCATTTGTTTTTTTCTATTATGGCAATGTTACTATAAATGGTCTTTTGGTAAACATTTACAAGAATATCTCTTGAAGTGAAACTGTTGGTTTATAACATGATATGTCACTGTGGTTAAAACTGGCAAATCTCAACAAAGTAAAGATGAGAGCATCTTTTCATATTTACTGGCCATTCACTTTTTCTCTGTATGAATTTCCACTGTTTCATTTATTATTTTTTCTACTAACAGTAACAGTTTTTCATGTTGATTTTCACAGTTTTAGATTTTTATGATACTAATTTTTTGTTACTTTTATACACTGCAAAATTCACCTCCTAATTTAGGACTTTCATTCTCTCCATGATGTACTTAGCAGCATAAATTATCAATTTTAATGTACTTAAACAAGACAAAAAATCTTGTAATTGGGCTGAACACACTTAGTGGAATACCATAAAACTTATATTTTTTGAAGTATAAAGTTGTTTAAAAGTTTAAGGAGGGGCAGCCCCGGTGGCTCAGTGGTTTAGCGCCGCCTGCAGCCCAGGGTGTGATCCTGGAGACCCTGGATCGAGTCCCACGTCAGGCTCCCTGCATGAAGCCTGCTTCTCCCTCTGCCTGTGTCTCTGCCTCTCTCTCTCCTCTCTGTGTATTCTCATGAATAAATAAATAAAATCTTAAAAAATAAATAAATAAAAGTTTAAAAGAGATTTAGGACCACTTGGGTGGCTCAGTCAGTTAGGCATCTGCCTTCAGCTCAGGTCATGATCTTAGAGTCCTAGGATCAGGCCCTGTCTCCAGTGCCTGCTTATTCCTCTCCCCCTGCCTCTCCCCCAGCTTGTGCTTTTTCTCTCTCTCTGTCAAATAAATAAATAAAATCGTTTAAAAACATAAAAGTTTAAAGATATTTAAAAGAAGTAAACTTTCAGTATTCATAGTAATAATATAATTTAATATTATTCTAAAACTATTTTATCAAAGGATAAACAAGTAAATAATTCTGCTACTGTGGTTAGGAACAAAGTTTTTTTTTTCATGTAGGTAAAAAGCAGTACAAATACAAAATCACACAAATTAAAATTATAACCTTTAATCCTAAAGTTGAACAGAAAATATCACCATGAATTTATAAAGTATTTTTCTTTAAAAAACAATTCTAAGCTCTTTCAATTGAAAAAGCCTAGAAACAATAACTAACTCAGTAGCAACTCAAGTACTTACAAAACTTATGCCTGCTGGCAAACAAGAAAGTTAACGTCTCAACTCCACTATCACAGAAGAAAGCAGTGAGACGTAGACCTGAAGCTAAAAGCCAATAAACTGATGAGTGGCAAAAGCATCAATATGAGGGGATCCCTGGGTGGCTCAGCAGTTTAGTGCCTGCCTTTGGCCCAGGGCGTGATCCTGGAGTCCTGGGATCGAGTCCCACATAGGGCTCCCTGCATGGAGCCTGCTTTTCCCTCTGCCTGTGTCTCTGTCTCTCTGTGCCTCTCATGAATAAATAAAATCTTAAAAAAAAAAAAGCATCAATAAGATAACTACAATATGGGTACCTGAGTTGCTCTATTGGTTAAGCTGCGATCTCACAGGGGCCTGGGACCCAGCCCTATTATTAGGCTTTCTGCTCAGCAGGGGGTCTGCTTCTCTTTCTCCCCTTGCTTCCCCACCTCGTGCTCCTTCCCTCTATCTAATAAATAAAATCTTAAAAAAACTTCAATACAGTGAAACACATCTAATGCATTTATGAAACCATAATGATAATTTAAAAATGAACAAAAAAATTAAACCTCATTGGTGACCAATGAAATATGTTAGGGAACCAACTCATCACTTTGAAAACTAGTGAAGAGAGAAAAAAAAAACTGAGCATTTATTCTCTTTCCTGTAAGACCTCTATCTCAGGATAAACAAATAATCAATTAGGGGGATTTCTTTTTATGGAAGTATTCTATCTACTAAATTTAAGAAGCAATGACAAAAATAGAATCATCACCATTTGGCAGTCCCTTGTGACATAAAAGCTCCAAGCAATGATTATCAATGGCTATTAAGGCCACAAAGAGACAATTGAGCATTATGTGCCTCCTGGTAGAAATATTCAGTAATTATATATGACATATTCTTGTAAAAGTTTAAGCCTCAATCTGATCAAGTCTCTGTATCAAAGTAACAGTTACTGACAATTCAGGACCTGAAAACATGTTGAATGAGACCATGGAGATGTAATCATCAAAATTCAGAATATGAGACATTATAGAAGACAACAACCCAGTTCCTCCAACAATAAATTGCAAGGAAAAAAATTACTTTGAACTTACAAACAAGACCTATCAACCTTAGAATGTTCAAACATACATGGATCCCAATTTTTTTTAAGTGATAAATGAGGAAATGTGAGCACTAATTAGATACTTGATATTAAGGAATCAATATTAATTCTAGATGTGATAATGACATGTTATTTATATGTTTAAAAGAACTCTTTTGAAGGACACATACATGAATATATAGGAATGAAAAAATCTGAACAATAATTATTAGATGTTTGCATCAAAATAATCCAGTGGGAGTAAAGACAATGAGTGGAACTGAGATGAAACGAAATTGGCTATGAAATTAAGTAGCAAAGGGCACATGGAGGTTTTATTACATTACACAATTTGTTTTATTTTGGCATATGTTTGAAGCTGTCCAAATTAAAAGTTTTTTTTTTAAAACTGCCTTCATGAAACACTATAACAAAATCACTTACACTTGCCTGAAAATGTCAGATTCCATTTATGTATCTCCCAAATGTATTCATATGTTCACACTAAGCTAAGGCCGTAGGACAAAAGAATGTTAGTGGTATATTTTAAGGAATCGGCAAGTCAGTGAAAAACTTTATTTCAAAAAGAGAAACATTGCCAGCAATCTTAAAATTAAATGAAACACATAAAGAACCAACCAATTCTGCCTGCTTTTCAGTAAGCATCTGGGTTTGAGCATAATCTGGGGTTATAACAGATGACTTCTAGATCACCTGCCTATTCATCAAGAATAAAGTGAGATTATGCTATAAAGCTGACTTCTCAAATTTACAGTCTGTAGTTTCAAGTCTCTCAAATGTTTTGAGGTTCACCAAAGGATAAACAAAAGTCGACTTTTAAAATTCTAGTCTTTTACCAGATACCTAATGCTTTTTTTCCACAGATAAAAAAGCAGCAAACTTTTAAAACAATTTAGGACTGCTTTAATATTATTCAAAAACTATTACACACAAAAGCAGATTTACATACCTTGCCTGGACTGTGAAGGTGCTACAGGAACTTCTTGGTTTGGCTCAAAAGGAAGTTCAGGTGTTAGGTTTTCAAACTGTTCTTTACTAATGAGATTTAGCTTCTTAAAGTTCTCAACTTCTTGCTGAAGTAGAATGGAGGAATCTAATTACTAAACTGGCTAGTAGAGTAACCAACAAACAATAACTGATACCAACCTCAAAAAAGGAGTTTAACTATAAGAGAATAAAAAAGTCCTAATAAAGAATCTAGTATTATACTTAACAATTAATGTTGAGAATTTACAAGAGGCACAGAGAACCCAAAAGTATTATGAATAGTATACAATCCAAATACATTATAAGAGCATACATTCTAATCATTCATTATTTGTTAGGCATTTACACACAAGTCCACTAGCATATTATAGAAGTTACAAAGTAATCTAAGGTATGTTTCCTACCCTTAAGGAATTTGCAAGTTAGATGGAAAAATAGAAATGTACACATAAAAATTAATACAAGGCAGCATTTGAAAATGGTAATATTTGGTATAAGAATTGAGATCATCAGGGAGGCATCACAGAAGACATGGAACAAGAATAAGAAATTTAGAGACAAGCATTCTAAATTAGGAAATGTGAGCAAAGATGAGACGCTTGGAATAAGCAACCATTTCTTAGAAAATAATTCAGTTAATGAGAAAAATCTCTGTAGAATCAGTGGCAGAAAGGCCTGATATAGAAATGAGAGAAACCTGTTAGAAGACCTTTACACCAGGCTAAGAAGTTTTCACTTCATATTCTAGTAATGGGAAATACGTGATGAAAGATAAATCTAGATGGCCCTGGAGGTTCATTTCCAAACCCCATTTATAAGGTTAGCAGCAAGGAGGCTCAGTAGGTCTGAATTTTTTTGAGCTCAAAGGAAAACTAGGCCATACCTGCCCCTTGGGTTGCTGAGGCTTCCCCTTTCTAACAACTGTTACACAGTCATTTAGATGTTTTCTGCCCTGACCTACATATATAGAGAGGACTACAGAAAAGAGGCCAATCTCTAGTGTAAGGTCACTTGGTCATGTGCATGAAGACCATTCATGCCTGCCCTAAGCTGTGAAATAAAAAACATCTGAGAGACTCCCTGCACACTACTACTTTTTATAAGTTTCCTCCAATAAACCCTATATCACATCTACATCACTCAGTGTTAATGGGTCCATGATCCTTTACAAAACGAGATTCAAAGAGGGTTTTAGCAGGTAAAAAACATAACAAAACTGTCAGATGGACCAAACTATATATCATCATTACAAAACAATCACAGTACCTTGCTCATAAAAGCTAACCAAATAATGTTTCCCTTCTGCCTTCAAACATGAATAGTTGTTATCTTACATCATTCATTAGATCCTGCTAGCCTTTTAAACTAGGATCTATCATGTTTTCATGAAAATACATTAAATGATTACTTCAGCTTCTGTACCTGTGCCAATACTGCTTTCCCCAAAGTCTTCAATAAGCTCTTTAAGCTAATCCAGAGTCATCACTCCTCACTGTCCCTTATCTTGCTATAGTGATTATTAGCAATTCCTACTAAAAAAAAAATTTAGCTATGACTATCATATGCCAGAGATAAATAATATAGTTCTAACCTGATGGGGACACTAAAATAAAATGCTTCCATTTTATTTTAAACTTTTTAAAATAATTTAATAAGGTACCATATATACATATACACACTAGAGAAGTGCATAAATCATTAAGTACACATCTCAATGAGTAATCAAAAGTGAACTGACCTGCATGACTACTATTCAGGTAAATCTTTATTTTCAGCACCCTAGAAGTAACTTTCATGCCTCTGCCTCTCCCTAAAGACAATCAATTAGCTGACTTCAATTGTATAGGTTTATTTTGATAGGTTTTGAACTTTATAAAAATGTAATCATAATATATGGTTTCTTTTATACAAAATTATGAGATTCATCTATAAGAGGTCAGCAGACTATAGCCCCTAAAGGCCAAATTGGTTTTTGTAAAAAGTTTCGTTGGAAGATGACCACACTTGTTCGCTCACCTGCATGTCTGCTTCATTGCTACAACTGAAGTGTAGCTGGGACAATGTATGACTCATAAAGGCTAAACTATTTACTATGTAGTGCTTCAGAAAAAAAATTTCCTAATCCCTGCTCTATGGTATTCTATTGAATGATGACATCATAGTTTTTAAAACTTCATTACACTGTTGGTAAGCATTTAGTTCCTTTCCAAATCACAGGAATTACAAATAATGTTGCTATAAATATATTTTTACAAAACACTTCTCTTGCTGATAAAGATACACATTTTTTAAAAGACTTTTAAATTTTATTTTAGAGTTGGGGGGGCAGGGGGAGAGGAAGAATCTCAAGCAGACTCTGGTGCCCAATGTGGGGCTCCATCTTACAACCCAGGGATCATGACCTAGCCAAAACCAAGAGTCAGATGCTCAACTGACTGAGGTTCCCATGCACCCCAAAGACACACATTTCATTGAATGTTTACTAGAACTGGAATTGTTGAATAGAGTGGTATGCTTCTACTTTGGTAGAAAATGCCAAATAGTTTTTTGCAGTGATTGTGCCCATTTATGTTCCCACTAGCAGTACATTAAAGTTCCTATTGCTCTACATCCTTACAAATACCTGGTATTGTCAGTTGAAAACTATGTAGCCATTCTAAAAAGGACCAAACTATGGATAGACAAACTTGGATGGACCTCAAAGGCATTATGATTAAAAAATACCAATCTCAAAAGATCACTTGAGGTACGATTCTATTTATAGAACATTACCAAAATGACAAAACTGTAGAGATGGAAAACAGGCTACTGGTTACCAGGGGTTATGAACAATAGAGGGGAGGCATGTGAATATGAGTCTAACAGCACAAGGGAGATCTGTATGGTGATAAAATAGTTCAGTTCTTGACCGTGATGGTAGTTACATAAATCTACATATGTGATAAAATGGCATAAAACTATACACACACATTTGTGATAAGAAATGTCAATTTCTTGACTTTAATATTGCACTTTACTTATGTAAGATATAAACTTTGGAGAGAACTGGGTGAAGGGTACACTGGATCTCTCTGTACTACTTTCCCAACACCCTGGAACTCTAATCTCAAAATAAAAATTCAAAACATTAAATATATAGCCACTCTGATAGATTTATCTGTAATCACATTATGGTTTTATTTTGCATCTCTTTGATTACTAATAGTGCTAAAAACCTTCAATATATTTTAGTTGCACAGCCTCTTTTGTGAAGTGACTATTCAAATCTATCATGCATATATTAAGATTTCATTTCAGAGAGAGAGAGATGGTGAGAGAGACAACACCCCCCAATGGTGGGGGGAGGGGTGAGCAGGGAGAGGTACAGGAGCAGGGAGCAGGGAGCCTGACATGAGGCTCAGTCCCAGGACCCTGGAATCACGACCTGAGCTGAGGCACATGCTTAATCGACTGAGCAACTCAGGTGCCCTCAATTCTATTACTCATTTTTCTATAAATTTCTCTTACTGATTTATGAATGCTTTTTTTTAAGATTTTATTTATTTATTCATTGGCGACAGAGAGAAAGAGAGAGAGAGAGAGAGAGAGAGAGAGAGAGAGAGAGAAGCAGGCTCCATGCAGGGAGCCAGATGTGGGATTTGATCCCTGATCTCCAGGATCACGCCCTGGGCTGCAGGCGGCACTAAACCGCTGAGCCACTGGGGCTGCCCTTATGAGTGCTCTTTATAAAATGTAACTTTTCTTCCACGTTCTGGAAGAAGGAACTTGCATTTTCACTCTCTTATGGTGTCTTCTGGTGAAAAAAGTTCTTTTTAATGTAGTACATTTTATAAGTCATTTCCTTCATTGTGTAACTTCCTGTTTAAGAAATCTTTCGCCTTTTGGAACACTCTTTGACTATTGCTGGGAATGCAAACTAGTGCAGCCACTTTGGAAAAGAGTATGGAGGTTCCTCAAAAAGTTAAAAATAGAACTATCTTATGATCCAGGAACTGCATTAGGTATTTACCTAAAGTATACAAAAATATAGATCTGAAGGGGTACATGCACCCTGATGTTTATAGCAACATTATAAGAGCCAAACTATGGAAAAAACAGAAACATCCTTGAGTGATGAATGGATAAAGAAGAGGTGGCATGTCTGTGTGTGTGTGTGTATGTTTACATATATAAAGAGGTAGTATGTATATATATAAATATAAATAAATATACGATGGACTATTTACTTAGCCATAAAAAAGAGTGAAATTGGGATCCCTGGGTGGCTCAGCAGTTTGGCGCCTGCCTTTGGCCCAGGACGTGATCCTGGGGTCCTGGTATTGAGTCCCACATCAGGCTCCCTGCATGAAGCCTGCTTCTCCCTCGGCCTGTGTCTCTGCCTCTCTGTGTCTCTCATGAATAAAATATTTTTTAAAAAAGAATGAAATCTTGTCACTTGCAACAACATGGATGGAGCTAGAGTGTATAATGCTAAGCAAAATAAGTCAGAGAAAGACAAGTATCATGATTTCACACATGTGGAATTTAAGAAATAAAAGAGATGAACATATGGGGAGGGGAAAAAGTAAAAAAAAAAAAAGAGAGAGAGAGAGAGAAGGGGAAACAAATAACCTAATGATAGAGAACAAACTGAGGGGTTTTTGGAGGGAGGTGATTGGGGAATGGGCTGAATGGGTGATGGGTATTAAGGAGGGCACTTGTGATGAGCACTGGGTATCATATGTAAGGGGTGAATCACTGAATTCTACTCCTAAAACCAACAGTGCACTGCATGTTAACTAAAATTTAGATAAAAATTTAAGAAATTTTAAAAAGGAAATCTTTCCCCTTTCTAAAGATGCTATATACCCCCTCGTTATAATTTTTCACCTGATTATGATATTAACATATTCTGTTAAAAAGTTTGGGGAGCACAAGGTAATAAAAGCAAAAAGCAACATACACACACCTATCATATAGATAGTATCATCACCTAGAAATTTTATTATTTTACCTTTCACATTGAGAATCACAATACATACAGAATTGATTCTTTGTGTATAGCAGGAGCTAAGGGCCAATGTGCACTTGAAAAAAATGTGTATTCTGCAGATGTTGATGCAGTATTTCACTATGTCAATTAAACAGTTAACTGTATTTTTGCATTTTCTATTTCCTTACTTATTTTTTGATCTTATTCTAAATCTTTCACCTTTCTTTATAAGACAAGTGTTTCAAAAACTCCCACTATGATTATATGGAACACTTCACATATTTGTGCGTCGTCCTTGTGCAGGGGCCATGCTAATCTTCTCTGTATCGTTCCAGTTTTAGATGTGTGCTGCCGAAGAGAGCACCAAAAACTCCCACCATGATTATAAATTTTTCTGTACCTGTCCATTTTTGACTTATGTATTCTGATGCTATGTTATTAGATGCATACACATTTAGAAATATATTTTCTGGGGATCCCTGGGTGGTGCAGCGGTTTGGCGCCTGCCTTTGGCCCAGGGCGCGATCCTGGAGACCCGGGATCAAATCCCACGTCGGGCTCCCGGTGCATGGAGCCTGCTTCTCCCTCTGCCTGTGTCTCTGCCTCTCTCTCTCTCTCTCTCTCTCTGTGTGTGTGTGTGACTATCATAAATAAATAAATATTAAAAAAAAAAGAAATATATTTTCTGGGGCAACTAAACTTTTTATACTTATAAAGTGTCCTTTTTTATCTTGAATAATTCTTGTCGCCTTAAAAATTCACTTTATCATCAGACTTACACCAGCTTTGTTGTGTTTATTGTTAATATTTATTCAAATCTACAAACATATTTAGCCTTTACATTGCTCTTCATTCTTTTCTGAATCTTCAAGCTTCCTCCTAGAATCATTTTCAAAATCTTTTTTTTTCAAAATCTTTTGACATCTCCTATGTAGTCAAATAGCCTGAAAAACTCCCTTTAGTATTTTCTTTGAAGTAGATCTGAAAATAAACTTTCTCATTTCACAAAGCTGAAATTATCATTTTACTTTAATTTTTAAATAAATTCATTAAGATATAATTCATATATCATAAAATTCACCTGTTTTAAGTTTATAATTCAATGATTTACTTTTATTCCAGAACACTCAGTTCCCTTTCAGTACTGTGCTTGTATCATCCCATTGTTACCTGGATTCCATTATTTCTGCTAGGAAGTTAGCCATAAGGATTTTTTTTTTTTAATACTGTAGCTTTTGAGTGCATGGGTGGCTCAGTCAGTTAAATGTCTAACTCTGGTTTCAGCTCAGGTTGTGATCTTTGGGTCATGGGACTAAGTCTCATGTTGGGCTCTGCGCTCAGTGCAGAATCTGCTTGAGATTGTCTCCCTTTCCCTCTGCCCTTATCTCTGTGCTTTCTAAAATACAATAAAATATTTTAAAAAAATTTTAAAAACTGTAAGCTTTTAAAGTAACCTGTCCTTTCTCATTGGCTTGTAGTATTTGTTTTTGGCAGTTTTACAATGATGGCCTTGGTGTGGTTTCCCTTGAATTTATCTTCTTTGGAGTTCCTTAGACTTCTTAAATTACCCCTCTTCAGTTTTGGTAAAATATAACCCATAATCTTTTAAAATATTACTTCTGCCTTATTCTCTCACTCTTCTCTCTTCTAAGAATCCAATCAGGTATATATTAAACCTTTTGACTATATCTCCTATGTCTTATACTTTTTTCTGTTATTTCCCACCTTTTTTGCTCCATGCTTCACTATGGAGTCTTTTGACCTATCTTATAGTTCAGTAATTCTGCATTCAGCTCTACTTATCTACTTTTAAGCCAATTCACTGGGCTCAGTTATACTTTTCATTTCTGGAATGTCCATTTGGCTCATTTTTAAAGTTTCTAGTCCTCTGCTGAAACTCCTCACTTTTTTAAAAGCATATTAACAATAGCTAACAAAATCTGTTTTAGAACTCTGTTCTCTAAATCTCAATGGATCTATTTCTTTTGTGGGTTTTTTTTCTACAGATCATCCTGTCCTCTTATATGCCTGATTTTTTTCAAGATTTTATTTATTTATTTATTTATTTATTTATTTATTTATTCATTCATTCATTCATTCATTCATTCATGAAAGACACACACACACAGAGAGAGAGAGAGAGAGAGAGGCAGAGACAGAGGCAGAGGGAGAAGCAGACTCCATGCAAGGAGCTCAACATGGGACTCCATCTCGGGTCTCCAGGATCACACCCTGGGCTGAAGGTGGCGCTAAACCACTGAGCCACTCAGGCTGCTCAATGCCTGATTTTTTGAGAGTCAGACATTATTATTAAAAATTTGAGGACTAGGATGCTATTTTCCTCCAGAAAGGATTTGTTTGCTTAAGTCAAATGGCTATAAGCATCAGAATGCTGATTCAATAAAAGATTAAAATTATTAAAACCAGGGAAAATCACATATAAAAAGCAAGCAAAAATTGTACACCTAAAATGGTTAAAACAGTGAAATATTTATGTATACATCTACAATTGAAAAAAGACATTCAAGAAAAAAGAGAGAGGCAAGTAGACCATCTTGTTGTGTCATAAAGTATGGAAAATGCTAAACAGATGAGGACATATCAGCTGTCTATGAGTCATCTTGAGAGAGTTCTAACCTGACCAGATTTGAGACATTTTGAACATCAAAATTAATAATTACAAGGGCACCCAGTCAGTTAAACATCCAACTCTTAGTTTTGGTTCAGGTTATGATCTCTGGGTTATGATATAAAGCCATGCTTCAGCTCTGCATTCAGTGAGGAGTCTGCTTGAGATTCCCTCTCTCCTTCCCTCCTTAACCACCCTCCATACTCTAATATAAATATTTTTTTAAAAAGAATAATGACAGGAATAAAAAAGGAATCCATTTGAGAGCCCATACTGACACTAAAAATAAACAGTAGAGAATTTTTTTTACAGAAGAATGCAAGGTAATTAACATAAAGGAAACAAAAAAATTAAAAAATAACCATCATATAATAACCACAATAATAATTTATTCAAGCAACAATGGAGGTTAATACACTGAGTGGAGCCTGCTGGGGAGAGGTTTCAAATGGTCACTCCAGGGACCCCTGGGTGGTGCAGCGGTTTGGCGCCTGCCTTTGGCCCAGGGCCCGATCCTGGAGACCCGGGATCGAATCCCACATCAGGCTCCCGGTGCATGGAGCCTGCTTCTCCCTCTGCCTGTGTCTCTGCCTCTCTCTCTCTCTGTGACTATCATAAATTTAAAAAAAAACAAACAAAAAAAAAAACACAAAAAACAACAAAAAAAAACAAATGGTCACTCCAGAGATAACGTATTAATTACAAAGGGAAAAACGTACTTTTACAATGAGGAAATATAGTACACATCTTGATAACCAAATGACCAATTCTATAACTGACATCATTATGTCTCCTGAGGTAATGTATTGAACAGTGCACATCCCTCATGTAATATTTCTGCCAAAATATTTCACTTGAAATTAATCATATGGAAATGCCAGGCAAATCTAAACTGAGAGAAATTTTTACAAAATTACTGACCTGGATACTTCAAAAATGTCAATGTCATGAAAAAAAAAAGGCTGAAGAACTCATCTAAATGAAAGAGCATTAAAATATGTAATTCTAAAAAAAAAAATGTAATTCTAAAAGCAACGTGCAATCCTTGGTTAGAGCTCGTATAAAAAAGGAGGGGGGTGGGAACCTGGGTGGCTCAGTGAGCTAAGCATCTACCTTCAGTTCAGGTCATGATCCTGGGATCAAGCCCTGTGTTGGGCTCCCTTTTCAGTGGGGAGCTTGCCTCTCTCCATGCTTGTGTGCTCCCTCTATCTCTCTAAAATAAAAAAGTGAAATCTTTAAAAGTAAATAAAAAGTTTTAAAGGACATTAAGATAATTGGGAGAAATCTAAATATGGACTGTATATTTGGTAATAGCATTCTATCAATGCTAATGTGCTTGATAGTTATGGCTAGGTAAGAGAATGCACTTGTTTTCAGGAGATACAGGATAACAGATGTAGTGGCAAAGTAATGTAATGTCTACAACTCTCAAATTGGAAAAAAATCACATATTTTATATACAACTATGAATGTATTATATATAGAGAAATAAAAGCAGATGTGGTTAAGATATTAACAACTGTTGAATCTAGGTGAAGGGTATATTGGTGTTCATTATATTATTCTTTCAACTTTTCTAAAGGTTTGAAACACTCCAAAACAGAGGGAATAAAATACAGATGTATATGACTGATAAATAAACATGTTTATAATACATATTAAAAATAATACACTTAAAAAATAATACACTTTAATATCTTTCAGAAGTATATATTTATCTACAATTCATATTGGCAAGAATAAAAAGAAGTTTAAGCAGGAAGGGTTCTCCTCAGCCAAGTGTTTGTAAACAACCCATGGTACTTCAACTTTCTCATCTGCTATTTATATCAATATGAACTGCACTACAGATGGCAGAAAGAGGTGAACAGTTAAGATTTTTTTAAAGGATGAAAATTACCTTAGAAAATACAAGAAACCAATAGAAAGAAAAATTAAAGTTGAGACAGAATATGTCCTTTTGTGGATCATGATCCCAGAAACCATTTATTTTCTTGGCTTCTTCAAATAAAACTGTATGTAACTACACATATTTTTTTTTCACCTAGTAAGTACTAGTGGACATTCTTTTCTTTTTGTTCCCCTCTTGTGCTTTTCTATACTTAAAAGTTCAGTAATTTTTCCAGTTTTAATTCTCCCTGCTATACTAAAATCTGCATTTCTGGCTTTCTTACCATCTCCAGGATTTAGAGAGAAGATAAAAGACATTTTAGATGAAGAGATACCAATCAATATTTTCAAATCTAATCTCAATATCATTACCTTTCAGTTTTTTCTTAATTTTCCTATTCCTACCACACTGATACTACAAATCGTTTCTTTAAAATCTCTTCCCAATTTGTCACTTTTTCATTCTCATAAATCCTAGAACATAATCAGCTATGAATGAATATTGAAAAAAATAATAATATCCCTTTGGCTCAGCATTTCATTTCACTATTGATTATTATAAATGAGAATTTTAACTCATTTTCTGCCCTCTCCAACTCTAACCTAGGCTAATTCTATTAAATTAAACCACATTAAATCATATTTTGATCACATCACTTTATAAGAAATGCAACTGCTCCTCATTCTAAATTCCTACATAGCTTTCAAGATACTTGACAGTCTGATCCCAAAACCTACCCAAACAATTTTAAATTTCAGTAAAGTAGCATCACTAACATTTAACTTATAGAAATTAGATTTAGTGGTGCCTAGGTGGCTCAGTCAGTTAAACATCTAACTCTTAGTTTCTGTTCAGGTCACGATCTCAAGTCCTGAGATATAGCTCTGTGTCAGGATCCATGCTCAGCAGGGAGTCGGCTTGAGGTTCTCTCTCCCTCTCTGTCTACCCTCCCACCCTTAAATATCTTTTAAAAAAAGAAATTTGATTTATATTTGTGCAGAAATAACAATAACTGCAATGTATCAGCAATGCAACTGCCATTCTACTCAATAAACAAATGTATTAATGTAGTTAAACCCTAAAAGGCTAACTCACATAAGGAAAAAAACAAAAAAGAATGTGTACATTTTAATAATGTCCTGACCACTGGAAAGTTAAGTGTCCAAACAAGTATAGTTACAACAAATCCTCATGGGCCTAATTTTATAATTAAAGGGTTTGTCTTGCTTTTTGTTTTTAAGTAGGATCTATGTGTAGGGCTTCCCTGCTCACTGGGGAGCCTGCTTCTCCCTCTCCCTCTGTCCCTCTCCACTTGTGTTTTCTCTCTCTCTCTCTCTCTGGCTCACTCTCTCTCAAAATAATAAAATCTGTAGGAAAAAAGAGAAAATAACCACAAACTAATATAAAGTAGCTATTTTTAGCATTGAACAACTATCAGTGTAAGACTGGTCTTCGAAAGGAGAAATTCACGAGGTGGACTCCACCATCACCTGAGCTTTCTTTTTGGATACAATTTCCCAACCATGGCATAGGAAGCTTCAGCCCAAGGAAAAAATGGCTGTCCTGCTGAGCTGAGAAGGTAGTGCTTAGCATTCCAGGAAGCTGAAGCAATGGAATCTGTGAAAAGAACATTAAAGAAAAGGGAGCTATGAAGGGTAAGGGGGCAGTAAGTTCAAGTACTGGTTAGATCCCTGATGGCTAATCTACATACAAGAAGGACAAGACTTCCTGAGACATATCCAAAAGTGGCTGCTATGGGGCTGAGCTAAATAGGTACACAGGTCCACAGTGTTGGGAAATGGCAAGCAGGCAAATCTAGTTGATAATGGAGACCCCTTATTAACCACTCAATAATACCCAGGTGCACCAGGTGAGATACACCTTAAAAAATAGGACTTGCTATAAAATAAAGCCCATACCGTAAAGAAGGATCTACTCTAGGTTTTCTAGCATAGCTTAACACAAAACTTGGCAATATGTTGGGTAAGACAGTTTAGAGATTAAGTTCTGTCAAGCTAAAGGCTTTCCACAAATCTGACCAAAGAGGAAAAATCAAGCCCACACAATTCCAAGGTGGCCAGCCAACTGAATAAGAAAACCAACATTCAAAAAGGGAAGGGGACATCATCTATAATCTCCAAAATATAGTATTTACAATGTTCTGTAAAATATTTTTTAAATTATTAGATGTGAAAAAAAACAGGAGGGACGCATGGGTGGCTCAGCAGTTGAGCATCTGCCTTCGGCTCAGTGTGATCCTGGAATCTGGATCGAGTCCCCCATCGGGTTCCCTGTGGGGAGCCTCATTCTTCCTCTGCCTATCTCTCTGCCTCTCTCTGTGTGTCTCTCTCATGAATAAATAAATAAATCTTTGAAAAGAAATGGAAACAGGAATATGTAAGCCACAGGTCAAGAAAAAAAAAGCAGTCAATAGAAATTATCTTCAAGATGTCTCAAATGTTGGACTTTAAGACAAGAACTTTAAAGCAACCATTACATATTTATGTTTGATGAAATGTTGGAAAAGATAGCTTCAATGAGTGAACAGATAAGGAATCTCGGCAGAAAAACAGCAAACAACAAAGAACAGAAACTATAGACCTAAAAAGTTTGTATTGAATAAGTTTAAAAAGAGTGCAAATGGCAGACAAAAGGTAGGTTATTAAAGACAGATTAGTAGATATAATCCAGTGTGGGCAGCCCAGGTGGCTCAGCGGTTTAGTGCCGCCTTCAGCCCAGGGCCTGATGGAGTCCCATGTCAGGCTCCCTGCATGGAGCCTGCCTGCTTCTGCCTCTGCCTATCTCTGTCTCTCTCTGCGCCTCTGCCTCTCTCTCTCTCTCTCTCTCACATGAATAAATAAAAACTTTAAAAAAAAAAAGATATGATCCCATATGTAGAACAACAACAACAACTAAAAGTAAGAAAACAAAGAACCTCAGGATCTCTGAAACTACAAATTGGTTTAACAGACATGTAACTGAAATACCAAAATCAGAAAGTAACAAAGAATAGGAAAAAATAATAGCTGAAATTCTCGGAGTTTTGAGGAAAATTTCAAATAATCCCAAGAATTTCAGTTAACCCTAACCTGAATGTATTCAAAGAAAACCAGACTGAGATACATCACAGTAAAATTGAAAATGAGTGGTAAAGTGGAAATCCTGGAAGTAGCCAAAGGGGGTAAAAACACACCTTACATACCAGGGAACAACAATACAAATGGCTGCCTTATTAGAAACAGAATATCATCTGTAAAAATGCTAAATGGAAAAACTTTCAATCCAGAAATTAGTGTGAAATAAAAACATTATATCAGGCAAACAAAAGCTGGGATGAACTGTCAGCAGACCTGCACTAGAAGAAATGCTAGTAAGTGCTCTTTAAGCTGAAAGAAAAATGATAGCAGATAGAAACATAGTATGGGGCACCAGGGTGGCTCAGTTGGATAAGTGTCTGCCTTTGGCTCAGGTCCTGATCCTGGAGTCCTAGGATAGAGCCCCACATCGGGCTCCCTGTTCAGCAGGGAGTCCTCTCTACCTCTACTCCTTACTGGCTCTGCTCCTTACCACCACACCTCCTCTCTCAAATAAATAAAATCTTTTTTTAAAAAAAGAAACATAATACAGAAAAGAATTAAAGGGATAAATATAAAATACTAATATACTAATTGAAGTAAATCAGAGAAACACAAATACAGTATTATTTCACTTACACATGGAATCTAAAATACAAAACAAAACAAATGAATAAACCAAAAACAGAATCAAACCTACAAATACAGAGAACAAACTGATGGCTGCCACAGGGGAAGGGTTGGGGAATGAGCAAAATGGTTAAAGGGGAGTGGGAGATACAGGAAAACCATTAAGGAATGAATAAGTCATCAGGATAAAAGGTACACCACAGGGAATTTATCAATGGTATTATTAACAGTGTTGTATGGTAATAGAATGTAGCTACACTTGTGGTGAGCATACCATAAAATATAGACTTGGATCACTATGTTGTACACCTGAAACTAATGTAATATTGTGTGTCAACTATATTCAAATTTTTTAAATTTAAGTAATTTTGTGCTGATGGGGAAGAAAAGATTTTTTCTCTTCAATGTCTTTAAAAGACAGCTGATATCTTTGTTTTTTAACACAATTGATACTTTAAAGCAAAATAATAACATTTTAACATGAGATTTAGAATATATGTAAAAGAATATAGCAATAGCACAAAGGTAATGGAATCATTTTTTTGTAATTGTATATTTGTAATTTGCATTATTTGTATTTGTAATTGTATTTGCAATTTGTATTAAATGTTAGGTGAGAAGTAAAAAGTATAAAGTGGTACAGTCCTGGCTCTAAATAAACTGTGAAGTTAAGGAAGAAGCAAATTATTAGCCCTAGAGTAAACACCAACATAAAAACTATAAGGAGGTCTAACTAATATTCAAAAGAGGAAATGAATTATAAAAGGTTTGTTTAACCCAAGAGGATCTAATACTTAAAGGTCTCTAATACTTAATTTTAAATCATATTTCTAAATAATCTACAAACAAAAGATATCACAAGGGAACTTATAAAATATTTCAACAAAATGATAACACAGCAGATCAAAATTTGCCAGAAATTAAATGAAGCTTAGAGAAATTTATAGCTTTAAATGACTGTAACAGGAAGAAAGGTTTATTAGTGAATAATATGTTTGTTTTAGGAAGCTAGAAAACAAGAGAAAATTAAATCCAAAGTAAACAGAAAAAATAAATAATATACGGCAAAAATCAATGATACAGAAACAACACTGAAAACATAAAACTACAATATTGTGTGAAACATTTTTCACTGTGATTTTAAATTACATTTTCCTAATTAATAATAAGGCTAAGCATTTTTTCATTTGTCCATTAGTCACTTGGATTTCCTCTTTTCCAAAAACCATATCCCTGACTTTTGGCAATTTTTAAAAGGGGCTTTCTATTTTTACCTATTGAGTCTTTAGAATAATTATTTGGTGCCATATACATTGTAAAATATATTCTCTCAATTTGAAAATTATCTATTTTCTATAGAGTATTCATTAATAAATATTTATTTTGGGTTGTTCTTTACAATTTTTATTAAGGTATAATTTGCATTGTTTCAGGTGTACAATATAATGACTCATTACTTACTACTCATAATAATGTGTATGTTTAACCTCCTTTATTTCACCCATCCCCTCACCTACTTCCCCTCTGACAAAGTTTTTTCTCTATATTTAAGAGTCTGTTTTTAGGTTTTTTTGGTTTCATGTGTATAAATTCCACAAGTGAAAGCATACGGAATTTGTCTTTCTCTGACTGACTTACTGCACTTAGTATTCTATCCTCTAGGTATATCCATATTGTTGCAAATAGCAAGAGCTCATTCTTTTTTATGGCTGAATACTATTCCACTACATATATGTATTATATATAAAATATTCCACTATAGTGTGTGTATGTGTAGGAATAAAAAACACTTTACATACATATATATGTAACACTTCTTTCATTCATCAATGCACACATCAGCTGTTTCATATCATGGTTATGGGAAATACTGCTACAGTAAATGTAATGGATGTATATCTTTTTTAATTAGGGGTTTTGTTTTCTTTGGGTAAATACCCAGTGGTGGAATTATCAGATCATATGGTAATTCTTTTACCTTTCTGAGGAACCTCTATACTGTTTTCCACAGGGGCCGTACCAGCTTCCATTCCCACTAACAGTGCACAAGAGTTCTCTTTCCCACACCCTTGCCAACATTTCTTATTTGTGTTTTTTATTTTAGCCATTCTAACAGGTTATAAAGTGATCTCTTCTTGTGGTTTTAATTTGCATTTCCCTGATGTTTAGTAATGCTGGGCATCTTTCATGTGTCTGTTGGCCCTCTGTTATGTCTATCCAGGTCCTCTGCCCATTTTTGGATTATTTGCTTTTTGGTGTTGAGTAAGTTCTCTATATATTTTAAATATTAGCCCCTTATTGAATACATCATTTGCAAATATTTTCTCCCATTCAGTAGGTTACCATGTTGTTTTGTTCATGGTTTCCTTCACTGTGCAAAAGCCTTTTATTTTGGCATAGTCTCAACAGTTTAATTTCACTTTTGTTTCGATTGCCTCAGAAGACATATCTAGAAAGAGACTGCTATGGCTGATGTCAAATTACTGCCCATGTTTTGGGAGTTTTATGGTTTCAAGTCTTACTTTAAGGTCTTTAGTTCATTTTGAGTTTACTTTTGTATATTATGTAAAAAGGTGGTCCAGTTTCTTCGTTTCCATGTAACTGTTCAGTTTTCCTAGCACCATTAGTTGAAGAAATTGTCTTTCCATTATATATTCTTGCTTTCCTTGCTTCCTTCCATTATATATATATATCCATATATGTGTGGGTTTATTTCTAGCCTCTCCATTTTATTCCATCAATCTATGTGTGTATTTTTCTGCCAGTACCATACTGTTTTGATTACTATAGGATTGTTATGTATCTTAAAATTTGAGATTGTAACACCTCCCGCTTTGTTCTATCTTACTTAACATGCTTTGGCAATCTGGGGTCTTTTGTGGTTCCATACGAATTTTAGCATTATTTGTTCTAGTTCTGGGGGAAATGTTTTTTTTTTTTTTTAAGATTTTATTTATTTATTCATGAGAGACACAGAGAGAGAGAGAGAGAGAGAGGCAGAGATACAGGCTGAGGGAGAAGCAGGCTCCATGCAGGGAGCCCAATGTGGGACTCGATCCTGGGACTCCAGGATCATGCCCTGGGCCGAAGGCAAGCCCTAAACCACTGAGCCACCCAGGGATTCCCTCTGGGGGAAATGTTAATTGTATTTATAAAGATTGCATTACATTTCTTTGTAGTGGTACATTTTATTTGTATTGTGTGGACATTTTAACAATATTGGGTCTGCCAACCCATGAGCTCAGTATAGCTTTTCATCTGTTTGTGTCGTCTTCAATTTCTTTCATCAATGTTTAATAGTTTAAGAGTACTGGTCTTACAACTCCTAAGTTAAGTTGATTCTTGGGTATTTATTCTTTTTGGAGCAATTGTAAATAGGATTATTTTCTTAATTTCTCTTTCTGCTTCATTATTAGTGTAAAGGAAGCCAACAGATTTCTGTATGTTAACTTCATGTTCTACGACTTTACTGAATTTATCTTTTCATCAGGCAGTCATTTCTAGTAGTTTTTTGGTGGATTCCTTAGGGTTTTCTAGATACAATATCATGTCATCTGCTAAAAATGAAAGTTTTACTTCTCCTTTGTCAATTTGTAAGTCTTTTACCTTGTTTTCTTGTCTTATTGCTGTGGCTATGACTTCCAGTACTCTGCTGAATAGAAATAGTGTTACATCATCCTTGTCTTGTTCCTGACCTTAAAGGAAAATCTGTTTTTCACCATTGAGGAGGATGTTAGCTGTGGGTTTTTCATATATGGCCTTTATTATGTTGAGGTATTTTCCCTCTAAACCTATTCTCAGTTATCATGAATGGATGTTGTACTTTGTCAACCACTTTATCGGCATCTGTTGAGATCATCAAATAGTTCTTATCCTTTCTCTTAATATATCGTGTTGACTGACTTGTGAATACTGAACCATCCTTGCATTCCTGAAATAAATCCCAATTGATCACGGTGACTAATTTTTAAAAATACGTTGCTGGATTTGGTTTGCTAAGATTTTATTGAGGATATTTGCATCTATCTTCATCAGAGATACTGCCCTGTAGTCTTATGCTGTCTTTACCTGGTTTCAGTCTCTGTTAATGCTGGCTTTATACAATGAATTTGGAAGGTTTACTTCCTCTACTATTTTTTGTAACAGTTTAACAAGAACAGGTATTAACACTCCTTTAAATGTTTGGTGGAATTTACCTGTGACGCCATCTAGTCCTGGACTTTTGTTTCTTGGGGGTTTTTGGATTACTGATTTAATTTCACTATTGGTAATTGGTCTAATTCTCCCTTTATTTCTGAATCACTTATCCATTTCCTCTAGGTTGTCTAATTTGTTGGCATAATATTTTTCATAATATTCTCTTATAATATTTTGTCTTTCTGTGGTGTTGCTTTTTTCTCCTTCATTTCTGATTTGTTTTCTTGATGAGTCTAGCTGAAAGTTAATTTCACTTATCTCTCAAAGAACCACTCCTGGTTTCATTAATCTACTTTTTTAGTCTCCATTTCTGTTCTGATCTTTATTATTTCCTTCCTTCTACTTTTTCAAGCTCTTGTGGGCATAAAGTCAGATTGAGTTTTTTCTTGCTTCTTGTATTAGGCCTGTATTGCTACAATCTTCCCTCTTAGAACAGCTTTTACTGTATCCCAAAGTATCTGGAACATTATATTTTCATTCTCATTTGTCTCCATGTATTTTTTTATTTCCTCTTTGATTTCCTGGTTGACCCATTCATTATTTAGTGACATGCTATTTAACCTCCATGTATTTGTGTTCTTTCCAAGATTTTTCTTTTTTTAAGATTTTATTTGAGAGAGAGAGCAAAAGAGGGCACAAGCAGGGGGAGGGGCAAAGGGAGGAGAAGCCCAGCAGGGAGCACGACACAGGGCTCAATCCCAGGATCATGGGATCAGGACCTGAGCTGAAGGCAGAGGCTTAATCAATCGAGTAATCCAGGCACCCTCCAAGCTTTTTCTTGTGATTGATACAACAGTGTGAAACTGTGATACCCAGTTTCACATTGTTGTGGTTGGAAAAGATGGTTTCAATTTTTTTAATTTGAGATTTGTTTTGTTGGCCTAATATGATTTATTCTGGAGAATGTTCCATGTGCACTTAAGAATGTGTATTCCAGGGGTGCCTGGGTGGTTGGTTGTTTAAGCATCCAGCTCTTAACTTTGGCTAATCACGATCTTGGGGTCCTGGAATTGAGCTCCACATCAGGGCTCCATGCCCAGCACATAATGCTTGGGATTCTCTCTCCCTCTCTGCCTCCTCCTGCTTTGCTGATGCACATGCTCTCTCTCAATCGATAAAATCTTTTTTAAAAGCAAAATGTGTATTTCATTGTTTTTTTGAGTGGAACATTATGAATATATATCTATTAGGTCCATTTGGTCCACGTCATACAAAGCCACCATTTCGTTGATTTTTCTGTCGAAAGATCCATTAATGTAAATGGGGTTAAAGTCCCCCACTATTATTGTGTTTCTGTCAATGTCTTCCTTTATTTCTGACAATGGTTGCTTTATGTATTTAGGTGCTTCCATGTTGGATGATAAATCATCTTGTTGGATTGTTTCCTTCATTATGTAGTGTTTTTTTTTGTCTCGTTATAGTCTTTGCTTTCAAGTCTATTTTGTCTGACAATATATATTGCTACGCCAGCTTTCTTTTCACTTTCATTTGCATATGGTAAATGTTTTACTATCCCTTCACTTTCACTCTGCATGTCTTTAGGTCTATTTTATTTTATTCTTATTTTTATTTATTTATGACAGTCCACACAGAGAGAGAAAGAGGCAGACACAGGCAGAGGGAGAAGCAGGCTCCATGCACCAGGAGCCCGACATGGGATTCGATCCCGGGTCTCCAGGATCACGCCCTGGGCCAAAGGCAGGCGCCGAACCGCTGCGCCACCCAGGGATCCCTGTCTTTAGGTCTAAAGTGAGTTTCCAAAGTCACTGTATAGATGGGGGGTCTCTCTTTAAACTAATCAGTCGGGATCCCTGGGTGGCGCAGCGGTTTGGCGCCTGCCTTTGGCCCAGGGCGTGATCCTGGAGATCCGGGATCGAATCCCACATCAGGCTCCCAGTGCATGGAGCCTGCTTCTCCCTCTGTCTGTGTCTCTGCCTCTCTCTCTCTCTCTCTCTCTGTGTGTCTATCATAAATAAATAAAAAAAAAAAATTAAAAAAAAAATAAACTAATCAGTCATCCTGCATCTTTTAATTGGGATAGTCCATTTACATTTAAATAATTGAAGGTATGTACTTATCACCATTTTGTTACTTGTTTTATGGTTGTTTTTGTAGTTTTCCTGTATATCTTTCTTCTCTTGCTCTCATCCTTGTGGTCTCTTAGTGATTTGCTTGGATTCTTTTTACTTTTTGTGTGTCTATTATAGGTTTTTGATTTGTGGTTATATTAGGCTCACATATAACATTTTATGCATATTGCAGTTTATATTAAACTGAGGGTCACTTAAGTTTGAACCCATTCTAAAAGCATTCAATTTTTATTTTCCTTACATTTTATGTATATGATGTCATTCTTTACATACGTGTCTTTTTATTTCACGCATCCCTTGACTGATTTTTGTAGATATAACTGAATTTACTGCTTTGTGCTTTAACCTCCATACTGGTTATATTGAAATAAAAATTAATACACTAAAGGGAATCAATAGCTGATTAGAAGAGGCAGAAGAATGAATCAGCAATCTGGAAGACAGGGTAACAAAAAGCAACCAAGCTGAACAGGCAAAAGGAAAAATTATAAAAAATGAGAAGAGATCAAGGGAACTCAGTGATATCATCAAGCATATTAACACTTCCATTATAATATCAAGTAAGATCTAGAGAGTCTTTTATCCATTAGTTTTAGAAAAAAGTCAGTAATAATCTACTATCCTTATATTTTCCTGTCTGATCTCTTTGGTCTAAAGCCTCTAAAAAACTTCCTCTAAAAGAAATAGGCTTTAGTCTCCTACTGCTCACTATTAGGAATCTTTGATTTTTCTAAGAACCTTAGTCTCTCATTCTACAAAAATGACTTTTTATCTTCATCACTCTCGACATTTTCACTAGCACCATAACCTTGACCCAGTTCACTGAGAAAGATTAAATCATGAGGAGCTCACTCCCTCTATTTCCACCACCAAATCTACAAGCTCTCCTACACCCATGTTCTACTTCTCTCCAAATAAAGACAGGATCACTTTGAAAGGCCAATACCTCTGTATAAATGCTTCTCAACTAGAAGTGACTTTGCCTACAACCCCCCTAAAGGGTTGTTTTTTTTTTTTTTTTTGTATTGTTTTGTTTTGTGGGGGTAGGGTTCTACTGGCATCTGAAGGGTAAAGGCCAGGGATAATGCTAACAATCCAATGTTGCACTAGACAACCCCCACAAAAGAATTATCTGATTCAAAATGTCAATAGTACTAAGGCTGACAAACCCTGAATCCACATGCTCTGAATCCTACCCAGTCGCTGAAAACTTAGCCCTGTTTTTCTTCTCCCTTCTATACTTTCAACTCTCCCTTTCCACTCCACCATTCCCATCACCATGTAAATGTTCCAGTACTTTCTAGTCTTTAAAAATACACACACACACACACACACACTGCTCATGTTCCTTCAAGTAATTTCTCCATATCTTATACCAGCTTAATACCCATATTATTCAATATAATATTTAATACTCACATACATGTGAATGTATTATACTCATATTTCCACTAGTCATTTCTTCATTCAGACTTTTCCCCCAATTGTTCCACTGAGGTAACTCAGCAAGTTTCTTCTTTCCTGTTTATGAAGAGGCTTATAACTAAATTCAATGGTCAATTATGGTAGCTATCTATTGCATAGATTTTCTGATCTAATTATCTCCAACCACCCACCCTACTCCCAATAACATCATCACTATAAATTACTGGGAGATCGTGTATTCAGTAGTCAGTCATGTTCACTACCACATTCCCAGCTACCAGTACTGCCTGGCACATAGCAGGCTCTCAAGTATTTATGTTAATGATTGAATCCCCAGCAAAGAGTTAATTATTATAAAGCTACTGTATCTGAAGAATGTATATTAAAATAAGGCACTGACATATACAAGGAATTATGGCTGGAACTTAAATAATGGGGCAAAACCTGAAATCAGGTCTCCTGATTCACCTGTCTCTCCAGCAGGAAATAAATGCAAAACATTACAAAACAATTTTTTTTTAAGATTTTAAAGTAATCTCTACCAATAATATGGGACTTAAACTCACAACTCCAAGAGTCTTATGCTCTACCAATTGAGCCAACCAACCACCCTTCAAAACATTTCTAGAGAGAAAGTGACTATATGTGGTTTGGGGCCTCATGTTGTGCATGAGAGGAAAGTGATCTGAGTGTCTTTCAGACTAAGGTATTAGGAGGAAGAATTAAGAATTTTACATTTTAAAATATACAAAAGGACTAATCATGGAAATGTCTAATACTGTGGCATCTAATAACAACCCCACAGGCTATACTTTGATGTCAGAATTTCTATGTAAAGCTTGAATCTTCTGCATTCTTTAAATTCCTAGTTTTCCCTGCATTGGTATCATCCATTATTCCTGGCCCCACATAACGATATGGCCTGTGCTCTTTCTCACATATGCCCAGTCTTTACAGTTTTCAAGTATTTATAACCCTATGAAGTACAGAAGAACAATCCCCATCTGAGATTCACAAAAGTAAGTTTTTGGTCCAAAACTGTACTCAGTGAACTTGTGCACAAGTTGATTCTTGGTCAGGAATAGGCCTCAATGTTGCCAGAGAGGTTCTCACTTTGGTGGTGTTCTCTAATGAGAAGGGGAACAGCTCAATTGGTGGTGAGGGAAAATTTAGATGATTCTCTTGTCAAGTCAAGAGGATGCTAATATGATGTCTGCCAGGTGATGATGTGGTATCTCCTGGTTAATTTGTACACCATTTCCAGCTATATACCAAAGACTTCTCCACAGCTGAAGTTCCTTTCACTATCTGCAACAAATACAGACAAGGGCCTACCTGCATTTTATGGGGAATGTGGCAAGAGACAGTGAAGTAGTCAGCAAAATCAAGAGTAAGTAGCAGCCACTGGGTATCCACAATACCAGAACATTTTCTGGGTCAAGGCAGAAGAGAGACCCCCCACTCAGCATACTCTCTCAACAATGTCTCTGCAATGGTCTCGATCATTCAGCAACTGGAAATATTTTCTTATACAACACAAAGCCAGTAACTCCAAGGAGAACTCTGGAAATTGACACTTAGACCACCAGTAATAACTTCACACAATACTCCAGGAAGTATTGGACAAAGCTGGCATACTGTACAACTGCAAATGTTATGAGCCTACAGATGAGATAAACAGGCTGACCGATGTGATTCAGAAGCTTTCAATTTGAAGGTTCCTCCTGAAATGCTGGAAACAAAGGTATGAGCATATTTAGGTTTCCACATAAGCAACTTGGACAGTGAGTGCAATGATAGAGAAACTGGTTGTAATGGTTTCTCTCCACTGTTCTGCAGATTCAAACTAAAGATTTCTAGTTAGGGGGCGGTATCATGAGAGATAGTAGACTGGGTAATTCCTGAACCTCATGAACCCAGAGGCCAGCAAGCAATATGAGTAAAAAAGACACAGAGGCCCACCAGCACATCTCTGGGATGGAAGGCCCATCTGTATGTCTTCTATTAATAGTGCCTTCAACACGGTCCAAGTTTCCACCACCAACCCAAACAGACCACTGGACAAGAAGATGAATAGTTAGATGCAAAGAAACAAAAGACAGACTCAACCTACCTTGTGTTTTAGCCCAAGGAGCAACAACCCTGCAGCTCCAAGAAGTGAATTAGTCAGCTTTGGCTTGCCTCTTCTTGTCCCTCACATCCCCATTCATGCTAGCCTGGTTTTAAGTATTGTTATAAAACATGCCATACAGAAGAATGTATTAAATATACATGTGCAACTTATCCAGAAAACATTCATATAACAACTAGAAACACAATACTGTTAATACATTAGAATCCCTGCGTATCCTAGTCCCTCTTTCCCCCAAAAGCACCGAAATTCTGACCTATATGATCAATCATTCCTGACTTTTCTTTATATGACCTTGTATGTATATATACGTTTCTGAAAGATACATGTTTGACTTGACCTGCCCTTGAGCTTTATGGAGTCATATTCTGTATACAATCTTTCTTAACTTCTTACACTTAGCTGTTTTATAGATTCATTATAAAGATGTTTATAGCTGTCACTCATTTTCACTACTATATAACATATACATTGTTTACTATACCATAACATGTCCAGTCAGTAGCTGATAGGTATTTTGGTTATTTCCAAACTATGAATATAACGAACAACTCTATACTGTCATGTATTGTTCCTGACATTTTTAGGTTCCTCTAATGCAATGTTGTCCAATATAAACATAATGAAAACCACAAGTAATTTAAAATTTTCCAATAGCTCCATTAAAATACTTTTAAAACAGTGAAATTTTAATATTTTATTTAACCAAATATTATCATTTCAATATGCAATAGTTATAAAAATCATTGAGCTCGTTTACATTCTTCTTAACTAGGTCTTCAAAATTCAATATTATACATTTAAAGCAAATCTCCTCTTGGACTAAACACATGTAGAAAACTCAACAACCACATGGGTTAATATTGGAACAATGCAACTTAAAAGCATATTCTTATACAGATTCTAAGCATAAGATATGGATTTACACTTTTTAGTTCCATATATTAACGAAGTTCTTATTCCAAATACTCCCAAAGACTTCCATCTGATGTTTTAATTTCGCTGATATGGGTTTTATGAAATATTTCACTGACATTTTAATTTGTATCTTCTTGATTAATAATGTAGAATACTTCATGATTTCAATCATCTTTTAATGAGTTCATATAATCAGTTTTCTACTGTATCTTTTACTGATCGGTACCCTTTTAAAAATTTCCTCAAGTAATCAATCTCTATGCCCACCATGAGACCTGAACTCACAACCCCAAGATCAAGAGACGAGTGGTCTACCAACTGAGCCAACCAGGTGTCCCTCTGCATTTGTTTTACAATACTTATCACATCATAAATGGAAACTATTTTTTCTTCACTTCATGAACTACATATGCACTTTTTGATGTTAACAGAAAATTTTTATGATAAATTTTTAAAATTTTGTACTTTGTGATTATGCCTTTTGTGTCCACTTAAGAAACCTTTTGCTACTCTGAGATCATAAAGATCTTTTACTACCTTTCCTTAACAACTTTTTTGCTTTTGCCTTTCACTGGAATAGATTTGAATGACACTAGAAAGCAGAATTTCACTTCCCCCTGCCACACGCACAATTTTTTACCACCATGTAATAAAAATCCCATTTTCTCCATGATTTCTAACTCTATCTTTCATTTGCCAAGTGTTCATATAAACATGCAACTGTTTTGTGATTTCTTATTCCATTTCTATAGTCCATATCTTTAATTTGCTAAAATAAGTTGCCCTGCTTTTATAGGAATGTGATGAGTTTCTCGTTCCTTACATTTTCATATAAATTTCATTTTTTAAAAAATACCTTATTTATTTATTTAACAGAGAGAGAGCAAGAGCACAAGTAGCAGAGCGGCAGGCAGAGGGAGAGGGAGAAGCAGGCTCCCAACAGAGCAGGGAGCCTTAGGAGGAGCTCAATCCTAGGACTCTGGGATCATGATCTGAGCCAAGACACTTTAACTGACTGAGCCACCCAGGCACCCCTCATTAATTTTAGAATCAGCTTATCAAATTCCTCTGGAAAAAATCTGTTGAAAAACTTACTGGTATTTAATTGACGTTTGAAATGATTTTGGGAAAATTACCCTCTTCATCACACTTTCAAACATGAACTTGGTATTTCTCTTCCTACTTATGTCTTTATTAACATCTTTCAATTATTATAATAATCTCCTTAAAAGCCTTTTACCTCTTTTTTTTTTTTTTTTTTTTTAAGATTTCATTCATTTATTCATGAGAGATACAGAGAGAGAGGCAGAGACACAGGCAGAGGGAGAAGCAGGCTCCATACAGGAAGCCCGACATGGGACTCCATCCCGGGTCTCCAGGATCTTGCCCTGGGCTGAAGGCAGCACTAAACTGCTGAGCCATCCAGGCATCCCATCTTTTACCTTTTGAAAGGTCTACCATCCAGGCATCCCATCTTTTACCTTTTGAAAGGTCTACCTTTTAAAGATCTATTCTATGGGAGGCAGAAGGGTCCCTCAATGATATCCAGATCCCAATTCCTGTAACATATAATTATGTTAAATAAATAGCAAAAAGGAATTTGCACACGTAATTCAGATTTCTAATAAGCAACCTTAAGATAGGGAGCTTACTCTGGATTAAGCAGACAACTTCCTCCAACCAGACAAAAGAGATGTGGTGGGAGAAAATCTCAAGCAGATGAGAAGCAAGACTCCAGCAGCTGTTACTGATTTGAAGACTGACAGTGCAATCTAACTTAGAATGCCGGTGGTCTAAAGGAGTCAAGAGGCTCCAGTCAAAATGAAAGGAAAGACCACAAATCTACATGTAGCCACAAAGAACTGAATTCTGTAAACAACTGAATAAACTTGGAAATGATTCTCACATAAAACCCATAGATAAGAGCTCAGGCAGGAACACCTAGATTTCCATCTTGTAGACCTGGAGTAGAGAAACCAGTTGGCTTCACCAATAATATAATCTACAAAATTATGTATTTGTGTTAGTTCAAGCTGCCAAATTTATGATAATTTGTTATGGCAGTCAAAGAAAATAAACAGGGATCCCTGGGTGGCGCAGCGGTTTGGCGCCTGCCTTTGGCCCAGGGCGCGATCCTGGAGACCCGGGATCGAATCCCACGTCGGGCTCCCGGTGCATGGAGCCTGCTTCTCCCTCTGCCTGTGTCTCTGCCTCTCTCTCTCTCTCTGTGACTATCATGAATAAATAAATAAAATCTTAAAAAAAAAAAAAAACAAAGAAAATAAACAGATTCACAACTACTCTGTACAATTAAAAAATAAAATCTTAAAAGTCACTATAAATAAAACACTGGGATCACATCAAACTAAAAAGTTTTTTGTTTTTTTCAAAGAAAGAGAGTGCACATGCAAGAGTGTGGGGGGCAGGCAGAAGGATAGAGAGAATCTTAAGCAGGTTCCACACCAGCACAGAGCCCAACATGAGGTTGATCTCACAATCCTGAGATCATGACCCAAGCCAAAATCAAGTCAGACACTTAACTGACTGAGCCATCCACATGCTCTACACTAAAAAAGCTTTTATACAATGAAGAAAGTCATCAAAAAAAAAAAAAATCTAAATGGGAGGCAATATTTGCAAATGATACAGCTGATAAGGAGTTAATATCCAAACTATATCAAGAACTGTAACACCAAAAAGCAAACAAACAAACAAACAAAACAAAAAGTATGATTTAAAAATAGGCACAGGACCTAAACAGTTTTCCAAAGAAGACATTCACGTCAACAAACATATGAAGATTATCAGTGTCACTAATCATCAGGGAAATGCAAAGCAAAACCACAAAAAAACATTACTTCACACCAGTTAGAGTATCTAGTACAAAAAGACAAAAAGTAACAAGTGTTAGCAAGGATGAGGAGAAAAGGGAACCCTCTCCCAATGTTGGTAAAATGTAAATTGGTACAGCCACTATGGAAAACAGTATGGAGGTTCCTTAAAAAGTTAAAACTAGAAATACCATATGACCCAGCACTTTCACTTCTGGGTATTTATTCAAATAAAATACTAATTTGAAAAGATACATGTTTATTGCAGCATCATTTATAAAAGCCAAGATATGGAAGCAAACTAAGTGTCCACCAATAGATGCATGGATAAAGACGACATGGGATATAGATATAGATATATCTTCCATGTGATGGAATATTATTCAGCCATAAAAAACAAAATCTTTGCCATTTATAATGCATTATGCTAAGTGAAATAGATTTGATAAAGACAAATACCATGTAATTTCACTTACATGTGGAATCTAAAAAACAGAAATAGACTCATAAATAGAACTAATGGTTACCACAGGAGAGGGGGGTAAAGGGGATTAAGAGGTGAAAACTTCCAATTATAAATTACAGAAATGAAAAGTACAGCATAGGGAATATACTCAATGATACTGTAATAATTTTATAGGGTGACAGACTGTGGTGAGCATTTTATAATGAGCATGATTGTCAAATCACTATTGTACACCTAAAACTAATACTGTATGTCTACTATGAGTCCATTTTTTTTAAAAAAGTTATTATTTCCACCTAACTGCTGCTATATAGAAAAAAATTTCTGGATTTTTAAGGTTTTATTTATTTGAGACACACACACACACACACACACACACACACACACACACATACACACACAGCATGAGCAGGAAAAACAGACACCTCACTGAGCAGGGAACCAGATGCCAGGCTCAATCCTAGGACTCTGGGATCATGATCCAAGCCAAAGGTAGACACTTAAGCAACTGATCCACAAAAAATTATTACCCAGAAAACTTAGTAAGCAAAATTTCTAATTCTGATCACTCAACCATAAAAGACTTTTGGATTTTCTGTATTTTCGTTCTTTCCTTACTGGTGTAACAAAGATATTCCAGTGTATTTAATAGATTTGACTGTGAGCAGCTCTTATTCTGATTACAAGAAACTGGCTTCAATTTCATCATTCACAATGTTTTGTGGGTTTTGCAAAAACCCTTTTAGGAGACTGCATTTTATTCCCGTTGCAAAAATACCTCCTGTGTGCTTCAAATGTATTTTTTGCATTTATTAAGGTTATCACAATCTTTCTCTAATCTGTTCATGACAATTGCATTGACTGATTTTTCAACTTTACAACTTGACTTACAATCAATTTGCATTAATGAAATGAAAATGTGGTTATCCTCTTTCTTTAAAAACAATGAATTTGATTTTCTTTAAATTTAAAATATTTATACCTAGATAACCTGTAAAGCTGGATATTCATTCATATTCTCAGGAATTTCTCATTCATGTTTTCAGGTATCAGTATCAAGGTTATGCTCTTTTCAAAAAATAAGTGGCATATTTCTTTTTCCCCCCACTCATTCAACAAAGTATCTGCATACCTACTATTAGCTGTATTCACTGGAACCTCGTGCATGGCTGGAATTACACCAATTTTAGAAAAACATGCTACTTTTTTTTTAAAGATTTTATTTATTCATTCATGAGAGAGACAGAGAGAAAAAGGCAGAGACACAGGCAGAGGGAGAAGCAGGCTCCATTCAGGGAGCCCGACGTGGGACTCTATCCCGGGTCTCCAGGATCACGCCCTGGGCCGAAGGCAGGCACCAAACCACTGAGCCACCCAAGGATCCCACATGCTACTTAAAGCCAAATTTTCTCCAAGTCTGAAGATTTATAAAAATGGTTTCTATCAACTTCCTTTTCCAATAAATTTTGCTAAATTACATATTTTTCTAGAAATTTTTCCGTAACTATATATCCAAATTATTGGTCTAAAATTCCTTCTTAAATTTCTCTAGTCAGTAATTACATCCCCAATTTCACTACAGTGAAAAGAGGTACATTTTCCTCCTTTTTCTTCATAAATTTTAGTCTTTTCAAAGAATTAAGTGGTGGTATGATGAATTTTGTTGTTAGATCTAATTATTTAATTCCATATACTTTTATGGCGATTTGTTCATTCTTTTTTAAACTTCTACCATCTTGGAAGCTATAGCAGCAGATTGTATTGTTGTTCAAAGCCTGCATTCCCTAAATTAAGGGATCATGCATACTAACTTTTTATACCTTTTGAGAATATACATCTCCAACCGCATAAATTTAGCCACATCATTTGCTTTAGCCAACTGAATGTAGGAAATTACATAAAGAACATTTAAGCATCAACTTTAAATACATCTATACATTTTAGCTCAGCACCTCGCTCATCCAGGTATGTGAACGAATAAGCAAGTACTATATAATGGCTGCACTTTTTTCAGCATGAATCCCCAAAATGAAGAGACACATACACACACAGCTGCAACAGCCAAACCAAAGCCAGTATCAAGCAATATAAGAATTCTTATTTAAGTCTCTAAGATTTCAGAGAAATTTTTTATATAGCAGACTTATTAATTTCAAGCTTTTCCTCTAATATCTGCAGTTAAGCCTATCTCTTTAGGTGTACTTCTTAAATTCAGCAATCAGTACATTAGAAATTTTCTAATTTCCACTATTGATCTCTTCATTGGTGAGTTAATCAACATATAATCTTTGTTCTAAAACATACAGCATCTTATTACTTTACTTAACTTTTAAACTAACTTAATCCCACTAATAGTGTTTTATGTAATATTAATGCCTTGAAATTCAATTTATACACCACTGAAACTCAAAGTACTACAGATATGCTCAGAAAGATCATGTACTCTATAGAAGATAGGTACAGTTATTTCTCAAATTACTCTGATTTTTTATTGATTAGTCCTTGTTTACTTTGGAAGTAAATTAAATCACAATGTGACTGTGGATCTGTTCTATCTATCATTTGTTTGATATTAAATACATTACATTTTAAAGTTATACTTTTCAGGAATCCCTGGGTGGCTCAGCAGTTTAGTGCCTGCCTTTGGCCTGGGGCGTGATCCTGGAGTCCCAGGATTGGGTCCCACATTGGGCTCCCTGCAGGGAGCCTGCTTCTCCCTCTGCCTGTGTCTCTACCTGTGTGTGTGTGTGTCTGTGTGTGTCTCATGAATAAATAAAATCTTTAAAAAAAAATTAAAGTTCTACTTTTCTGGGGTACCTGGGTGGCTCAGTCAGTTAAGTGTCTGCCTTTGGCTCATGTCATGATCAGAGTCCAGGGATTGAGCCCCATGTTGGGCTCCCTGCTGGACAGGAAGCCTACCACTACCCCTGCTTGTGCTGTCAAATTTTTAAAAATTAAAAAAAATGTTATTCTTTTCTGATAGTCTCTTTTAATCATCACAAAAGGACTCTTTAGCACTTGTAATGCTTTATTTTTTCAAATCTACTTTGTAAAACAATTATGGTATCAATATGTTTTTTTTTTTTTGCTTACTTTTTTTTTAAATTTTTATTTATTTATGATAGTCACAGAGAGAGAGAGAGAGAGAGAGAGAGGCAGAGACATAGGCAGAGGGAGAAGCAGGCTCCATGCACCGGGAGCCCGACGTGGGATTCGATCCCGGGTCTCCAGGATCGCGCCCTGGGCCAAAGGCAGGCGCCAAACCGCTGCGCCACCCAGGGATCCCTTTTGCTTACTTTTTATTTGGGAGGTAGCTAGATGCTTTTATAATTTTTACTTTTAATTGGAATAAAAAACCTTAATTTAAGATTTACCATCCTAACCATCTGTAAGTGTACATACAGTTCTGTAGTATTCAATATATTCATTGTTAAGCAACAGACAGCCAGTTTTTTTCATTCAGAGAAACTAAAACTCTATACTAATTAGCTCCCCATTTCTTCTTCAGCAGCAACTGCCATTCTGCTTTGTTCCTATAAATTTGACCTCTTTAGTACCTCACTTTAGAGGTGGAATCACATGTCTTTGTTGCTTATTTCACTTATGTCCCCAAGGACCATTTATATTGTATTATGTGACAGATCTTCTTCCTTTTTAAAAGCTGAGTAACATTCCACTAAATGCATATATTTTGTTCATGCATTCACCTAATGATGGGCATTCGGCTTAGTTTTTGGCTACTGTGAATACTACTGCTAAAAACATAACTATACAAATATCCGTTCAGTTTTTTGAGGGACAGCCATACTGTTTTCAATAGCAGCTATATCATTTTATGTTCCCACCAACAATGCATAAGGGTTCCAATTTCTCCTCATCCTCTCCAATAACTGCTATTTTCTGGGTTTTACTTTTTATTTTGAAAGTAGCCATTTGGGATGCCTGGGTGGCTCAGCAGTCGAGTGTCTGCCTTTGGCTTAGGGCATGATCCCGGAGTCCCAGGATCAAGTCCCACATGGGGCTTCCTGCATGGAGCCTGCTTTTCCCTCTACCTATGTCTCTGCCTCTCTCTGTGTTTCTCATGAATAAATGGATGGAATCTTTAAAAAATAAAAATAAAAAAAGAAAGTAGCCATCCTACTGAGTGGGCAGTGATACTTCATTGTGATTTTGATTTTTTTAATAAACAGTGATCATTGAACATATTTTCTTTTTTTAAAATAATAATTTTTATTGGTGTTCAATTTGCCAACATACAGAATAACACCCAGTGCTCCTCCCATCAAGTACCCCCCTCAGTGCCTGTCACCCAGTCACTCCCACCCCCCGCCCACCTCTCCTTCCACCACCCCTAGTTCGTTTCCCAGAGTTAGGAGTCTTCATGTTCTGTCTCCCTTTCTGATTTCTTCTCCCTTCCCTTCTATTCCTTTTCACTATTATTTATATTCCCCAAATGAATGAGACCATATAACGTTTGTCCTTCTCCAATTGACTTATTTGAACATATTTTCATGTGTTCATTAGACACTTGTAGATCATCTTTGGAGAAAAGTCTATTCAAGCCCTTTGTTGATTTTTTTAAACTGGGTTTCTTGCTGAGTTGCTGGATTTCTTTATATATTAAAAATATTAACTTTTAATCAGAGGATATGCAAGTATTTTCTGTAGGGGACTTTTTCATTGTTTTAAGTTAATATACATAAGTTATTTATTTTCATGAATTCCAAACTGTTTTTATTATATGCTTTGGGTGTCATATCCACGAAATCATCACCAAATCAAATATGAAGATTCACCCTGTATTTTCTAATAGTTTGTCTTTAATCTTTAAAATCTTTTTACATATGATGTTAAGGGAAGGGTCCAACTTTACTCTTTTACATGTGACTAATCAGTTTCCCCAACACCATTTGCTGAGATGGTCTTTTCCATGTAGTGATCTTGGCACATATATTGAAAATCAATTGATCATACAGTTGACTCAAAGGTTTATTTCTGGACTCTATATTCTACTTCATTTATCCTATGTCTGTCTGTATGCTCATATCACACAGTTTTATCATAGTTTACTGTTTTGAAATTAAGAAATGTGGTATTTCCAACTGTATTCTTTTTAAAAACTTTTCTAGCTCTTCAGGGTGGCATAGGATTCCATATCAAATTTGCCTAATTCTGCAAAAGATGCCATTAGGTTCTTGAGATTGCAATGAATCTGTAGATCACTTTGGATAGCACTGACTTTAACAAGAAGTTATTAAGATATAATTCACATATAGTACCATCTACCCCAGTGTATGAGTCAACTGGTTTTTATCATACACAATTTTGCAATCATCATCACAATCAATATTACAACATTTTCATCACTCCAAAAAGAAACCCAGTACCCATTAGCAATCACTCTCTGCATCCTACCAAAGAAATTTCTACCCTACACAATCACCAATCTAATTTTTGTTTATTCTGGATATTTCATTCAAGCAATCATACAGTATGTGGTACTTAGCATAATGTTTTCATGTTGCAGTGTGTATCAGTAAATTCATTTCTTCCTATTGCTAAATAATACTGTTATATGGTTAAACCACTTTTTGTTTATCCATTCATCAACTGATTTTCTTATATTATAATCATCCTAGTCTATATGAGGTGGGATTCTCACAGTGATTTTGATTTTTCATTCCTATGGTAGCAGATGTTAACTAATTTTCCATGGGCTTATTAGCCATTTGTTTATCTTCTCTGGAAAAGAAGTCTATTCAGATTCTGTGCTCATTTTATAATTGGGTTGTCTTTTTATTATGGACTTATCAGTTCCTTATTACAAATAGAAGTCCTTTAATAAAAATATGATCTGGAAACATATTCTCCTAATCAGCTTTTTTAAAGCATTTTTACAGTTTTAGCTTCAAGCAAAATTATAGGAAAAATACAGAATTCACCATACCCTATTCCTCTAGAGACTCCCCAATATCAACATTCTGCACAAGTGTTTACATTGGTTACAAACAGTGGGCCTATGCTGCAACATCATAATCACCTGAAGTCCATAGTTTATACAAAGTTTCACTCTTGGTATGTATATCCCATGGGTTTTGATACACAAATAAAGACATGTATTCACCATTTACTATCCTATAGAAAAGTTGAACTGCACTATAAAAACCTCTCTGCTCTGTTCTATTCATTTATTCCCCTCCTAAACCCTGGCCATCTTGGATCTTTCTACGATCTCCATAGTTTTCCTTCTCCAGAATCTCAAATATTTAGAATCATACTGTAAGTATGCAGCCTTTACAGATTGGATTCTTTCATTAGTAATATGCATTTAAGATTCCTCCACTGATTGCTCATTCCTTTCCAGCAATGCATAATATTCCATTATCTAGATATAGCACAGTTTATCCATTTACCTGCCAAAGGATACCTTGGTTGCTTCTAAGTCTCAGCAATTGTGAATAAAGCTGCTGTAAACAACATGTGCAGATATTTTTTTTAACATGTGCAGATATTTAAAAGTAAACTCTACTTTCAACACAGGGCAAAACCTCACAATCCCAAGATCAAGAGTCACATACTTTATTGACTGAGGCTGCGAGCAGCCCCAACATATGCAGATTTTTGTGTGGCCTTAAGTTTTCAGTTCCTTTGGGTAAGTACCAAGGAAGGTGATTACTAGATAGTGTAGTAAGGGTATGTTTAGTTTTGTAAGAAAACAAACGTGTCTTCCCAAGTGGCTGTTAAAATTTTTCATTCCCAACAGGAATGAGAGTTCCGATTGCTCTATATCCTCAACATTTGAGGGTTTCAGGGTTGTGGATTTTTGTTCATTCTAATGTGGACATAGTACTATCTCATTATTTAAATGTGCATTTCTCTGATGGCATGATGTGGAGTAAATGTTTATCCACCAACTGTACAACTTCTTTTGGTGAAATGTCATCTGTTCAGATCTTAGCCCATTTTTTAATCAGGTTGTTTTCACATCATTTAATAAAGTCTTAAAGAAAAAAAATTTTAGTATATTTTGGATAACAGTCCACTATGTGTCTTTTGAAAACATTTTCTTCCAGTATGTGGTGTGTCTTCTTACTATGGACAGTGTTGTTTGCAGAGCAGAAGTTTTTTTTCATTTTAAGGAAGTCCAACTTAACAATTTCTTCCTTCATGGACATTGCTTCTGGAGTTGTACCTAAAAAGTCATCAACCAGGGGCACCTGGATGGCTCCACTCGTTGAGTTTGACTCCTGCTTTCGGCTCAGGCTGTGATCTCAAGGTAGTGGGATTGAGCCACTCACTCGTCAGGCTCAGCATGGAGGTATGATCCACTTTGAGTTACTTTTTGTGAAAAAATACAGTCTGCGTCTAGATTAATTTTTTTACATGTAGGTGTCAAGGTGTTCCATTGCTATTTGTTGAAAGATTATATTTTCTCCATTGTATTACCTTTGCTCCTTTGTCATAGATCAGTTTACTGTATTACTGGAAGTCTATCCCTGGGCTCTCTATTGTGTTCCATTGATTTGTCTATTCTTTTTTTTTTTTTTTTTTGTCTATTCTTTTACCAATACCATACTGTCTGAATCACTGCAGCTTTATAGTAACTCTGAAGTCAGGAAGTATCAGTTCTCTTAACTGTTCTCCTTCAATGCTGTACTGCAATCCTGTTTTTCTGCCTTTGTATAAATTTTAGAACCAGTTGGTCCATCTCCACAAAATAAATTCCTGGAATCTTATTGATTGGGATTGCATTCAATCTACCTATCAGTTTAGGGAAAACTAAAAAATTTGAGTCTTCCTGTCTCATTTAGTAGTTCTTTCTTTCATCAGTTATCATTTTCCTCATAGAGATCTCATACATATTTTATTAGTTTTATACCTCATTATTTCATTTTAGGGAGAGGTGCTAATGTAAATAGTGGTTTTTTTTTTAGTCACTTTCTTCAAGATGTTCTCTGAAGGACAAAATTTAAAAATTTTTTATGATACCCAATTTTTTTCTTTTGTTGCTTGTGCTATTTGAGTCATATAAGAAACCACTGTCAAATACAAAGTCATGAAGATTTTCTTCTGTCTTCTTATGTAATACATAATATTAATACATAATACATAATAATATATGTATTACATATATTTACATACATATTACATATATGTATTTACATATATACATATATATGTAACCATATTACATATATGTATTTACATATATATACATATAATGTAACCAATTTTATTTACATATACTCTGATGACATTATTTTTGCTATCTAAATACCTGGGTTTATTAAATCTACCACTTTACGGCTGCCTGAGTGATTCAGTCAGTTAAGCGTCCAACTCTTCATTTCAGCCCAGGTAATGATCTCAGGTCATGAGATCAAGCCCCAAGTTAGGTCCCACACTCAGCACAGAGTCTGATTGAGATTCTCTCCTTCTGCCTCCTCTTCCTCACTCACTCTTTCTCTCAGACAAATAAACAAACAAATCTGCCGCTTTATTTTTGTGCTAGAAGCCCCTTCTTATTCTACATTTTCCCTTTCTCCTAGTTTCACAGTTATTTCCTCTAATTTTTGAATGGGTGTCCTTCAAACTGCAGTACAAAAACTTTAAAAACTAATCAGTCTTTTCACTAGACACAAAAGTACCTTAAATACTATTCACTTATTTGCTCTCTCCAAGTTTGTGTTCATGTTAAATCTCCAAGACAGTTATATAGTTAGTATTTAGATTTATTCACATAGCTCTTGCTTTGTTCTGCAGTCCTTTCTATATATCTGGCATATGAAATAATTTATTCCACTTTTGCACTTTCTCTTGATGAGGCTTTCCTAGTTACAATCTCTCTCATTATATTTCACCCTCTTACATAAAAGACATTTTTTGCAAGGCATACAATTATAAGTTGATAGCTATTTTCTCTTGGTATATTAATACTATTATTCCATTGTTTGTTGCAATCGACTGTTAACTGTTGGAAAGTCAGCTGTTCACTGTCCTTTAAATGTAATCTTCCTTTTTTTCTTTCCTGGCAGCTCTACTGTGGTATCTCTCCCCAATTCAGAAAAAGTCCCAGATATTACCTCTTAAAATAATGACTCTATCTAACCCATTTTCTCTCACCTTTCCTTCTGAAACTAAGATTGTCTATTTTAGACCATTTTTATCATTCTATTTCACATTTTTTTCATCTTTTTTCAGAAATAAAAAGCTATAAAATCCAGGAGCTATTAAATCCTATAACTTGATTTGAAATGTAGTAAATAATAGCAAAGACTCCCTGGAATATCATTCCATATTCTTTCATATATTCTATCTCTTCGTCTTTCTGTGCTGATTTCTAAGTAGTTTATTGTAAACGGTCTTCTAATTCAATGATTCTCTAATTGTATCTAATCTGCTGTTAATTCCTTCAATTGATTAATTTTAACCTTAACTGTTTTTACTTGCAGAAATTCTAGGAATGTTATTGGTTTACAATTTCTTCGTCCCTACACATATTTCTTTAAGCACAGTAAACGGCTACTCCATATTCTGTTTACTAATCCTATTATCTAAATTACTTCAGGATATGGTATTCTCACATTATTACTCACATGTGGTACCGTATTTCCTTGTTTGACTATTAATTTTGTGAGCTGCTCACACTTTCCTTTTAAGATAATTTGAGTAAGTTATTCAAGGTCTAGGATAAAAGTAAATGTCCTCACAAAGGAGCTATATTGGCTTCTGCTAGGTTTCTGGGAAATTAACAGGTCACAATCACATTAAATTCATGATTAGTGTTTACATTAGTCATTTAGAATTAGTCTGGGTGGCTCAGTTTACATTAGTCATTATGAATTTGGGACGTCTGGGTGGCTCAATGGTTGAGAGTCTGTCTTTGGCTTTAGGGCATGACCCCGGGTCCTGGGGTTGAGTCCCACATCAGGTCTCCCACAGGGAGCCTGTCTCTCCCTCTGCCTATGTCTCTGCCTCTCTCTGTGTGTCTCTCATGAATAAATAAACACATAAATAAATTTTTAAAAATAGATACTAAGAATTTAAGTTGCATGATTGTAAGTACTAGGTCATGTTTTTTTTCTTCCTATTCTGTTCAGCACAACTAGGGAAATTCTTTTACAGTCCTTAGAGGAGCAAGTGAGAAAGCAAGTTAAGTCCTCTTTCACTGAGGATCTATTTCTTTTAGGCACCAATGAAGACTTGCTGGAATCCCCAGCTTTGGCTGAGCCCCAGGTTTGTGTCTTCCCCCCCTTTATTTGGGGGTGTTCTGCAAAGTTGATCTCCCAAATTCCCCAAATTCCCAAATGGTCTCTAGGACAACACTGGTTTCAATATGCCACACTTCTTTATGGTTTTCTTCTGATAGTAACTTACCTGGCCAATCTTTAAGAATTTCAAGTAGGTGTTTTCTCATCTATTTAAAGGCCATCTGAGTTGTTCTCAGCAGTAAGAACATGGCAGAAACAGAAAGCTTATACTCAGTCTCGTGCAGTTCAATAGAACTTCTGGATCCAGCAAAAACTCCTTTTGCGAAGTCAGAAAAGATCACCAACTAGGACACCTGGGTGGCTCAGTGGTTGAGCGTCTGTCTTCAGCTCAGGTCATGACCCCAGATCCTGGGATTGAGTCCCACATCAGTCTCCCCACAGGGAGCTCTCCCTCTGCCTATGCCTCTGCCTCTCCCTCTCTGTTGTCTCTCATGAATAAATAAATAAAATCTTAAAAAAAAAAAAAAATAAACCACTGTATTGATTTGGCATTCTTGTTATTTGTATCTTATTCAGTCTGTCCAGTTCTTGACACATCTGATCATTCTTTTCCCTAAAGTCAGTTTTTAGCTTCCACAGCATCACTTCCTATTAAAACTCCTAAATGATGATTCCTTGGGGCTCAGCTCTGGGTTTTATTTCAACATTTCCTCTGCTACCAAGTTACCTTAAGTTACCATACCTATCTTCTAGACTACTTTTTAATAACCTCCCAAGTGGATTTCTTCTGGTACTCTTGTACCTTTCTATCTAGTCCATTTTCTTTTCTTTTTTTTTTAAGATTTTATTTATTTATTCATGAGAGACATAGGCAGAGGGAGAAGCAGGCTCCCCACAGGGAGCCTGATGCAGGACCCGATGCTGGGATCTCGCTCAGAGCCAAAGGCAGACGCTCAACTGCTGAGCCACCCAGGAGTCCCTCTAGTCCATTTTCTATCACAATAACCAGAGTTATCTTTTAAAATAAAAATTAGGTGGCTCAGTCAGTTAAGCATTTAATTCTTGGTTTCAGCTCAGGTCATGATCTCAGGGTCGTGACCCCACATCGGGCTCCACACTAAGCACAAAGTCTGCTGGAGATTCTCTCTCCTCCTCTCTCTCTGCTCCTCCCCCTGCTTGCTCTCTCTAAAATAAAATCGTTTAAAAAAGAAAAAGAAAAATTAGATTATGTCCTACTGCCTCTGTAATACTCTCCAAGGTACTTTATTTGAACTTTAGATAAATTCCAAACTATTTAACATGGCCCACAAAACCATAAATGATCAGACTTCTGTCTATATACTGCCATAACTGTCCTCTTCTGTAATACTATGAACAAATGGGCTTGTTTTCAGTTTTTCACATATACCAAATTATTTCCTCCCTCAGATCCTTGCCACTTGCCATTTCCTTTTCCTACTACATGGTTTACCTGGTCTTTGCAGGGTTTAATCTTATGCATACTTCAGATTTCACTGTAACTATGACTTTCTCAGAAGTATTCATTCCCTGACAATCCAACCCAGTAGCATCCTGTTCTTTTCCTTTAGCATGTTTATCATAGGGGTACCTGGGTGGCTCAGTTGGTTAAGTGTCTATCTTCAGCTCAGGTCATGATCCCAGGGTCCTGGGATGAAGCCCCATGTTAAGCTGCCTGCTTGTGGACAGCCTGCTTCTCCCTCTCCTCCCTGCTCCCGTTCTCTCTCACTCTCTCTCAAATAAATAAGTAAAATTTTTTAAAATTCTTTAAAAAATTTTTTTGATATATTTATGATTATTTATTGTGGGTTTATTTCAATGTCTGTCCTCCCAATGATTTGTGAAAACCAGGCATGTAGAGACCCTATTGTTATTTTCCCATTCCATACATAGCACCTAGCACAATGTCTGGCCCACAGCAGGAGTTTAACAAGTATATATTATATCATTATCTTCTTTCCCTTTAAGCAGACCCACAGGAAAAGTACAACTGTAATCAGAAATTACATGTTGAACAAAATTAGAAACAAGGGGAATAAGTCAGGTGATAAGAATGTACATACAGGCTAAAATACAATATACAGGGATCCCTGGGTGGCTCAGCAGTTTGGCGCCTGCCTTTGGCCCAGGGCGTGATCCTAGAGTCCCGGGATCGAGTCCCACATCAGGTTCCCTGCATGGAGCCTGCTTCTCCCTCTGCCTGTGTCTCTGCCTCTCTCTGTGTGTCTCTCATGAATAAATAAATATCTTTAAAAATAAAAAATAAAATAAATAAAATACAATATGCTTATGAAAGAGCCATAATGCTTACAGACATATAGCCAAGATTTCTTTCCCCTAATATTTCATTGATAAGTTGGTAGATGCTGGTTTTTAATTAACTCAATATATGGCTTTTCATTATTGTTGTCTACACTTTAGTGAAAGCAAATAAATAATCACCTACAAATGTTTCTCAAGATGGCCTGAAAGTTATTAGGAGCTCAAAGAATTTCCCCACAGAAGCAATATTATCAACAGTGGTTAGATTTTCTTTGGTTAGTTCATAATGTTTAATCCATAATCCATTTATCCATTTAACAAATATGAACTGAGCACTACTGTGCCAGGAACTGTTGTAGCACTAGAGATAGAATAGTGTACAAAATAAGACAAAAATTCCCATCTTAATAGATCTTATATCCGTGTGATCAAAACAGAAAAGTGCAATATACAGAAAGGTAGATAGTGAAGAACAAAGCAGGGTAGAGAGAGAGGAATGGAGAGAGTGTAACTTTAACCTACTATTTAATTTATTTCTAGCTCTTTCTGTTCCAAAAAGATTTAAGTTAGAGATTACTTAGAGAACCTAAGTATCACAAATAAAATAACAATGCTTAGACAAGGAAAGACTTTAAACCAAGACACTATAAAAACACACTTCCTTTTCATAGCAGCAGACAGAGAGAACTCTTCAGGCTCCTAAGTCACAGAAAAGTTACAATAACCTGAGGCATCGTCTCCAAAAAAGCAATGGCTAGAGAAGGGAAGAGGATGAATGCACTGATAGAAGTTCCAGAAAGAAGAAGAAATGAAGAGCCAAGAAGGAAAGCACACTTCTTGTTAAGGACATGAACCTCCATGGACTGCCACTTTCTTCTATTCAATCACTAGTTGACAGTGATTTCTTCCTACAAACTGTAACTATTTCTGACCAAGATCTCTCTTTTATTTGGCATAGTATAGTTACACAACTTACCCATTATTCTATCCCCCAAACAAATATTTAACTTTTTTAATGTCAGAAAAGGAACCCTTTAATTCCTATCTTTATCATTAAAATTCCTATGAAAGGAATGCAGAGTGTCAGTAGACTACTCTGGTTCTTATATATTTTACCTTAATAAAATATCAGAATGTGGGGTGAAATTCAAGAAGATAAAAAATTGGAACAAGGTTTCAAAGAGCACCCCTAATACAAAAAGGGTGCTTGTACAAGCAGAGACAATCAGCTACTTTAATATGCTATCCTTTGTCCACAACCAGTTCCACTACCATTAAACAGTACCATAGACTAAGGAGAGAATGATGAAAGGGAGCAACAAAAGTAAACCTTCTCTAAAGCCCTGCTCATTTAGCTGGGGTGATAATAGGCCAAGGTAAGAAATGAGCATATAAACTAAGCTTGTCCATAACTTCAGATTTTTTCCTTCTTATATGAAATAGCCTCCTTATTGTTTTTCACTTGAAAAAAGGCTTTTAGTCAGTGAGTGCTAATTTTTTTGAAATTAAAGTACTCATTTCACTGTCATTTTAATAAAATTATTTCTCAGGTTATGACTATCAGATATATTCTGGGAATTTTTCAACATTTTATTTATTCATATTCAAAATATAATAAAATAAAAGCTTCAAATTCAGGAAAATGCAGGGAACCAACATATATTTTAAAAACTGGTATCAGCAGAAATGTTAGCCACAAAAAATTACCTTTATGGCTGTGTGTTTGTTTTCATCTTCTCCCATCCATAGATCCTGTTCATAGTAATATAAGCCATCATTAATGACTTTAGCAAGTTCAGATGTAATTTTTGCCCGAGACATGTGGTTGCCTGTTCGATCTCCTCCAGGATGTTTTCTCATGTAAGGTGGTGTCTGAGTGACAATTAAAATCTTGTTTAAATCCTGGTCATCAATTTCATAATCTGAATCATTATCAGACCAATCCGTAAATGTGTTTTTTCGTCCTTCTATTTGTTCTATCTCTTCATCAAATAAAAAATCAAGCTCTTCTTGCTCTTGCTCATCTGAAGGATACAGCTGATTTGATGCCTCTTCAGGTAGAGATGATGATTCCTGATGGAAGAAAAATGGCATTTTACTTATAAACAAACATTTCTGTCACTTTAAAAATAAACATCACATAATAATGTTACAAATTAGTATTATAAAGCCTGTAAGCCCAGCGACTAGTTAGCAGGCAAATTATGAAAGAAAATCAAGACAGTATTGTTCTGACCCACTAAATGCAAAGAATTTGCTAAACACTTAAGCTTAGCTAAACAAAAAACACAAAATTGAGTAAAAGGAGGATTAAAGAAAGACTCCTTTAAAATTAGAATGGTGGGATGCTGAGGTGGCTCAGCGGTTAGGCATCTGCTTTTGGCTCAGGGCTTGATCCCGCGGTCCTGGGATTGAGTCCCACATTGGGCTCCTTGCATGGAGCCTGCTTCTCCCTCTGCCTCTGTCTCTGCCTGCCTCTCTCTAGGTCTCTCATGAATGAATAAATAAATAAATAAAATCTTTAAAAAATAAAATTAGAATGGTGCCTAAGTCCATCCATTTTAGCAGACCAACTCATCTTACAGATGAGGGGGAAAAAGGCTTAGAGATATGAAATTAATTTGTCCACAATTTCTGAATTAGTCAGAACTAGAACAATCAAGGTTTTCTGACTTCCAAATTCAATAATCTTCCTAGTCTGAATCCTCGCAATTATATTAATGCCATTAGCTAGGTTTCCAATAGCTAATCCCTCTGCCCAATCTTCACCCTCACTTACTGTGGCCTGGTTTTCCTATTAAATTTACCCTAACCTGCACTAAACTGTTGAACTTGACCCTTCCTGAAAAGATTAAAATTGCTTCCTATTAGATGACATAACAAGTCCAAAACATTAGATCCTAGATCTTCTAAAATCCAACCTAGTCTAGATTTACAAAATTCTTAACACAAAAAAAGACTTCTCACTGTCATTTTCCAAGGCCATTCTTTGACCAGTCCTTATCCTTCAGCAAATGCTAACTCTCTTCTGCCTAGAATAAAACAATCCCTCTCTCTCAGAATTTCTATTAATGCAGCATATAGTCATTCAGCCAATAATTATCTGGGTCCTCACTGTGAGCCAAGTACTGTTCAAGGAAAGGATATACAATAATAACTAGTAACTGCCCAGACAGAGCTAATACTCTAGTAACTGGAAGACAGTCCATGATGCTTTTACTTAAAAAAAAAAAAAAAATAGTTTTAACACATTATGAATATATTTAAAAACAAAAACTATATACCTTTGTATTCACATTTGCAAGGGCATGAAAAAAGTCTGAGAATAAACACTGAACTGTTAATAATGGTAAACCTTGGACAGAGTCTCTTTTTACTTTATATCAGTTATATTTAAATTTGTTTCAAACAAAAATTTTTCACTCATGAGGAAGAGACAAGAGATTTGAGGTTGAAGAGGACTTAACTGAGCATACTTATAGTAATGATTCACAGTAAAGAAAAGAATAAATTCATATCAATATAAAAACAAGTATTATACCATCAGAAAAATCAGAAATTGTTCTGACTTTCTGGAAGGTAGAAAGCCAATGGGATTGGACTGATAATGAATAAGGCTAAAGGAAACAGCAACTTTGAATCCATATAAAGACAGACACTTGTTCCACTGAAGTCCTAGAAAGTTCTGAGATGGTAAGCAAAATGAGCAGGAACAGACTATGTGACAGCCATTAAAATGGATATTTGAGAAACCAACTATAGAATATAGCTAGAACAGTCCATCCAACACCCTTATCTGAGAATATGAAGTTATAAAATCTGCTCCTGACTTAAAGTCCAAGAATTGCTTTCTAAACAAAAATTTGCTAAGAGAATGTTCATGGAAAGAAGCTGAACAAATCCCAGTATTATTCTAAACTTCTAGAACAGGGTTGTGGGGAAAATGATAAGATAATTTTACCAATGAATATAGTACACTAAGGAATTCCATCTCCCAGAGAAAAGTACTGATTTTATCAATTCTGGAGATCCAGAACTAGCATGACTATTCTCTGCCAAGGTCTAGAAGTCTAACAGGACTTTTACTCTTAACCAAAAGTGTGCACAATCACACCTCACATTCAGGAGAAAAGCTGTCTGGATGAGCAGATCTTCAAGGCCACAAAAGAAGTCCATACCAATTTATCAGTAACTAATATGAACCATCAACTAAAGATCACCACATATTAAGAAATAATCATAACCCTAAAAGAGGACTCAAAAAAAGGTGGAAATATCATAATACAGAATCTATTTTAAGTTTCCAACTCCAGAAAAACAGTAGCCAGATGATAAATCAAACATCAGATAAAAAATACCAAAACTTGGAAAAAAAAAAAAGAAAGAAACATAAGTTTTCCCCAAATAAAGGACATGAATATTCAACACAGTAAATAAAAACAAACCAACTCGAGTATATCATCTGAAATTTTAAGAGTGGGGATGAAGAAATAATCTTAAAACCTCAACAACAATAAAATCACCTGATACAAAAAAATCTAAAGGGACGAAATTTCACAAGAAAAAACTGACCAAGGAAACAGTGGAAAAAGCTTTTAAATTTCTAAAACTATCTCTGAACAGCTATACCCACTCCAGAATGTATATTTTTAAATGATCATTGTTTTTAATAAGTATGTTAGCAATGTTGTCATTAAGTAACCTACCTTAGCAGGTATCACTGAAATATCTAGGCCCCCAGAACCTACAGTCAAGTCAGCTTTCCTCCAAGCCAGATCTTTACTCTGTAATAGCAGAATACATTTCAGATCTTACTAATGGCACCAACAATCTTTGGCCATAAAACTGAAGGTCCTAGATTTTATATGATTCTCTTTCCACTATTAAAACCAGATGCAAAAAACAAAAACAAAAACAAAAACAAAAACAAAAAACAGATGCCGGGCAGCCCAGGTGGCTCAGCGGTTTGGCCCTGCCTTTGGCCCAGGGTGTGATCCTGGAGACCTGGGATCAAGTCCCACATTGGGCTCCCTGCATGGAGCCTGCTTCTCCCTCTGTCTGTGTCTCTGCCTCTATCTCTCATGAATAAACAAACAGAATATAAATAAGTAAGTAAATAAATACATATATACATACATACATACCAGATGTCATTAGCAATTTTCTGGCCCTATATATCGGAATCCAATATCTACCCTTCCAAAAACTCTTTTTTTCTAATTGAGTCAAAGATGCTATTAATTTTAACAGGAATCATTATTTTGTTTTTAAAAATCAGAACAATTTTGCTTTATTAATTAGCACACTCCCTGATTTAAGCCCCTTTAGAAAAAGAAATCAGTTTTGGAGAATTTTAAGTTGCTTGGCACCCAACTAGTCTTTGTATTAATTTCTGGTACTTCGTAACTTTCCTTTGCCAGCTCCTGTAAGAAAGAGAAAATATTTCTTTTTTTTTATTTGAGAATAGTTGATACACAACGCTGCATTAGTTTCAGGTGTACAACATATCAATTCAACTAAGCTTTATGTTATGCTGTGCTCACAAGTGTAGCAACCATCTGTCACCATAAAATGCTCTTACAATATCAATGGCTACATTCTCTATGTTGTATCTTTTATTAATATGATTTATTCATTCCATAACTGGAAGCCTTTATCTCCCTCTCCCTTCACCCATTTTGTCTATATCCCCTCATCCTCTGCCCTTCTGGGAAACATCAGTTTGTTCTCTGTATTTACAGGTCTGAGTCTGCTTTTTTTTTCACTTTTTTATTTTGTTTTTTAGATTCCACCTGAGTGAAATCCAATAGTATTTGCCTTTTTCAGTTTGACTTATTTAACTTAGCGTAATATCCCCAGATCCAAATATCACAAATGACACGATCTCCATCCTGTTTTATGGCTAGTATTCCATTATATATGCATACCCTATCCTCCCTATCTATTCATCTATCAATGGACACTTAGGTTGCTTCCATATCTTGCCTATTGTAAATAATACTGCAATAAACATTAGCATGTCTTTTTGAATTAATACTTTCATTTTCTAAATTTTTTTTTAATTTTTTATTTATTTATGATAGTCACACAGAGAGAGAGAGAGAGAGGCAGAGACACAGGCAGAGGGAGAAGCAGGCTCCATGCACCGGGAGCCCGACGTGGGATTCGATCCCGGGTCTCCAGGATCGCGCCCTGGGCCAAAGGCAGGCGCCAAACCACTGCGCCACCCAGGGATCCCAATACTTTCATTTTCTTTGGGTAAATACTCAATAGTGGAATACCTGATCATATGGTAATTTTGATTTTTAAACTTTTTAAGGAAATTCCATACCATCTTCTGTGGCTGTATCAATTTATTCCCCTACCAACAGTATATAAAGTAGGAACCATTATTTTAAAAGAAATATTGAAATGTGGAGTTTTTCTAATGTGAAGGAAAACACAGAGATCTTGGAATAAATACAATACTATACAATCTTTGTCAATGATCCAGGACACTATCCTTTTGTTTTGTTTTTGTCAGGACATGGTCCTTATCCTCCCTAGCTATACAGCGATGTTATTTGCCATGATAAATATAGAAACTAAGTTCTTTAGAAAATCTTATTTGGAGAAAGCTGCTTTAGGTTTTTAAAAACTTATTTTATTATAATAAATTTATTTTTTATTGATGTTCAATCTGCCAACATACAGAATAACACCCAGTGCTCATGCCGTCAAGTGCCCACTTCAGTGCCCGCCACCCAGGCACCCCTACCCGCCGCCCTCGTCCCCTTCCACCACCCCTAGTTCGTTTCCCAGAATTAGGAGTCTTCCATGTTCTGTCTCCCTTTCTGATATTTCCACTTATTTTTTCTCCTTTCCCCTTTATTCCCTTTCACTATTTTTTATATTCCCCAAATGAATGAGACCATACAATGTTTGTCCTTCTCCGATTGACTTACTTCACTCAGCATAATACCCTCCAGTTCCATCCACGTTGAAGCAAATGGTGGGTATTTGTCATTTCTAATGGCTGAGTAATATTCCATTGTATACATAGACCACATCTTCTTTATCCAGTCATCTTTCGATGGACACCGAGGCTCCTTTCACAGTTTGGCTATTGTGGACATTGCTGCTAGAAACATCGGGGTGCAGGTGTCCAGGTGTTTCATTGCATCTGTATCTTTGGGGTAAATCCCCAGCAGTGCAATTGCTGGGTCGTAGGGCAGGTCTATTTTTAACTGTTTGAGGAACCTCCACACAGTTTTCCAGAGTGGCTGCACCAGTTCACATTCCCACCAACAGTGTAAGAGGGTTCCCTTTTCTCCGCATCCTCTCCAACATTTGTGGTTTCCTGCCTTGTTAATTTTCCCCATTCCCACTGGTGTGAAGTGGTATCTCATTGTGGTTTTGATTTGTATTTCCCTGATGGCAAGTCACGCAGAGCATTTCCTCATGTGCGTGTTGGCCATGTCTATGTCTTCCTCTGTGAGATTTCTGTTCATGTCTTTTGCACATTTCATGATTGGATTGTTTGTTTCTTTGCTGTTGAGTTTAATAAGTTCTTTATAGATATTGGAAACTAGCCCTTTATCTGATACGTCATTTGCAAATATCTTCTCCCATTCTGTAGGTTGTCTTTGACTTTCGTTGATTGTATCCTTTGCTGTGCAGAAGCTTCTTATCTTGATGAAGTCCCAATAGTTGATTCTTGCTTTTGTTTCATTTGCCTTCGTGGATGTATCTTGCAAGAAGTTACTGTGGCTGAGTTCAAAAAGGGTGTTGCCTGTGTTTTCCTCTAGGATTTTGATGGAATCTTGTCTCACGTTTAGATCTTTCATCCATTTTGAGTTTATCTTTGTGTATGGTGCAAGAGAGTGGGCTAGTTTCATTCTTCTGCACGTGGCTGTCCAATTTTCCCAGCACCATTTATTGAAGAGACTGTCTTTCTTCCAGTGGATAGTCTTTCCTCCTTTGTCAAATATTAGTTGACCATAAAGTTGAGGGTCCACTTCTGGATTCTCTATTCTGTTCCATTGACCTATGTGTCTGTTTTTGTGCCAGTACCACACTGTCTTGATGACCACAGCTTTGTAGTACAACCTGAAATCTGGCATTGTGATGCCCCCAGATATGGTTTTCTTTTTTAAAATTCCCCTGGCTATTCGGGGTCTTTTCTGATTCCACACAAATCTTAAAATAATTTGTTCTAACTCTCTGAAGAAAGTCCATGGTATTTTGATAGGGATTGCATCAAACGTGTAAATTGCCCTGGGTAACATTGACATTTTCACAATATTAATTCTGCCAATCCATGAGCATGGAATATTTTTCCATCTCTTTGTGTCTTCCTCAATTTCTTTCAGAAGTGTTCTATAGTTTTTAGGGTATAGATCCTTAAAAAGACTTATTTATTTTTATTTTTAAATTTTTTAGAGAGAGAGAGCATAAGTGGGGGAGGAATGGGGAGGGAGCATGAGGGAAGTGAAGATAATCTCAAGCAGACTCTGTGCTGAGTCCCACATGGGGCTGGATCTGGCCACCCTGAGATCATGACTTAAGCCAAAACCAAGAGTTGGACACTTACCCATTGAACCACCCAGATGTCCCCTCCTAAAGGGGGTAAAAATAATAAGAACCACCTCTTTTAACATTTAAATACAACATGCTTAGCCACCATTGCTAATTAAAATTTGATTTTAGGGTTTGATTAGGGTCTTCCAAACTCAGCATTCCTGACCTGTTAGACATGATAATTCTTTGTTTTGGGGAAAGGGGGGTGCACTGTAGGATGTTTAGCAGGATCTTTGGCCTCCACTCACAAAATGCAATAGCACTCCCCCAGTTTTAACAACCAAAAATGTTTCCAGACATTGCCAAATACCCCAATGAAGCAAAATTTCATCACTCCATTCCTCCAGTAGAGAATCACTCTTAAATCCCCTCATGCTTCCCTTCTTCATGCTGTGATGGTAAGGATAAAGAGCCTTATTTATAATATTCTTCAATCTGATAGTCTTCTTTATCCTTCCCAATTCCAAGTCCTATTATTTTCAGTGACCTTACCTTCTCCTTACAGAGCTTACTTTCAATATTTGAATCATTGGAGTACCACTCTTTCTGCATTTATTTGTGGTAAACTTTTTACTTTGAGCTAATAGTACATTCATATACAGTTGCAACAAACAGAAAACTTACAATTTTTTTTACCCTGTTTCTCTCAATAGTAACATCTTAAAGTATATAGCACAATATTACAAACATATACACTGAAATGTAAAATAACCCATTAATCTTACTGAAATCTCCCACTACTTGTACTTATTTTATTTTATTTTATTTTATTTTTTTTGTACTTATTTTATTTATGGTTTAGATCAGAGCAATTTTTAGCACTTTTGAAATTTTGTGTATCCAAACATGAGTCAAAAATACAGCAGTTCTGCCATCAAGAATCTCTCCTGTGGTTTCATAACATCTCACTCCCTCATGCACTCTTAAGAAATCAATTTTTTCCTTTCTCAGCATACACAAAAATCACCAAAACACATATATACCTGATTTGTACCCTTTATAAATAATAAGGTCACAAATAATAACAAACTGGTAATACAAATTCACAATTTATAAAGATTATCAGCTTTAAAAAATTTGAATTTAGTTACAAGTAAAAAGACCATGTCAAAATATTCTTAAATCATTTTTTTTTTAAGATTTTATTTATTCATGAGAGACATGCAGAGAGGCAGAGACACAGGCAGAGGGAGAAGCAGGCTCCATGCAAGGAGCCCGATGTGCGATTCAAACCCAGGAATCTGGGATCACTCCCTGAGCCAAAGGCAGGCGCCCAACCACTGAGCCACTCAGGCGTCCCAAGATAAATTTTTTAACTTATTTTCAACTACTGAGTAAACTGTTTTTACTTATGGCCAATGGATCCAATTTTTACAATTTTTTAAACTTTTCCAAATTGTATATATTTACTTGACAAACAAAATACACTGGCCTTACTACAGGAATGTACTACACTTCACTTGGTTTATAACAATTTACCTTCAATTTCACTGGAGATGGACGATGTCTCTTTTTTACTTCTATCCAAGGTTCTGAGTCCAAGTCAGGCAAACTAGTAGACAAACCTCTAGACATTGCTTGAAGATTACTTGTTTCAGTATTTTTCTTTGGGTTCAGCAGACTTCCAATTCTTGGAGAATTTGGGGCAGATTCTAAAATTTTAAGTTAGTACTTAGTTAAAACAATGGTTTTCTTACTGATAAAATACTTCATTTTCTTTACTTGGGCTTGATTTTTTTTTTCCAACAAAAACATGATCAATCAAATCTCAATTACAATTTTTCCAAAGACTTTCAAACCTGAAAAGATGTAATTTAAGATGTATCTGAGGGAAGCCAATGAATAATAGATAAAAGAAATGTCACCAACTCTTACACAGATCACATTCATTTAAACTTCTTAAGCATATCAATTGAGTCACTCACTGTGATAATACATCTAATTTGGGAGTTAATTCCCTGTGAAACCTTAAAATCTATCAATTATAATGAAATTACGGAATCTCAAACACTATTAAGCCATAGAGTAAATGCATATTTTATTCAAGGCAGTATCAGTCCTTTACTGTTCTGTTATAATCTATAGTAAGGCAGTCATTATTCATAATTTTCTTATTTCCTTTGCTTAAAGAGTTTTACCTAAATGCAATGTACCCACTTAGCTCATATTGGATACTATAAAGAACAGAATGCCACATTATTAAACTGCACTGCCCTGGGCACCTGGGTGTCTCAGTCATTTAAGGGTCTGTCTCCCTTCAGCTCAGGTCAGGAATTCCACATCAGGCTCCCTGCCCAGTGGGGAGTCTGCTTCTCTCTCTACCCCTCCCCCCATGCTCCTTCTGTCTCTCTCAAAAAATAAAAACCTTTAATAAAACAATTTACATTGCCCTGGCCATAAAATTTAAAACATTTTTTAAAACTCTGATGGAATTAAAAATGCTTTTCTCCACACTATATAATCAAAATAAATGCATGCTCTATAAATAAAATCCTAATCACTTTAAAATTTTTTTAAAAGTCAAAAGAATACTTATTTTAAGTTATAATGCAATATGTACTTCCTTTGGACAAAATGTTTTAAGTACAAATTAATACTCTAAAATTCTAAACATCATTTAATTTAGTCCCGAAAGTCAGTTACTTGAAAATATTGCAAAGGTTGAATATTACATATAGAAAGCTGATATAAATCAACAGAAACAATTCTTTTATTTACTAAATGAAAATGGAAAGGCACATTCCAGGAGTTTGGGTTTGAGAAGAATATTCCAAGATTTTACTCTCATCTACTACATGCTAGAATCAAATAAGTTATTATCCTCTCCATGAACACAGTTAGATCCAGGATTCAAATATCAAATGACTACATTACTTTTTTTAAGAATACATTGCTTCGTAACAGAAAAGACTCTAAAACTGCATTGTCCAGTATGTAGCCACTGGTCATATGGAGTTAATGAGCACTTGAAACAGGAGTAGTCCTAACATGTGCTAGTAAGTGTAAGTAAGATACATATCAGATTTCAAAAAAATCTAAAAATATAAAATGGATCTTTTTTTATATTAATGTTAATTAATATAAAATTTTTATATTAATGTTACAATATTTGGGTATATTAAAATATTTTAAGTATCATTAAAATTAGTTTCATTTGTTTTATGACTTTTCAGGTTTTAAAATTATTAGGGTTACATGTGCAGCAAACATTGTATTTTTATTGGACATTGCAGCTTACAACTTTCTTAGTTAACAGTACATATATTATCAATTGATCCACAGAGGTAGTACCAGTGAAATGCTAGACTTGGGCTGCAAGTATTAATATTAAAGTTATAGGAATGGGAATACATTAAATAGCAGAAAACCCTATTTCTAATACTATAAATCACCTATGCTCATGCAGTAAAAATAGACTGAGAACCACCACCCTAACAAGTACGAGAATTAACTAAATTACTACGCATAGTTCACATATAAATTATAAGAACACCACCTGGCACATGGAAGGGAAAATCAGTTAACTACTATTTTTAACACAGAAATTTAATCTTTAAATGCTTACTTAAGTTTATTATATAATCATCTCTAAATACTCTCTAAGCTTGAAAGTTTCTATCATGAACTCAACAGTTTTACTATATCCACAACATGTGCTTATAAATTAAATGACATCAAAATACCAAAGAATTTGGGTAAGACAATAAAATTTAGAATAGTCTGAGTTTTTAAAAGGAAATATTCACCTTGTAATTACTTATAATTACCACATTATCTCTTTTCTTTTACAATGAAAAGACTTCAAACATTATGTGTACAAATTTTAAAGGTAATGGTAAAGCCCTAATCTTCCAAGAACAAATGAATATTACTTGGATGACTTGACATTAAACTTACAGATAAAAATTTAGATGCATACTTTGACACTTAAAGGTTCTAATTTGTGAAAACATAGAAAAAAGTTTATCTTTGCTGTTTTCATTAATTGAAAATTGTCAACATCACTCTCCAGAGGTAAATCACCATATATATTCCATGATTATCTATCTAATTTCACTTCTTTATCCACTGTGAAACCAGGTAATTATATAGATTGCTTTAAAAGGATTAAATACTTTATGTGTGGCACATTCAGGAATACTTCTGTAACTTTTCAAAGGAAATTCCACAGCTTATTCAAAAATCATTAAGGATCCTTCTACACATTTTTCAAAGAACCAAAAACAATACCAAAAAACCCCAAGATGGTCAGGTACCTCTCTCAATTTTGATGAATGAAATCCTTTTACTTAAAGAGTTGATACTATAATACTATATCCACAGAACTGTAAAACCTAAATTTTAAAATTAACATCTTACCATTCCCATAATCAACATTTTCTGGTGCATTGAGGTCCTCTGTTCAGTGCAAAGGTGAACTCATGTTACACAATTCAACCTCCATAGAGGGAAAAATAGACATTTTAATTTCTTTGATGGAAAAAAACAAAAATGTTTAAATATCTAACCATATAAATCCCTCATAAAATATACATCAATGGTTATGTTTTTGAAATTTAAAGTCTTCTCATCAGAGAGAGAGGATATAGATAAAATTTCTTTACCTAAAGGTACAGATAAACACCATCTACATTTCCTATTCCTACATCCATTTCAAATTTTTGGTGGCATAATTCTCTCTAATGAATTTAGGACCTAAGGCTTTCTCATCAGAGGATAACTATTAAGGGCAGAAATTCATGGAAAAGGCTGAATTTACGTATTTATTCCTATGGCGTAATGTGAATCTGTGTAATTCTACGAACATTCTTTCTATATACCTTCATTATCCATCTAATTACAGATCTATAATCTAAAGAACCTAAGAACTTTGACATTTAAATATACAGTGATTTGTTTTGATAATATGTATGAGATGTAAATGAGTGTATATTTAAAAAACACAAAATGTACAAGACATTGTGATTTTATTCTTGCAAATTTTATTAATAATGCATAAATGGTTAAATGAACAGGCATCACCAAGTTAACTGACCTACCTTAGCTAACCTGTGAAAAAAGTATTTTCTATTTTTATCTAACCCACCTAATGCCTGTTCATAAGCAGGTTAAAAATGTCATCTTGGACCCCAAATTTACACAAATAAATTAATCTAACTCATACAATCAGACATTAAGTCTTTAAGAAAACCTAAAAAATATCACTTTTCTTCAACTTTTAAAACATCTGCCCAAGTTGCTTGCTAAGGTTAGAGGCACAGAGGGCTGACAATCAAAGGAACACTAAATAAAAATATCTGTCAGACTGTCCATCGGTACTTTATTGATGGCAGGTCTCACGTCACGTACTGGTGTATAAAAAATATATTTTGAGGAGTTTAGAAAAAAAATAGTCTTGTTTATTTCTCAAATTTCTTATCCTTCAATGTCCACATTAACACATCATATAGTCCATGTGAAGTAAGATGACAATATGGGAGCTGTACACTGTACACTACACAGAAGAGCAAATCAAATAGCAAAGGACCTAACAATCTGGGAAATGCCACTCGTGCCTCTCTAGGTTTGCTTTATTGATTGGGACACAGGTACACAAGTCTGGAAGGATAAGACAGTATCTTGCAATATTCCCAGAATGATAATTAACTTTCCCACCATAAATAAAAGTAGCACATGCAGCTCAGGCTAATTACACACAAATGGGTGGCTCCTATAAAAACCACTGCAGTCCTCTGGTCTCTCTCCTCATCATCACAAAGGCGTTTATCTCCAGTGTAGTGGTGGCCCAACCTCCTCCACAAGGAGTCGGGAGTAGACATTCTTGCACAGCAGTAAGTCTGGTCGCTTTCATTTCTGCAGCACGATTTGTTCCAATGTTTATAATATTTCAGTGAGTCACCTATTCCTCTGCATATTCGATCAAATGACATCCAAGCATCAGTAGATCATCACCCTGACTGAAAAAAGTTTAAGCACACACATTTTTTTCCCAAGAGGGAATGTCTTAAAAATGATCCAGGAAAATAATTCTTAATATTAAAGCAGTTTTTGGAAATTCTAATCACCATGAATCCTTTAACCTATAATAACTTCATAACAGTACCCCAATGCTGCTTTTGAATATAGGTCATCCCATCTTTACGAGATTGAAGCACACTAGTAACAAAATTAAAGTCAGCCCCACCCTTGAGTCTTAAGACTTTTAAACTACTTTAGACTACACCAATCTTACAAGAGGAAACCGACACAACATATCTATAATCATCTAGGTAAAATTAAGATAGGTATAAATTCCACATATGACAAAGTACACAATTTAAGAATAGGGCAGAGCTTTACCCATAATTCTTAAATCACTTCGTAACTTATGGCTCTGAGGGGTGGGGGCAAAATGAATAGAATTTAGAGCATCAAAAGTCATTTAGTTATCTTTTAATTTTTCTATAGAATCTAAATAAACTTTTTTAAAGGATAGGCAAATTGGACAAAATAGCCCACCATTACACTGCTTGCTCTAGAAGAAAAGCTGTTACCTGTATGTGAACAAAAGGCTTGGCCTGGTACAAACTCTGGGCAATCAATCAGTTGAGAGAAGTCTGTTTGTGGCACACTACGTGGAGGAGGGCCTGGAATTGGCCACTTTTCTGGTTCTATCTTTTTTCTCATTTTCTCATCCACAATTTCCACTTCTGTGCTATCTTTCAGTGCCTATAAAGAGATATTTTGATCTATTAAAGAACTATCATTCAAAAAACTATAATTGTACATACTATACTTCTAATAACCTAAAAAAAATTTTAATTTGACAGTAGCAGAAATTATCACAGTAAATGTTTCAAAAATATCAATGAATTAATTACTTAGAACAAATCTCTAAAGCATTTGCCCCTGTGATAGGTAACAGATATCCTCATATAACATGCAACAGATAACTTGGTTTTCACAACAGAATAGGATTATTACATCAACTAGAAGCAAACTACTTTTACCATAATTTACTTCCAGTTTTATTCTCTCATATTTCCTTTTATCTTACCTTAATACCACCAAATAAAATTAACTCTATTTTAATAATTATCACCATTACTTAAAATACAAGAAATACACATACACATTCCTGACAATACCCTATAATGTACACAGAGAGGAAACTGAGGCTCAAATAGATAAAGGACCTTGATAAAAATCACAGACTGCATATGAGGCAATACTAGGACTCATATAATATACTGACCACCACTAAAACTCTTAGCCACTGGCTATAGTGCTTCGCAAAATAAATATGCTATAATTTAATGATAAAATAAAACTAGGAAAAAAAAAACCCTCAAAATAAGATTTATTGATCTGAATTCTACCTGAAATTCAAGGGTACTCACCTTTTAAGAATTAAATCAGGAAAAATATAAATATAAAAACTGAACATATATGTTATTTTATAAAAGTTAAAACTCACCATATTTTAGTGAAAGAACATATTATATGCATTACTTTTTACATGTGTATGCCCCCCTTAGTATTAGTATAGTACTCAGTTTGCAAGTTATATTTTCTGTAACTGGACAGTACTTTAAAATTATTAAAATTTATTTTTTCTTTTATTTTAAAGATTTTATTTGTTCATGAGAGACACAGAGAGAGGCAGAGACATAGTCAGAGGGAGAAGCAGGCTCCACGCAGGGAGCCTGATGTGGGACTCCATCCCGGGACTCCAGGATCACGCCCTGAGCCAAAGGCAGACGCTTAACCACAAAACCACCCAGGCATCCCTAAAAATTATTCTAAAACAAATTTGGATGGGAATCAGGATACTCTGAAAAAATAGTCTGAAATACGGAATAAAGGAATTAAGGAAGAAACCTATGATAAGGGGTTTGAATTGGTGATAGCTATAATTTTTCCTAATATATATTTTCCTGGTTTTATCTACTGAACATTTTAGAAACAATGACACCCTAGTAGCAAACCCTGGTATACCCAGGATCCAGATCCTCACCACAACATGAATGAATTTCAAAAACTACCAATGAAAAAGTCAGGAGACAGAAGAATCCCATTAACTCAAATGCATACAAATAAAACAGATAAAATTAATCTACGCTAATATAATCAGAAAAGTGGTTTGGGATGGAGCAGAGGGTTGCGGGAGGAGCAGGACCGACTGACTAGGAAGGGCCATTAAGGACGTTCTTAGAGTAATGGGCTAGATCTTTCTGAGGGTAGGCTTATACAATTTCGAAATTCAATGAACCTAAGACTCCTGCATTTTACATACACCTGAATTAAAAAAAAAAACACTTTGAAACTTTCCTATTGTTTTCAATTTTTCAGAACAGTGTTTGGAAAAAGAATGCCAATATGTTGATAGAATATGGAGCAAGTGAAACATTCAATGGTGGTACTTTTAACTGGTTCAGTAATTTGGAAAAAATGTTTAGCAGTTATCTACAAAAACTGAGTGTATGTATGTATCCTATTACCCATGATTTCAAAGGAAAATAAGTGCATGTGACCATCAAAAAATATGTACAATAATGTTCACAACAGTACTACAGATTCAAACTGGAAAGAATCCATGTATCTATAAATAGCACCATGGAGAAGTATATTGTTTTATATTCATATAATGAAGTTCTGTCCCAACATGGATAATGAACAACTGTTACACACCAAAAACATGGATAAACCTCACAGAAGTGATAAGGACAAGTCAGATAGAGAAGAGTACACATACTGATTAGATGAAATTGAAAAACAAATGAAAGCTCTGAGGAGCAATTACCCTTGAGGAGAACAGTGGTACAGGCTAGGAGAGGGCAAAATGGAACTTTCTGGGACACTGTAAACGTTCTCTATCTTAATCTAGGAGGCAATTACACAACTATATACATTGAAAAAAGTCATCTGTGATCCTATAATTTCTAATATACAGTGTACAAATCATGTCTCAATGTAAAAAGAAATTGAGTGGGGGAAAAAAACCAAAGTTGTTTACATACGACTACTGAATAATCTAATATATGCTTTTTTTTTTTTTTTTTTTTTTTTTTTAGAAAAAGGGCATTATAAGATATGTAGTATAACATGTACTAATCTCAGGAGAAATAACACATAAAAAGGAAGTAACACTGATTGTTACCAAGAAAAGCTTAACTAGTTCACTGTTTGGGAAAGATGAGAAGGAAATTTGTCACTACATACCCTCTGAATTTTAAATCACAGGGAATTTATTCCCTATTGAAAATGTTCAGGAAGAAAATAAAAGAGAACAGAACTGAATGTTGTGATTTGGACCTTCAAAACATCACACAAAAATTATATTTTATACAAAATTAAGAAAAAGACCTAGACAAAACAAGAGTTTTATTTAAACCAAACCATGATTATCTTGAACTCCTAAACAGTGAGTTATAGTATTCAATTACTATCTCTGGGGGAGCCTGGGTGGCTCAGTGGTTGAGTGTCTGCCTTCAGCTCAGGGCTGGGATCGAGTCCCACATCGGTCTCCTCACAGGGAGTCTGCTTCTCCCTTTACTTATGTTTCTTCCTCTCGGTCTCATGAATAAATAAATAAAATCTTAAAAAAAAAAAATTCTGGATACCTGAAGGCTTTTCTAATTATTAATTTAGGTCCTTTTCTTAGTGGTATTTATTACTATGAACAACCACCAATGTTAGAATATAAAGATAATGTATTCCTAGTTCCTGTCCTATGCCTCATACTAAAAGAAAAGATTTCCAAGTGCAAAGACTTAGAGATAAGACAGAGGCACACAGATTGAGGAACCATAGTCAGTCAATTTGGAAGATAGTTTCAGATGAGAATAGTATGAATAGCTTAAGAGCCTTATAAATATTACATTAATTACTTCTCTTAAGCCCTTATACTCTATTTTAAGTATAATTTGCCCTATTTTTACAATGAGAAAACAAGCATGAAAAAGTAACTTAGTTATACAACTGATTAGCTACAGATCAAGGATTAATTGAATATTAAAAAAAAAAAAAAGTCACGAATAGCTCTCAGCTGTGGAGCAAAAATCAAGAATGCAGTAAACTGGATCTACCATATGATCCAGCAATTCCACTTCTGTGTATACACCCAAAGAAAATGAAAACAGATTCTGGAGAGATATCTGCATGCCTACGTTTACTGCAACATTATTCACAGTAGCTAAGATAGGGAAACAAACTAAATGCCCAACAACAGATGAAGAGCGGCATGCAGGCATGCATGCAAGCATACACACATACACACACACACACACATCAGATATATCCATATAGATCTATGTATCAGAATATTATTCAGCCATGAGATAGGAGAACATCTTGCCATTTGCAACATGGATGGACCTTATGGACATTATGCTAAATATGGTAAGTCAGAGGAAGACAAGTACTATATGATATCACTTATATGTGGAATCTTAAAAAGTTAAACTTAAAGAAAAAAAGTAAAATGGTGGTTACCAAGAAACAGCAGGTGGGGGGATAAGACTGATGTTTTTTAAGAGGACTAACTTGCGCCAAGTTGTGAATAATCCAAAGAGATTTCATGCACAGTACAATGACTACAGACAATACTGTATTATAATTATGTGATAAATATCACTATAATAGCAATCATTTAATGCTATATATATATCAATGTAAAAAACAAAAGCACATACAGGAAGCTGAAAATGGATGGGAAGAAACAGATTCAGTAAGATTGGATGTGTAGAAAACCTCAACCAAGGCAGATAGGGGTGTGAAATAAAATAGCTTCTTTTGAGGGTTTTTCAAGAAAGGAAAGACTTGAGCATATTAAAATACATATAACAAAAAGCTGATAGAATTGAAATGAAGATCCATAAAAAGGAGTCAACAATAGAAGGGCATCCTTGAAGACAAACAATAATAGCAAATTCTTATTTAGGGCTTACTATGTGTGCCAGATACTATATCATTACACATTTCATCTAGACAGCCCTATGAAGTATGTACTGTTACCATTTCCACTTTACCGAAGTCTCAGGACAATGCACAAAGTCACAAAACTACAAGGATGTGTATGCAGGTTCTCAAGTCCATGCTCTCAATATGCTTATATTTCAAAGCCCAATGAAACCTGACATTCTTAACAGAAAAATGACAACTTCCCCACTGTAACCAACAGTGGTGCAAAATGAATATTAAGTGAATGTAGACCTATGCTGTTCTAAATCACTGTGCTTGGGACGCCTGGGTGGCTCAGTGGTTGTGTGCCAGCCTTCAACTCAGGTCATGATCCTGGGATCCAGGATCGAGTCCCTCATTGGGCTCCCTGCGAGTAGCCTGCTTCTCCCTCTGCCTGTGTCTCTGCCTCTCTCTCTCTCTGTGTCTCTCATGAATAAATAAATGAATCGTTTAAAAAAAATAAATAAATAAATCACTGTGCTTATGTATTTCTGTATTTCATAGAAACACAGTAATTCTAACCATAATAGTAACACAAAAGTTCTTTTAAATATCTCATCCCTAATGCTTTAAGTTATAAGGAAACAGATAATCAATAACCTAAAACCTATGCCTGAGGACTTAATGGAAACACCAAAAGACCAAAAAAGCATACAATAATGAAATTACAACAGATTTCTAAAGAAATACAGAGTAGGGGAAATCAGTAACAAATTCACGAAAAATGACAACTGAGGTAGATTTTTGCTATAGGATGACAGAAGTAGTTAATAAACTCATTCTACTATGAATATAATAACATTTTTCTGAAGACTAAGCTTTGCAGGAAAAAACTAAGTTTTCTTCAAATTATAGTATAAAGAAACTTTTAGATGTTTTCTTTAAAATAAACAAATGTTATAATGGCAGTACTTGACGTAATTTCTTTCATAAGACAAAAACTCAATTACACATTAACAAATAGCAAATCACTAGTTTATATTGTTTTTGAAATCTTGAATCTTCCTGTAGTTAGTTTTTAAATCATGGAGCACATAGGTTTAAAAAAAAATTGCTAGAAATCAAAGAAGTCTGTTAAAATAAAAATATGAGTCCAAACCTGGGAAAAAATATTTGTAAAATACAAAGGACTTGTATCCAGAGGAACTCTTACAATTATAAGAAAACAAACATGCCATTAAAAATAGGCAAAATATGTGGATCTTTTCAACAAAAAAAGGTACACCGAAGGTAATTAACACAGAAAAAAGATGCTCAGCATCATTATTCATTAGGGAAATGCAAATTAATACCATAATGAGGGACACCTGGGTGGCTCAGTGATTGGGCCTCTGCCTTCAGCTCAGGGCATGATCCTGGAGACTCCAGATCAAGTCCAACATCGGGCTCCCTGCATGGAGCCTGCTTCTCCCTCTGCCTATGTCTCTGCCTCTCTCTGTGTGTCCCCCATCAATAAATAAATAAAATCTTAAAAAAAAAAAACACACACACACAATGAGAAACTACTACATATCTATTATTCCAAAAAACTGATAATACTAAGTGCTGATAAGGCTATATAACAAATGCAACTCATGCAAAATGGTCAAACCCACTTTGGATATCTTTCTTACAGTTAATATACTTAAATTAAAATACATGCCAGCAATCACAATCCTCAATATTTACCCAACAAAAATGGAAACATACACCATACAAAGACCTTTCTGCTTTACTCATAATCTCTAAAAACTGGAAACAATCTAAATGTATATCAACCAATGAATGGATAAACTGTGGTACATCCATACGGTAGAATACTAATCAACAATAAGAACGAACTACTGATAATGTACATGAATAAATCTCAAAAGCACTATGCTGAGAGAAAGAAATCAGAAATAAAAGTCAACAAACTACATACAAACATGTAACTATTTTTTTTTTGGAAAAAGCAAAACTAAAGGGACAAAAACCAGATCAGTGGTTTCAGGGGATATGTATGGGAAAAGGGATTGCTACACAGGGGCACAAGAATGTAGGTCCAGCAAAACTATAGTAAAAGGGCAAATTTGATTAAATGTATACAGGGAACAGAAAACCAAAAATGTTCAAAGCATTTCTACAACAGTGCAGACCAAAAAATTAATAAAAGCATTAGAATACAAGTGGAAAGACTATTTCAAATTAGCCTTTCTACAGCTCAGGAAAAATTCTCAAAATTTTAATGAATAGAAATATATGGTATTTTGCAGCAACCCAAGAAGACTAACGGACCTAGAAGATCCAAGTTTGAAGGATCAGGTTAAAAACAGGTGGAAACATCATTAATGAACACCATGAGGGGTTTTCCAAGGTTAGACATTTTTTTTTAATGAGGAAAAATTTTATTTATGCATTTATCATTTATAGTATCCTTAATTCTTTTGTGTACATGCTTTATAAAATGAAAAAAACCCATGAGATGTAGTCTAAGCCTTAGGCAACTACAGATGATTTTTGCATTTTGCCCTTAAGGTTTTTAATATACTTTTCAGAGCAGTTTTAGGTTCACCACAAAATTGAATGTAACTGTTTTGTTTTGTAACTGTTTTTGTAAACAAATAATTACCTCTAAAATGAGATTAAGGTTTGTAGTGAGAGCCTGAACACGGTGGAAACCAGCAATCAGGGAAATAGGCAAGAAACCTTGTTCATCCATCTTTCTCCTAAGAAAGAAGTCCCGCTCTAAATTTTCTATACTGAAGTAATATTCACTGAAAAAAAGAAACATAAACAAAAAGAAATGAACATAAGTTTAATTTATTTATTCAAAAGGATATAAAAATATCTATAGCTTCTATGTCAATGGCTTTAAAATTATTTTATTAATAAATAAAGATTATTTTAAAGATTAAGATTTAAATACATAAAGATTAAATACAACTGAGATATATAGGGTAAATACAAGAAGGAGCAAAACCCTACTGAGTTAATAATTTCTTATCCATGAGTAGCAAGAAATTTAGAATACTGATTCTCTTCCAAAAACCTAACATTAGGTAAAACTGATCTAAGTAGAAGTATAAAGAATTAACCAGCATTTTACTTTAAAATAATTCAGTAACTGATTTTTTTTAAATGAGTCAATTAAGTGAAAATTTTCATTAAAAGTTATTTTAACTAGCTTCACTTAAAAACTAAATAATGACTAAACACATCAACAGATTCCCTTCCAACTTTTTCCCTATCACTATGCAGAACATTAGTTTTGGAAGTATCCTTTGTCAAGTTTATGGAGTAGATTATTACAGTTTCTGTTTTGTTTTTCAAATTGATAGGGTACTGACACTGTTTACTATTTCTGAATCCTAGCAATCAGCACAATGCTGAGTAAAAAGTTAGTGACTACAGAAGCACAGATATACACACAATAAATTATATATTTGTAAGATCTCCCTTTTTCTTTGATGGAGAGAACTATAAAAGACATTAAGAATAAACAGAATATATGGCTAAACAGGAATATCTATTGTACTATGAGGTACATGGAGATAAAAATACAGAAAAAGGTTAAATACCTTAATCTTCTCTAGGAAAGTACTGTGAGAAATGTAAGTGAAAAAACTGCATAATCAATAACTACAAGTTCCAAGACACAAAGATAATACATATATATTTAATAATGGCATTTGAGAAACACATTTAAAATTACAGCCTCCATAAAGAATAATAATAGGATTCTAGAGAGACCAAGAGGACAAATGGGGGGAAATGCAGAAAAGAATACAAAAGAAATACATGACATCAATGATAATATGGCCTATGGGTTAATAATCCTATAATGCTTCCAAATCAAACAGTTTTCAAAGATCAGTGGCAAATCATGAGAAAGTACACCAGATCATATACTTTGGTGTTAATACTGGGTGACTAAAGATATCCTTGAAACATTTAGGTGAAATTCTAACTTTGAAGAAATAATCACCCATAAATGAGAAATGACTTTAAGCTACTTTTCACTGGGAGAAAAAAGTCTTAGTTTAGAAATGTAAATACGTTATTTCTTTATACTCAGATATTTATCCGACTATCAAAGCTCCCCTTAGATGAGTGAAATATTACTGACATCTCACTAACACCAGTAAATCATTTACTCATCTTAAACACTGAAGAAAAAAACATTCTGATTTTGTTATACCTAAAAAAAGCCCTTTTCACAGTGCCTGGCATGTGGTGGGCACATAATACATGTGTTCTATTTTTTGTGACACTTCAAAAATCCTGATTTTCACAGGCCTGACATAGTAGGCACAAAATACATATGCTTAAATTCTAAATTTTCACAAATTATGACATTTAATTTAATCACAAATTAAAACTGTTCTTACACAAAACTTCTCAATCACCCTATTACCTACAGTATATATGTCTTTAAACTTCTAACGGGATACAAACTACTCATCTTTAAATCTGAATGCCAGAAGAGACTCTCCTGGCTAGAAATCATCAAGATCTTAAATTTTTAATATTCTGACACCAAAAATGATAAATTATCAATATATTTTTCAGTTAAATAATCTTAAAAACTCAATCATCCATAATAGTTTTAAGCGTCTTCAAAATATATTTAGCACAATTTTCCACAAATGCAAGAAAGTTTTTTACTAACTTCTCAAAGAGAAAAAATGTAAACCCTAATCAATGAGCCTACGAGAAACCTCAAAGATAACAAAGATAAAAAGCATGACTCCTCAAATCCAGAAGTCCACTAATCAAAGAATGATTAACAGTAAAGAGCCTTTCTAAACCTGCTGCTCTAACATCTGCCAAAAACCCTACTGCTAAAACAATAACCAAAAAAGGAGTCATGCCCAATGTTGTGTCTGACATTTTATTCAGTGTCCTAGGGGACATTATCATGTCCTACCTTAGAAGCTCTGGATTCTACACTGCATGATCAGAAACTTTGTCAACACTGAAGTAGCTCTGCTCCTCCCTCACTTGTATGAGCACACTGGAGGCCGATTATCCTGACATGGAGTTGCATATCCACTGTCAGGTCTCAGAAGGGACCTGGCAGTAAGAGTTACAAAAAAGACAGGAATAGTGGTTTGAAGTTGATAGCCACATGCCAGGCACTTTCTGCCCATAAAAAGGCCCTTTTCTTCAGTGTTTGCGTCAACTGTAACAGAAGAAGCAAGAACAAAATAAGCAAGCTGCTTCATATTGTATGTAAGCCAATCAAATCCACCAAGAAGGCATCCCAGGAAGATGCCTGGATGATGCTGATGAAAAAATTATTTTCTAGTAACAGAGTAGAGTCAGTTTTCTTTCTTAAGTAAAGGCAGATGTTTTTAAGATGCTTATAACTCTTTCAAAACTAGGCTTTTTTGGCACTTTTTAAGAATAAAAAAAAGTCAAATTTCAGCAAACTGGTTATGCAAATCACTTGGGGACATTTTTTTCACCACTGTATAAACACACTATATAAATATGCAAAACATTCTGTACAATACTAATGTGTACAAGGGTTATTTTTTTCTTAAAGACAATAGAATATTCTAACTTCAACTTCAGTATTCAGAAGGCAACCATTATGAGTAGAGTAAAAAGTCTGAACTACAAAAGACGTAGTTCCCTTTCAATGTGTCACAAAGAAAACTTAGAATTCTGAAATCATTTGCTAAGAAAGTAAAATATATCACCATATTTTGCCATTTATGTTCACTTGCAAATTTCAATATAAATGTATATTTGCAAATAGGAAATCAGGCCTTGTTCAACTTCATATATATACATAATCGCAGTTTTATATTTACCCACTCATCTACTACCACGACAATATCCTTTCAACTAATATCCCTTAAACAGAGAAATACCTGAACAGTAGACAAAGCGGGCATCTTATATAACACAACATGAACCAATGTAAGTTTTTTTAAAATATTTCATATATTTTACTAACATTTTCTAGAAAACATATAACACGAAATTCTTCCAATTTTACTAATAAACAGCTTAGAAAATGCATTATAATGTATTCACTATCAATGATGTTAAAGTTTGATGTTACTATCCCATCTATGTCTGACTTACATTTGGCGTTTAATATACTCTTTAAGCAATGCTTCTTCCACAGGATACACCTGTACACCTGTACCATCATCATAGTAATACATCATACTGGTATTAAGTTCTGTTTGAAATGGCTGATCAGTCCTTTCACCATGTTCTCGATAACCATATGAGTAATCGAAGTTCACTTGATGTAAAGAAAAAAGAAAAATGATTAAAAATTAAAAAAAAAAAAAAGAGAAATAGTCCGTATAAAGAAAAATCCAAAGTATTACAACGGATAACAAATAACACTATCTTTACTATCAGACCAAAAAAAAAAAAAATTAGTTAAAATATTATATGGAATAGGGGAAAATTAAAAGGACTTGCACACTTTTTCAAACTTCATCTAATTTAACAAAAAATTAATGTCCTACGTCGAGGATTTCCTCTGCCTCGTCCTCTTCCCCGTCCTCGGCCTCTTCCTCGGCCTCTAAAGGAACCTCGGATATTGCCACCCTCACTTCTCACACTGGAAACTTCATCTTGATCGTCTCTCTTTTCTCTATCACGCCTCCAACCTTTTAAAAACAAAATTATTTTTATACATTCCAATCTGCAACAGTGAATATCATGATTATTTTTATGAAAACATGGAAACTATCCCCTCCACACTTTGTAACTGGTTATTAGTAACCAGGCATTCTTCAGATAGATACAAATTTAAGAGATTTCATAGGAATTTGTCAAAATGTCCCCAGCATAAAAGAAGGCCTACAATAATATCGACATATAAAGAAGACATTCTAATAAGTAAAATAACATAATAAAAAGATAAAGAGGTCCTTTGTTAAAATGGTACTGTTGAAGATTCAAGGAGTTCTAAGACAACTGACTTTGCATTATACAAAAATTAAAAGTAACTTTTTATAAAATGTTTAAGGAACAGTTGCCTCAATTTAAATAAAAAACATTCCTTTTAAAGATAAAAGGAAATGAAAACACAGAACAAACTAGAAGAGGGGCACCTGGGTGGCTCAGTCAGTTAAGCGTCTGCCTTCAGCTCAGGTCATGATCTCAGGGTCCAGGAAACGAGCCCCCTGAGTCGGGCGTTCCCTCCCCCTCTGCCCCTTCCTCCTGCTTGTGATGGCACTCTCTCAAATAAAATCTTAAAAAATAATGGAAAATATCTGCAGTACAATATAGGAATTATATCCAGGATATATATATATAATGCATTAGTGCACATACACACATAAACATAGTAACTCAATGGGAAAAAATGGCTAAAAGACAGGTACACAAACAGGTATGCAAATGGACCATAAATATAGAAAGTGGCATTCAGCCTCGGTGGTCATGAGAAATGAAAATTAAGACAGAGTATTAAGACAGGCCGACAAAATTTTAAAGTCCTATGATATCAAAGACTGACCAAGACAGAAAAAGGTTGAACACTGTATACCATTAGCAAGAGCAAAGCCAGGCACATCCACTTTGAAAAACAATTTGGAAAAATCAAATTCGAAGGTACATATATCTTAGAGACCAAGGTTTTTCAACCTTGGCACTGTTGACATTGTAAGCCAGATAGTGTAGGGAGATGGAGGATGTTTAGCATCATCCATGACCTCTACCCAAGAGATGCCAGTAGTGGGCACTCACCCCCCACCCACCAGTTGTGAAAACCAGTACTATCTCCAGACAATGCCAAATGCCCCCTTAAGGGGGAGAAGGGGGAATCACTTCCATTGAGAACCACTGCCCTAGATCCTCTTTAATGCGTATCTTAATATAGTCTTTTTCAAACACATCTGTCTCAACCCACAGGAAAGTCTTACTACTCTCTATGTTACACCCTAAAACACACAATTTTTTTTTTTTTTTTTGTAATTTAAACAGAATTGTTGGGGTGCCTAGATGGCTCAGTCAGTTGGGTGTCTCTGCCTTCAACTCAGGTCATGATCTCTGGGTTCTGGGGAAGAGCCCCACATCTGGCTTCTTGCTCAGCAGGAACTCTGCTGCTCTCTCTGCCCCTCTGCCCCTCCTCCCCCACTGCTTGTTCTCTCTCTCTGATAAATAAAATCTTAAAAATAAACACAATTGTCATGAAAAGCATATTCTGAGTGAAGCACTCTAGAGCCTATCAATTTCTTTAAAAACCTGATCATGACCCAGTACATCAATTGCATAATGCACTCATGGGCTGCAATCCGAAGAAATTACCCCAAAGAGTGTGAGGTTGAGTGTCTGCCTTTGGTTCAGGTCCTGATCTCAAGGTCCTGGGATCAATCCCCGCGTGGGGGAGATGGGGTGGTCCCTGCTCAGCAGGGAGTCTGCTTCTCCCTCTCCCTTTGCCCCTCATCACCTTGTGCTCTCTCTCATGCTCTCTCAAATAAATATTTTTTAAAAATAACAACCAGAAACAATCCAAATATCTACCAATAACAGATTTGATCAAATAGTGAAATATACATAAGCAGGGAAAAGGACTCACAACAATACAACCAACATGCATAAATCTAAGAAAATTAAAGTGAAAAAAATGAGTGCCAAAGAATATATTGATGACATCATACTGAATGGCAGTTTCAAGTAAAAATACTCAAAAACCAAACATTCACGCCTTTATTTCTGGGAAGAGAGGAAGTGGGATGAAATTGAAGAGGGCACACAGGGAAGTTCAAGGGTAAAGGGCAATGGTAATATGCTTTTCTAAACTTGGTGCTAAGTTCCCAGCATTGATCAAGGTTCGTTACAACCTTCATGTTTTCTTACATGCCCAATATTTACTTTATTTTAAAGATTTTATTTATTTATTCATGAGAGACACAGAGAGAGAGAGAGAGAGAGAGAGAGGCAGAAACACAGGCAGAGGGAGAAGCAGGCGCCATACAGGGAGCCTGATGCGGAACTCGAACCTGGGACTCCTGGATCATGCCCTGAGCTGAAGGCAGGCGCCCAACCGCTGAGCCACCCAGGCATCCCATATTCCCAATATCTAGTAAGAAAAATCGTTAATTATAAATATATATTACTTTAATATAACAAAGTAATATATTTGAAAAACAAAGATACAAAGGTAAAAAATGTCAGTTTTTCTGTAGACAAGTTTCATAATTTTAAAGTCATATTTTGTGGACAACTGAACAAATATAACTAGATTTCAGATGATATTAGGGAATTACTGTTGATTTTCCTAGATGCTGCAACTTCTTAGGACATCAGTGCTGAAGTGTCATGTTTATCTGCAAGTTACTTTCAAATGATTCAACACATAGGTGAGTTAAATATAGCAAAATTACCAACTCTAGGTAGTGGTTAAACAAGTATTCACTGTATAATTTCTTTCAACTTTTTGTGTGTTAAGTTTTTCATAATATAACTGGAAACTTTCAGGTGGTAGTATTATGTTTGTAATCTTTTTTTTTTAAGATTTTGTTTGTTTATTTATTTATTTATTTATTTATTTATTTATTTGAGAGGGAGAGAGAGCACAGAAAAGAGGGAGAGAGCACAGAGAAGAGGAAGAAGCAGATTCCCCACTGAGCAGAGAGCCTGACATGGGGCTCAATTCCAGGAATCTAGGATCATACCTGAGCCAAAGGCAGACTGCTTAACCAACTGAGCCACCCAGGCACCCCTGTAACATTTCCTTAAGCTTCTCCTTTCACAGGACAACATATACACTTTGAAAATTATCAGACCTAAGATTTCAGCAGAGACCTATAAAACCAAATGCCTATCTAATTGGTGTAACATATCCTACTGTCCTCCTCTGCTTTCTGAAATGTGAGAAATCCTGTTGACATAACATATCTGGGAAACGATCTTTAATTTTAAGTAATAACATTACATGTGAACGTAGTTTATACATGTATAATTTATAGCTCAGTAAAGTTGACTCTTTAATAAGAGTCACAAATAACCCATAAGAGGCTCTCATTAGCCAAATCTGGGATAATCTAAGCATCGAGCTAAAACCTCTCGGTAATGGATTATAATCCACTGAAAAAAATAAGCCATTAAGTCCACATTGATAATAAGGGAAGCCATTCCTTAGAGTGGAATGTCAACTAGTAAATATAGAAGTAATGATACAGTAAGAAAAATCAGCATTTGCAATGATTATGGTAATAACTAAATAAGACAAGAATCATCAATGGAAAAGTCATGTGGAAATCTGATGAAAAACTGGGTATTTCCAAAATTTCAAAGTCTCTCGCACAAATTACACATTAATTATAAGGGAGAAAAAAGCATATCATAAAGAAACCTAGAGCACATCACTTTAATGAAGTGCTCAAAGTTAACTAATATCAGCAATAAGATAAACCAAGATCATGTGCATTTCCATGCACTGAGAAGAAAACCATTTAATTTCTGCAGTATTCCCACCAAAAATTCAAAACCCAAATCCATTCATGAAGAAACATCAAAAATCCCAAAGTGAGAATTATCTACCACCTGTCTCAAAGTCTTCAGGGGAAAAAAACAATGTCATAAAAGATGAAAACAGAAGAACTATTCCAGATTAATGGAGACTAAAGAGAACAAACGATTAAAGCAATGCATATCACATTAGATCCTGGAAAGGAGGGAGAAAAAAAAACTGAAAAGGACATTATGGGGAAAGTCAGCCTGTGAACAGTCATACCACATTACTGTTCTATATATACTCTAAAAGCATTTAGTGTTAAAAGGAGCACAGTGGGGACACCTGGGTGGGTCAGTCAGTTAAAGAGTCTGCCTTCCGCTCAGGTCATGATCCTAGGATCCTGGAATTGAGTCCCACATCAGGCACCCTGCTCCAAGAGGAGCCTTCTCCCTCTGCCTCTGTGTGTCTCTCATGAATAAATTTTAAAAATCTTTTTTTTGAGGTGCCTGGGTGGCTCAGTGATTGAGCATCTGCCATCAGTGCAGGGCATGATCCTGGAGCCCGGGATCAAGTCCTGCATCAGGCTCCTTAGGGGCAGCCTGTTTCTCCCTCTGCCTCTCTTTCTGTATCTCTCATAAATAAATCAATAAAATCTTTTATAAATAAATAAATAAATAAAAATCTTTACAAAATAAAAACTTTTTTTTAAAAGGGCTCAATGTCTGCAACTTATTCTCAAGTAGTTTGCACTTTACACAGTTATTAAAATTGTGAACATTGGGCAGCCCAGGTGGCTCAGTGGTTTGGCACCGCCTTCAGCCCAGAGCGTGATCCTGGAGTCCCAGGATCGAGTCCCACGTCGGGCTCCCTGCATGGAGCCTGCTTCTCCCTCTGCTTCTGTCTCTGTCTCTCTCTCTTATGAATAAATAAATAAAATCTTTAAAAATAAATAAATAAAATAAAATTATGAACATTAAGTTCTTTAGTGTCATTTTTCTCTTAGAAGGTAACTTACTTCGTGTATCATTTCTCCTATTATTATATGATGATTTATTTGCATCAGGTTGACATCTTGAGCTGTTCCGAGATCCTGGTCTTTCTTGACTGTCTGGTCTTACATCATCTAAGTGGAGTGGTACCCACTTGTGCTTATTAGCTTGAAGAAAACCAAATAAAATCATTTAATGACAATGTACAATTTTCATTAAAGCTTTGCAATTCTGAAAGGAAGCTAAATTTTAATTAAATGGAAGACATTGTCTGTCCTTAAAGGTTCTTGTAGAGAACCGAAATAACTTTCTTTTCACAGAGCTCCCTGATAAATTTGTCTGTGCAAATATTTATAAAATTCATGTGAAAAGCCAATTGATGGAATATCATTATTATTCTTTCACTTTCAAGCAAAATACCCACTCTTTTGTTTAATTCTGATGAATAAACAGTACATGCAATACACTACTCCTAACACTTGACTCTTACACTTTAAAATGGGGTATATCTACGACCCAGCAATTGTACTACTGGTTTATTTACCCCAAAGATACAAATGTAGTGATCTGAAGGGGGACCTGCACCCCAATGTTTATAGTAGCAATGTCCATAATAGCCAAACTGTGGAAAGAGCTCAGATGTCTAGAGCCATCGACAGATGACTAGATAAAGATGTGGTATATGCATATACAATCACTACTACTTAACCATCAAAAATAATGAAATCTTCCCATTTGTAACAACATGGATGGAACTAGAGAATATTATGCTAAGTGAAATAAATCAGAGAAAGACAATTTTCATATCATCTCACTCATGTGGAATTTAAGAAATAAAACAGAGGATCATAGAGGAAGAGAGGAAAAAAATAAAACAAGATGGAATCAGAGAGGGAGACAAACCATCAGAGACTCTTAATTATTGGAAACAAACTGAGGGTTGCTGGAGGGGCAGGTCATGAGGGGACAGAGTAACTAGGTGATGGACATTAAGGAGGAGGGCACATGATGTAATGAGCACTGGGTGTTAATATAAGACTGATGAATAACTGACCTCTACCTCTGAAAGTAATATGTTAATTAACTGAATTTAAATAAAATTCAAAAATAGAAAAAAGAATGGGGTATATCTGGTAGGACATTGCACTGTACACACTGAAAAAGGTTGGCTGATGATTCAAAACACTTTGGTTTTTTTTTTTTTAAGAAATTTATTTATTTATTCATGAGAGACAGACAGAGAGAGGCAGAGACACAAAGCAGGCTCCATGCGGGGAGCCCAATGCAGGACTTGATCCCTGGACTCCAGGATCAACGCCCTGAGCGTGAAGGCAGGCGCTCAACCACTGAGTCACTCAGGCATCCCATGTCTCAAAATGTTTAGTTTTCTACTCAATATATATTTATGACTAAAACAAGAAGACTCATGCGCAAAGGAAAAACTACCAAGGTAATTAAGGGAAAGGGAATTATCAGTATGCAACCACAGTACTGATTTCCTATAAATCCTACAAACTATGGTCGGACAAGAAAGAGAACATGAAAGAATCTGTGAGATTCTCTAGTACAAACAAGTCCTTCTTTTAAAGATAAAAAGAGGGATTCCTGGGTGGCTCAGTGGCTTAGAGCCGCCTTTGACCCAGGGTGTGATTCTGGAGTCCTGAGATCGAATTCCACATTGGGCTCCCTGCATGGAGCCTGCTTCTCCCTCTGCCTATGTCTCTGCCACTCTCTCTCTCTCTGTCTCTCATGAATAAATAAAATCTTAAAAAAAAAAGATAAAAAGATGTGTGCTCTAAGGAGAGTCAATTCATGACTCTTAAATTTATATATAAAAACCTGGATTTGGGGATGCCTGGCTGTCTCAATCAGTAGAACAGCAACTCTTGATCTTGGGGTTGTGAGTTCAGGACCCATATTGAGTGTAGAGATTACTTAAAAATAAAATTAAAAAATAAAACCAATCTTTCCTTCAGAGGTGCCTGGGTAACTCAGTAGTTGAGCATCTGCCTCTGCTCAGGGCATGATCCTGAAGTCCTGGGATTCAGTCCTGCATCAGGCCTCCCGCAGGGAGCCTGCTTCTCCTTCTGCCTATGTCTCTTGTTTCTTTCTTTCTGTCTCTCATAAAGAACATTTTTTAATTAATTAATTAATTAATTAAAAACTTGGGGGCAGCCCCAGTGGCTCATGGGCAGCCCTGGTGGCTCAGCGGTTTAGCGCCACCTTCAGTCCAGGGCGTGATCCTGGAGACCCGGGATCAAGTCCCATGTCAGGCTCCTTGCATGGAGCCTGCTTCTCCCTCTGCCTGTGTGTCTCTGTCTGCCTCTCTCTCTCTTGCTGTGTCTCTCATGAATAAATAAATTTAAAAAAAAAATACTTGGATTTTATTGTTGGCTGATCAGTTTTAACTGAAAGCAATTAAAGGGACACCTGGGTGGCTCAGTGGTTGGGCAGTTGCCTTCGGCTCAGGTCATGATTCCAGAGTCCCGGGATCGAGAGCTCTCTGCATGGAGCCTGCTTCTCCCCCTGCCTGTGTCTCTGCCTCTCTCTCTCTCTCTGTCTCTCATGAATAAATAGATAAAAATCTTAAAAAGAAAAAGAATATATCTAAAAAAAATTTTTTTAAAGAACATACCTATGCCCATCTCTCTACGTGCAACTTCATTCTATACTTACATAGAATACAAGTCAAATGCAAAAAAGGAAAGCCTAATAGTTCAAGAATGTTACAAAAGCAAATCAGTTACCATTGCAGATGGTATCCTGGAGAAATCTAATAAAATACCCATTGGTGACTAATAGGAACCAACTGATTAATTCTTCATTACTACAACTTTCTTCAAAAAATTAAAATCAAAATGAAGATAAATTGCCATTTGCAACAACAGGCATTATGCTAAGTGAAACAGTCAGAAAAATACAGTATAATCTTAATTACATGTGTAATCTAAAAGGGCAGAGTTCACAGAAACCGAAAGTAGACTGGTGGTTGCCAGGGGTGGGAGAAATGATATAGGTGGTCAAGAGGTACAACCTTCCAGTTATAAGACAAATAAGTTCTGGAGATGTAAATAATATACAGCATGATGACTATGTATTTGAAAGTTGCTAAGAGATAAGATCTTAAAAGTACTCATCATAAGAAAAAAAATTATGACTGGAAGAGGATAGATATTAACTAAAATTGTGAAAATCATTTCACAATTTATACATATATCAAACCATTGTGTTTGTGTATCTTAAACTATACAATGACATGTATCAATTATTTCTCAATAAAACTTCTGGGAAAAAAAAGCAAAGTTTTAGAGGAACTAACCTCTCTTTCGTTGATTACTTGACTGAGCCTCATCCTCACTGGCATTTTCACCAGGACCATCTAATTTTGTTTCCCGGCTTTCTTTGCTCTCACTGTTAATTCTCTTTTCAACCTTGTCTTCTCTTTCTTTTCTATTTTGTGGTTTCTTATTTCCTTGGCTGATGACACTGTGACACTGCAAAAAGTTTTTCTGAATGAAGTAATATCCATGAACATTTTCACTAACATATCCAAAAATTTGTGCTTAGTCAACCTTTTCTAAATACTGTAAAACAAATAACAACTTTTACCAAAAACTACTTTTCAAAAGATACTGTTAAAAGTCAAGCTACAGATTGGGAGAAAATATCTGCTAAGTATTTGATGAAGTACTTGGATCCCAAGTACATAATGCTGTGTCAAAATGCAGTAATAAGAAAACAACCCCATTTTTTAAAAAATGGGCTACAACTGAACAGACGCTTCAACAAATGATATATAGATAGCAAATGTAAATGGAAAGGTACTTGGCATCATTCATTAGTCAGAGAAATGCAAATTAAAACTACAGTGTGATAGCACCACACATCTAATAGAATTAGATTAAAAAACTAACTACACTGAATATTAGTGACGCTGAGACACAACTGGAATTCTTATACACTGTTGGTGGGAATGAAGTTTAGTAGTTTCTGAAAAAGCTAAACAAATAGCTACCACACAATCCAGTCATTCTGTTCCTAGTTATTTACCCAAGAAAAAAGGACAGAATATATCCATGCAAAATTTTGTACACAAATGTTCATACAGCAGCTTCATTTTTAACAGCCAAAAATGAATACAAATATCCATTCATAGATGAACAAACAGCATTTCATTCATAAAATGAAATAATACTCAGCAGTCAATAAGGAATGAATTTCTGATACACATTAACGACATACATAAATCTCAAAGTATTCAAACTAAGTGAAAGCCAGGGGGAAAATTCATATTATAGGACTCCAGTTACATAAAATTTTAAGAAATGAAAATTAATTATAAGTAACACAAAGCATATCAGTGATTGCCTGGGTTGATGGGTGGAATATGACAGGGAGAATTATAATAAAGGAGTGTGAAGAAGCTTTTGAGGTAACGGTTAGGTCCATTATCGTGATTTTGGTGATGGTTTCACAGGTATACATAGGTCAAAACTTATCAAATTGTATACTTCATGTGCAGTTTATTATATGTTATTTATACACTAATTAAAGCTGTTTAAATATATTATCTACAACCAGAAAGCAATACTGTACAAATTAAAAATAGGAAAGTGTAGTATCAAATGAAAAAATGTAACCAGATAACTATATATGGTAACCCTCCTCTTAAAAGCCCCTGATAGAGTATGTCAGAACCATCTTTTAGTTTCTTTCATAGTTCAAGTAAAAGTCCATTCATTGAACACTTGATTTGATATATACACATATAACATATATGTATATAATTAGCACTTCAATACATATTAAAAAGATTATATCAAAAAACATAGCAAATTCTGAAACAAAACAGGCTTCAAATTAGATTCATATTAAAAATTAATCTCTTTTGGGGTACCTGGGTGGCTCAGTCCACTGAGTACCCAACTCTTGATTTCAGCTCAGGTCATGATCTCATGGTAGTAGAATCAAGCATGCTTTAGGCTCTGAACTCAGCAAGGAATCTGCTTGAGAGTCTCTCTGTCCCTCCCCAACCTCCGTATATGGGAGGCTCTGTGTCTCTCAAATAAATAAATCTTTAAAAAAATTAATCTCTTTAATTGTAAGCATTACATTAAGATAACAGCATGGCAATCACCCTTCCAAATGTAAGAACACCTCCTGAGAATACAATCAGATGAAGACAATGTGATAAATAAAACCAAGTATCTGAAAAATGGGTTCATAAGAAAAGTTCTCAGCACTTCTTTATTAATGTAATTCCCTAAATCTGAAGTAAAATAAATTCTGCATGTTGAAATGAGAATATTTTCCCTTTATTAAGAAAAAAGCCTTAAAGCAATACTCACTCCAGTGTTCACTAATTCACTTGGTGTTGGCCAATTCGCCATATCGCTGAAATCACTAGCCTAAGAAGTAATAAATAAGTGTTACATCTGCAAATTAGAAATCTTATGTAGAAAGAATATTTTCTAAAAGTGAAAGCAATTTTAAAAATTACCTACATACAATTATATGCAGGCATTTGCCAAATTAATTCAAAAGCTTCTCCAAATAACAGAACACTGAAATAACAATGCTTGGGTCTTATGATCCAACTTCAAGCACTATTTAATGAAGCTGACTACAGTGACTTACATAGGATAACGAAACAAATTAATATACACAGAATTTGACAAAGGCTACAACTCTCTAGTATATCGTATAACAACTTTAACCTAACATCAGTGATACAACTAAAAGAAAAGTACACAGTAATCTAAAAGTTTCTAACATATCAATTTTCAAAATCAATACAGCTAAGAAGTATTTCATGTAAAAACATACCTTGTTGGATTTCTTTGTCTTGAGTTTTCCTGCTTTTATAATTTTAGGGGAACTGAGCTCTAAAAACAACAACAACAACAACAACAAAAACCATGCAGAATTGGTCTTACAACCACTTAATTCAACATATTAACTATTATATCAATTTCAGTAAGCCAGTGTTGTCATCATTTCCAACAAAACTCAAAGTTCTGAGAGAAATTTTTAACAAGAAATCAACTATAATTCAAACATAGATTCAAATTGGTCTTCAGTGTTCAAATCAAAAGTAAGAAATATCAGTTTAAACTGCTTGACCAATCATTTCTCTCACAGAATACAACAGGAAAAAATCAGAAATATAACATGTTTCAATACAGTAAAGTTAGGAACTCACTTTCCAAAGGGATACATTTTGCTATACAATTCATATATTGACATTCATCAAGGACAATCCAGACAATAAATCAGAAGACTTCAAACAAGGATAACATGTTTGACAATCATAATAGGTTGTATATAGGTAAAGTCATAAAAAATAAAAGTTTGTACAAAACTATCATAGTATTACCACGTGTCCCCATCTTATTTAAGACAGTAGTTGACAACAGAGACTGACTCTCTAAATCAAAACTTTACATTGTCTTTTAGTTTTTGGTTCATTACTTAGCAACTAGATGGTATATCACCTACTGAACATAATCTAAAGTAAATATTGAAAAGCAGAATAAACTTGGGATCTGTTATCTACAAAAAAACATAATAATCCAGCAAAAATGAACCCATAAAATCATGACATTGACCAATTCATAGAATGAAGCAATCTTTGAGTTAAAACTCAAAAGCGGGGCAGCCCCGTGGCACAGCGGCTTAGCGCCACCTGCAGCCTGGGGTCTGATCCTGGAGACCCAGGATTGAGTCCCATGTCGGGCTCCCTGCATGGAGCCTGCTTCTCTTTCTGCCTCTTTCTATGAATAAATAAATAAAATCTTAAAAAAAAAAAAAATCAAAAGCAGGGATCCCTGGGTGGCGCAGCGGTTTGGCGCCTGCCTTTGGCCCAGGGCGCGATCCTGGAGACCCGGGATCGAATCCCACGTCAGGCTCCCGGTGCATGGAGCCTGCTTCTCCCTCTGCCTGTGTCTCTGCCTCTCTCTCTCTCTCTCTCTGTGACTATCATAAATAAATTAAATTAAAAAAAATCAAAAGCAGATTTTTAAAAAGAATACTTATCAAAGGAAGAAGGATGGAGGATTAAGATGTTACCAGGGATGGACATACAAGGATCTGGAGTATTACAGTAATTCTATTCCTAAACCAGGATAACAAGTACCCAAATATTTCTTTCATTTTTCTTTATACTTAAAGTACACCTATATATGTGTAAGTGTATGCACATGTGTAAACGTGCATAAGGATAAACATTTCATTAAGAAAAATTAAATACAAGAATATGGGTAAATAGGGCATAAAATGGGGACAGGAAAAAATCTAATTTAATAGAGAACAGTATTTGCCTGAACATTATCTAGAATTTGAATGAATTATGTTCTACATATACTATTTACCTTTTATGAAAATCATACAATATAGGACATTTATGGGACTTTCCCTTCAACAAGGTGGAAAACATGTCCCAAAATACTGCTAAGTCAAGTAAATTAAGTATCTGGTAGTTACAAAATAAGCCTTATACAAAATATTTGATGTAATGTTAAGTAATAAGGGAGAGGGCACACAAGCAGATTTTATTTAGCTTTATTACAAATCAATTAGACATTAACAATCACAAAATTAAGGTCAGAAACTAAAGATAAAAAATTATTCTGACCACATAAAAATCAACTTTTTAACTTTGTTACTAAACGACACAATTAAGTTACTAACAAAATTTTTAAAGATACTTGAACATGATAGAAAATTAACCTCTTGATTTAAAAACCAATATGGTTCCATATTCTACTCAGACATGGATTATAACATCCAGCTAAAAGATAATAAATAAGTTGGGAAGGAATACTTATTTCTTTGCACATTTAGAAATTTTAAAATGAGATTTTGATTTCTACAAATTATTTTGGACTCAAAATCTTTAAGTTTTCTTTAAATTTTAATCCCTCAATTTATGTCCTGTAAAAAATCACTAAGCTGTACACCCTGAAACTAACATAGCATTAGTATGTCAACTATACTCAAAATACCATAATTTAAAAAAATACAAATGGGGCACCTGGGTGGTCCAGTGGTTGAGCATCTGCCTTTGGCTCGGGTCATAACCCGGGGTTCTGGGATCCAGTTCCGCATCAGGCTCCCTTTGGGGAAGCTGCTTCTCCTCCTGCCTATATCTCTGCCTCTCTGTGTCTCTCATGAATAAATATTTTTTAAAGTATTTTATTTATTCATGAGAGACAGAGAGAGAGAGAGACAGAGACACTGGCAGAGGGAGAAGCAGGCTCCACACATGGAGCCCAACGTGGGACTTGATCCCTGGACTCCAGGATCACGCCCTGGGCCAAAGGCAGATGCTTAACTGCTGAGCCACCCAGGCGTCCCTAAATAAAATCTTTAAAAGAAAAAAATACAAATGGCCAAACATAAAATGGCATTCAATTGCACTAGTAAAGAAATGTAAACTAAAACAAAATACTTTTTACCTATTATATTGACAAAAGAGAATGCTAAGTATTGGCCAGTCTACAAAGAAATGGACGTTTCTCAGGGCAACTTGGATGGCTCAGTGGGTTAAGTGTCTTCCTTTGGCTCAGGTCTTGATTCCAGTGTCCTGGAAAATCTAGCCCAGTGGGGAGCCTTCTCCTTCTGCCCCTCCCCCTGCTTGTGCTTGCTCTAACTCTGTCAAATAAAATCTTAAAAAAAAAAAAAAAAGAAGGAGGAGGAGGAAATGGACATTTCTCTCATGCTGTCGTTAAAAGTGTAAAATAGCATACTCTTCCCAGGATAATCTGTCATTTAAAATAACATATAACTTTTAATAATGCAATTCTATTTCTGGGAAATTACCTGGGAAGCAAGACAAAGTACAAAGATGTCTGTATAAAATGAAAGAAGCCCATCAGGTTTTAAAAAATAGTTTACAAAAATAGGACCGGTAAAACAAGCCTAAGAATGGTAATTTTAACTAAGAGTTTCCCATGTTTCAACTAAAATGGAGGAAATTGACCTGGATATTTATAGAGAAAACCTAAGACTGAAAACGCAAGCCAGTCTAGAAAATTAAAAAGTTAAAATTAAAATATATTATGCATACATTGTTTTCCAAATAGGTAAAACCTAAGAAATAAATTTAAACTGCTAATGGCTTCAAACATATACCTAAGTATACATGAACAGTACGTGATCTTCATATTTCTATTTTTCAAATAGCACTAGTGAGACACTAGACTAGTGCAACTTTTTGAGTAATATTCCAGTATCTTTAAATCGTTATTCTTTAACTCTGGGAATCTATAAGCTATAACCTGTAAACCTCAACTGATATGGAAAACTATCCATTTTAAGGTCTTAGACACAGGAAACAATAACTGCAACACTATTATCTAGTCAGGTAGATGCAACATCTTCAATTGTTAACAGTGATTTATTGTGCACAGTTAGGATCAAAATCCCTCGTTATTCAAACTGTGATACGTCAATCAGGATCACTGACATCATCTATGAACTTACTAAAAATACAGAATATCAAGTCCTACAGAATCAGATCTGCATTTGAACAAGACCCAAAGTGGAGGGACGCCTGGGTGGCTCAGCGGTTGAGCATCTGCCTTGGCTTAGGCCATGATTCCGGAGTCCCAGCCCGGCATCCCAGCCCAGGATCGAGTTCCACCTCTCAGCCTCTCTCTGCCTCTCTCCCTGTCTCTCTCATGAATAAATAAAATCTTAAAAAAAAAAAAAAAAAAAAAAACCAAAGTGGATTCCTAAATGCATTAAAATTTGAGAGTCACTAGTATAATCTCTTCTCTTTAAAGACTGACTCTATGTCTAACACCATAAGATGTCTGTTACAGCAAGATGACATTTGGTTATAATTTTTTTAAAGCCAGATTTTTTTTATCAAATTAATAAAGTCCACAAATTGAGTACCATTTAAATGAAAGCCATTGCTGTGGACAATATACAAACAAGAAGACAGCTTTTGCCTCAAAGAACATTACAAACTGGAAGAAGAGATAAAAAATGAGAATATGTAATCCCAGTACAAGACACTGAAGGATAATTTCTGTGAGAGATATGGAATATTAAGGGAGAGCAGCTTAGAGAGGTCAAGAAGACTACATAAAGGAGTCAGCATTTGAATTTGTTTTTCAAGGATAAACAGAATTAAAACAAAGGGAATGATGATGAGCAAAACCTTAACAGGCAAGAAAACATAAGGCATTTAATCCAAAACAAAGAGTACACAGAAGGGTACATAAACAAAAAGAAGCAAAAGGCTAGAAAACTAGGGTAAGACGGGACACATTACAGGTTCCCTCCCAATTTAAGTATTCTCTTAAACCAATGTGTAGGATATTTAAATAGTTGGGGGGGGGGGGGGGTGTGCAACGACACAGGGACAATTTTACTTTAATTTTCATAACTATAATCTTTAGCAAAGTTTTAATTAAGCAAATGTACTGATAATTACCAATATTTCACATAATTTTATATTTAAGGGAGAAATATAGTAAAATGCCATTTTGCTACAGTGAGTGCTTTTAAAAAAACTACTTCTTATTACTCTAAAAGTGAGAGAATCAACTTGTACAGTCACTTTAGAGAGCAAATTGTCAAGTAATACCCTATAACCTAACAATTCCAATTTTCATCATCTATCCTAGAGAAAGTCCGACATATCCACAAGAGGTATGTAATTTTTAAAGTAGGTTCCATGCTTGGTGAGGGGCTTGAACTCACTACCTCAAGATCTACCACCTGAGCCAGTCAGGGGTCCCCAAACTCAGTTATTGTAAAGAGAAAAAAACAATAGGGTCAATTAACTTTCAATCAACTTTAAATGAAAAAATGGAGGATGATATTAAGTTCTAAACACATTTGCAATACACTATGTTTGAAAGTAACTATATAGAAAGGTCTGAAATATATATTCAGTAAACAAGTAGCACCACTTATCTCTTTTCTTTAAGATTTTATTTATTTATTCATGAGAGACAGAGAGAGAGAGGCAGAGACATAGGCAGAGAGAGAAGCAGGCCCCATTCAGGGAGCCCGATGTGGGACTCGATCCCAGGACTCCAGGAGCATGCCCTGCGCCAGAGGCAGGCACTCAACTGCTGAGCCACCCAGGGGTCCCTGATTATCACTTTTCTTGAAGACATCTATAGTTCTGTTTTTACAAGGAGAATGTATTTATGTATCATTTACATAACTTATTTAAAATGTTTTTAGGGTAATAATAAAGCTTATTTGTGGTTTCTGGGAAGCAGACTTTAAGAAAAAGTCGAAAAAAAAAAAAGAAAAGACAAGAGCTGAGGAGGTCAGAGAAGATCAAGGATGAAAAACATGGGAAAAAATCGGTGTATAGAATGTCTTCACGGAGTAAAAATGCTGAAATTATATTAGACAGCTGAATTTTGATATGCTGAATGCAGCCATAACTACTGGTAAAAAAATCAATAAATCCCATATTGTGGGGCACCTGTGTGGCTCAGTGGTTGAGCAACTTTTTGGCTCAGGGTGTGATCCCAGGATCCAGGATCAAGTCCCACATCAGAGGGAGCTTGCTTCTCCTTCTGCCTATGTCTCTGCTTCTCTGTGTCTCTCATGACTAAATAAAAATCTTTTAAAAAAAATAAAAACACAAAATTGCATATTGTGATTTTAATGCAGGTCTCCAACAAAACAATTGAACTACTTTAAACAAGGACAGGACAGACAGCAGGACAATCCTTTCTGGTCTCTTGACTGAATTCAACACTGTTGTGACACTGTTCTAGGCCTCCTGGATAAGCCAGGCTCCGGTTGAAAAGAAGGCCTTATCTAGTTTAAGAGGAAGAGCTATACATAAGCCAAAACGATCCTACAAGTGGAATAAGGTGTCTCACAAGGGCTGAAAGAAGCAAAAACAATTCGCTTGCAGTTCAATCAGAACTGTAGTTTCTAACAGGGAAAATTCATGATTATCTGTCCTGAAATAATCCCCTTCATGTCCTATGTTTCTATCTCTGATAATAAACTTTTATTTTGTTTGTAATAAAATTATGTGAATGGAATCCCTATGTATCTTTAAGAGAGTGACAGTAAATCCAGGTTTGGCCAGGACAAGCATGGTTTAAGTCTATTATTCCAACATAATATCCTTCTCTTTGCCTCTACAATATCCTGGTTTGTCGGATAAATTACATAGGCCCTTTACTAACAGATTATTGCTATTTTGTACCTACTCTGAACCTTAAAGGTCCTCTGCTATTTCATTGTTGCAAATTTGCTTAGGAGAATAGGAAGCCAAGGGGGGAGGTGGGGGGGTTATGGATGACACTATGTTATTAACTAGAAGAAATGAATACACCCATTTCATTCATTTACAGGGCTCAGACAAATTGCCAGAAGTCAACTAGCTAGTTGGTAACAATATCTGCACTAGAACCCAAGTCTCTCAAAACAGTGCATTTCTAGACCATAATCTCTAAATTACTCAACTACAAATAGAAGTTGTGGTAGAACAGCCGGCATTGGGGAGAGTTTATAAAGTTACTACTCAACTCCAAGTAGTGAAAAATGGTATGCCTGTAAAGCACAGAATGGATTCCAAGAATAGAAAGAACTGCCTAGGGACGCATGGGTGGCTCAGTGGTTGAGCGTCTGCCTTCCGTTCAGGGCGTGATCCCAGGGTCCAGGATTGGGTCCCACATCGGGCTCCTTGCCGGGAACCTGCTTCTCCCTCTGCCTATGTTTCTGCCTCTCTCTCTGTGTGTCTCTCATGAATAAAAATAAAATCTTGAAAGAAAGAAAGGAAGAAAAAGAAACTACCTACAATGAAACATCAACAAAACTGAAATTCCCCTGAGCCACATATAACTGAAATATCACCTTGTTCTTAACCTCCATCAAAGACTAAGATCCCCAATGAAGGCACCTGAGGTTACTTGAACTGTTACTTTTCAAAAGGACATTTCCAATTAGAATTCCTGAGTCTTACCTTGAAAGTTTTAAAACCTGTCAAATTAACTTTACATTCAAAAGACAGTTCATTTTTGGGGTAGTTCACTGAATATAAATTATAATTGTGCGTAAGTCTAAAAGTAGGGAGCTTGGACAGCCCATTAACATTCATTAGGGCTTTCTCTTTGCTAAATTAATGGAGATAATGCTTTATGATTTTCGTTTGCTTGAGTTAGTGATAGTAGTAAACAGATTAAAAAAAAAAAAACAGATCTTTATAGCTAGAAGAGAATGGCCATTATATTGAGAGCAAATTTCTAGGCAGTTTTTTCTGCAAGTGCCAAAATTTATCATGAATGATGAGTAAGTATTACCATGTCAAAGCCAAAGAAATCAACACTTCTCACTCTACTGGAGTTCCTCTTAAGAAATGTTAATATACCTGCAAATAATGTATTTATAGCAATCCCTCTACAGTTATACCACATCCTTTAATTCACTTGATCCTCGTAAACCTGTACACATGCTCATTTTCCCCATTTTATTAACCTTTAAGAAAAAAAGTGAAGATTTGCAATAGTTATAATTTCTATATAAAAAGTTCAAGGGACGCCTGGCTGGGGTAGCGGTTAAGTGCCTGCCTTCAGCCCACGGCGTGGTCCTGGACGCCCGGGATCGAGTCCCACATCGGGTTTCCTGCGTGGAGCCTAATTCTCCCTCTGCCTGTGTCTCTGCCTCTTTCTGTGTCTCTCATCAATAAATAAATATTAGGGGAAAAAAGTTAAAGGGATGCCTGGGTGGCTCAGCGGTTAAGCCTGCTTTTGGCCCAGGGGTATGATCCTGGAGACCCGGTGAGTGAAAGTGAGTACCGCACAGTAGGTAAGCACACAGCCTGGAACCAGACTGCCTGGCTTTGAGTCCCATTTAAAATGGTTTCTATCCCATACGGATGATTGTAAAGAATAAATGTAAAACGGAGCCTGCTTCTCCCTCTGCCTGTGTCTCTGCCTCTCTCTCTGTGTGTCTCTCATGAATAAATAAATAAAATCTTTAAAAAAAAAAGTGTGCTGGATACATAGCATGTTCTACGTGTTAGCTAGTAGTTAGTAATATTAATTAACTGTGCACATATTACATTTTATTTATTTATTTTTTTTAAGTAGGCTCCATGCCCAGCGTGGTGCCCAATGCTTGGTTCACACTGACGACTGTGCGATCAAGACCCGAGCTCAGATCAAGAATTGGACACCGGGCAGCCCGGGTGGCTCAGCGGTTTAGCACCTGCCTTCGGCCCAGGGCGTGATCCTGAGGACCCTGGATCTAGTCCTGCCTGGGGCTCCCTGCGCGGAGCCTGCTCCTCCCTCTGCCTGTGTCTCTGCCCCCCCCCCTCTCTCTGTGGGTCACTCATGAATAAATAAATAAAATCTTAAAAAAAACAAAGTTCAATGAACTTACTAAAACTTAATTTAGAAAATGAAACTAGGAGACAACTGCCTTTTGCGTTGTTTAGCACGTTCATTAAACTCAAACATTAAAACTACGACCGAGATGGAAGCACCCGGGGCCGCACCGCGCGGTCCTCTCCCCTAGGAGGGCGGGGACTGCCCTCTACCTAGCGCGCGACCCGCCTCCCGCGTCCACTATCCTCGGTCCGACCTATTTTCCGCCACAATCATGATTCCGAGCATTTTGTCAGCAGCATTACTATGAACGATCTCTTGTTTCAAAAACGGAGGGTTTCAGCTTACCAGTGATTTCACCACCACCACCACCACCACCACAAAAAAAATCACAATCTCACTTCCACTTCTCAATCCCCTTGCTCCGACTCGCTTCGCCCACCCCCCCACCCCACCCCACCCCCACCCCCTTTTTTTTCCTACAAGTCCACGAAAACTTTCCCATAGGACCAACTGCACCATCTACCTGAAGTCGGCTCTCCCGGGTCACTATGCCGCTGGGGGGAGGGGAGGCGGGGAGGCAGGGGGAGGCGGGGGGAGCAGACCTCGAGGGAGGCCGCGCCAGCCCCGCGCCGCGGCTGCGAACCTCCCGCAGTGCCCCCACCCGTCAAGGAGAACCCGAGGTCCCACCTCTTCCTGCCGCTCCCTTCCCAGATGTCCATTTATGTAAATAGGCAGCGTGAATGACACCTTGGAACAGAACACCTCCGAGTGACAGGGAGAGGCGGCCCGCCCCTCCCCCAGCCCCACGACCGCCTCTGCAGCCGCGAGAAATCCCCCCTGCACACACCCTCCCAGCGCCCGCCGCCCAAAACCACAGACCTGCCTCCAGGGTTTCCAGGGGGCACGGCGGCGGCCCCGTCCCGGCAGGGGACAGGTGCTGGGGAGGCTTTTTGGTCCAGGGGTTCTCTTTAGGCGGCGGCGGCGGCGGCGGCGGCGGCGGCTGCAGCTTTTCCTCCCGGCCGGCCGCCGCCTCCTCCTCCAGGGCGTCCTCCGCCCGCGGGGCCCTCGGGAAGGGTGGCGGGGCTCCCCCGCCCGAGGGGCCCCCGGCGCCGCGCGCCTTGCGCGCCAGGTGCAAAGCCAGGGGTCGCACGGGCACGGCCGCCTGCGGCACGCTGCGCCCCAGCACCAGCGCCGGCGACGGCTCTCCCCGCGCCCCCGCGCTGATGGCTGTCGCGGCCTCCTCGCCCTCGCGTCCGGGCGCCGTTACCAACAGCGACTCCTTCTCGGCGGCCACCGCGGGGGGCTCCTCCCGGGGCCGAGCGGCGGGCACCGCCGACATGGTCCCCTGGCCCCAGCCGCCCCAGCCAGGGGGGGCCCGCGGCCAGGGAGCCCGACTGCCCGTCTCTCCGCCGGGGAAGCGACCGGCTCCGGCCTGGGGCACAGAACCCAAAAGCCCGGCCGCCGCCGCCGCCGCCGCCGCCGCCGCCACCGCCGTGCAGCGCCCGGCGCGCCGCCCCTCCCCGCGTGGAACGGAGCGCTAACCGCCCGCCGCCCAGCCCGCCTCGCAGGCTCACGCTCCGAGCCAGACAGCAAGCGCCGGGCGCCGCAGCCGGGAGCCGCGAGCCCTCACCTGGCGCAGGCAGCGGCGCAGGCGAGGCGAGGCGAGGCGAGGCAGGCGAGGCAGGCGAGGCAGGCGAGGCAGGCGAGCAGGGGCCGGGAGACCTCTAGCGGAGCGCAGCGGGCGCGTGCCCGCACAGCCGGTAACTGCTCCCGGGGGTGGAGGCGGGGGGCGGGGAAGGGGCGGGCCCGGTGGGCGGGGCGAGGCCGTGGGGGCGGGGCGGGGCGGGGCGGGGCGGGGCCTCCCGGGCGGCGTGACGTGGCCGCTCCCCGGCTCCCGCCGTCGCCAGGCCGCCGCCCGCGCTGCCTGACTGACGAGCCCGCCCGGGTGCCGCCCGGCCTGAGGGCGCGGCCCGCCGAGGGTGGGGAGGGAGGGCGAGCTGGCCGAGTCGGCCGCTCGCGGGCCCCCGCCGCCGGGACTGCGGGAGCAGGGGCGGGGCGCGCACCGGGCCTCTGTGACTCGCGGCGCGCGGGCCGGGGCGGCCTACGCACGTGGCCCGGGCGGCGCGGGGCAGGTGGACCCCGGGTCGCGGCGGCCTCTGCCCGCGACCCAGGCCGGGCCCCTGACCGCGCCGTTCCGTCCTTCTGTCGCCCGGTGAAAAAGTCCCCCCACCCCGAGATTTGGGAGGGTGGGCACCGCGATCACCGGTGATCCCGAGCCACGTCCAGGATGGAAGTTGTGTAATCTGCAGGTAACTGTTTGTGAGACCTTTGCCCGGGCGATCGGCTTAGTGCACTTCCCGCCCTCATTTCCACCCTCGAACCGAGAGGTTTTTTTAAAGTGTTCCTGAGCAACACAGCTGGTTAATATTTCGCCGACTTTGTGTTGCTGTTGTTGTTGTGACCCGCCCCCTTAATTTGTAGAGATAACACTTGTTTACAAATTAACCATGTTTCCTAATTTTTTTTTTCTTTTTCCTGGAATGGATATACGTTTAACAGGTAGAACCTGGGCAGCTCCCGGTGGCCCAGCGGTTTAGCGCCGCCTCTGGCCCAGGGCGTGACCCTGGAGACCCGGGGTCGAGGCCTGCGTCGGGCTTCCTGTGTGGAGCCTGCTTCTCCCTCAGCCTGTGCCTCTCAGTCTCTCATGAATAAATAAATTAAATCTTTTAAAAAATTGTTTAAATAAATAAAAGGTACAACTATGTTCTGATGAACTCCACTAAGAGCTTTCTACCTGGCACTGAAATTGAGTGAGTGAACATTGGTTTCATAGGCACGGATTTGTGACTTAGTAAATGTTGATGTCGCTGTGCAAGGTCTCAGAAAAGAGGTTTGACCCCGTGAAAATTTTTTCACCAAAGGGACACCCCCCCACCCCACCCCCGCCACAAAAAAAAAAAAAATCTGTATGCGTTTGTATGCACCTGGCCAGGGGTCCCTTCTGGCTTCCTCTAGAGCTGCCTAACGAGGCAGTAAGCTTGTACAGGACTCTTGTCTCAGGGGTCTCTCTCTTCAAACTCGAGATGGTTTTCATTTACTCAAAAGTTGTACTAGGCATTTTTTTTTTTTTTACCGTGTTCCCACTTGGGGATAAGTATTTCCTTTTTTTTTTTTAAAGATTTTATTTATTCATGAGAGATACAGAGAGAGAGAAGCAGAGACACAGGCAGAGGGAGAAGCAGGCTCCATGCAGGGAGCCCAGCACAGGACTTGATCCCAAGACTCCAGGATCATGCCCTGAGCGGAAAGCAGACGCCAAACCACTGAGCCACCCAGGGATCCCTAGGTCCCTAGGGATATATATATTTTTTTAATTTCCCTAAGGTTAGCAACCTATTCATACATTACAACAATTATAATAAGGCCTTTCTTGTTTTCCCGTATCACTGGTTTCCAATTTATCTGACCCTAAGCAACCTTCAGAACCCAGGACCAGTTAAAGAAGCCCTGTCCTTACCTTTACTCCCAAGGAGGCATCATCTTTACTAGCTCCGTTATTGGTAAAGCTTTGTTTTGTTAACTATAAACTCGCTGCCCTTCAGGTTAAAATCAGCCTTTTGGAGTCCTGCCAGGTAATGCTTGTTCCATTTACAAAAGCTCAGCAACAAATTCGCGCTGGTTGTGACTCAGAGAACATCTTCTATTTTACCATCTATTTAAATACGGATGAATTAAAGACTGATTCTCTTGAAGGAAAGGTTATGGATGGAATGGTTTTCCAAAGTTAGATTCATATGGGCTACCTAACCATGGTCGGTGGTTTCGTTTGTTGCTGTTTTGTTTTGTTTTGAAGTGAAGAACTGTAAAGATGCTTTATTGAAGAAATACAGGAGTTTCTTGGAAATAGGTTGTGCTTATAGGAAAAGAAGAACTGGAGGGCAAATGTGTACTCAGAAGGTCTCTAAAGAATTCAGTAGTTTGGGATGCCTGGGTGCCTCAGATGGTTAAGCATCTGCCTTCCGCTCAGGTCATAATCCTGGGATTGAGCCCTACATCAGGCTCTCTGCTCAGCGGGGAGTCTACTTCTCCCTCTTAGTCTCTCTTTCTCAAATAAATAAATTTAAAAAAAAATTCAACAGTTAGCATATGGTGATCATCACCATAGTGCAGTGCCACTAATGTCAGTAAGGGAATTGGCAATTTGTTGCCCCCTTTTTTAAATATTTTATTTATTTTTTAATATTTATTTATTCATGAGAGACACACAGAGAGAGAGAGAGAGGCAGAGACACAGGCAGAGTGAGAATCAGGCTCCCTGATCACGCCCTGAGCCAAGCGCAGACGCTCAACCACTGAGCCACCCACGTGTCCCAAAGATTTTATTTATTTATTCATGAGAGACATAGTGGGAGAGTGGCAGAGACACAGACAGAGGGAGAAGCAGGCCCCCCGTTGGGAGCCAGATTCGGAACTCGATCCCAGAGCCCCAGGATCACAACCTGAACCAAAGGCAGATGCTCAACCACTGAGCCAATCAGATCCCCTGTTGCCCCTCTTTTAAACACATATTAATAACTATTTCCACATAACTGCCTCTTGGAAACAAGGTCACCTTTATCTTCTATTTGCCTTTCCACCCTTTTCCTGCTCTTGTGCCAGGCAGGGCTGACCTGTCCAGATTGCACCAAAGGATCCCCTCACAGTCCTTGATATTTCAATGGGTTCAGGCAGTAGGAAGTAATCTACAAGAGATAGGAGGCCAGAAGGTAATGAGGTCATAGTCTATGTTCCCCAAGCTTGTGAATTTCATATTCACCCAAGATTAACTGCAGATATTCAGTTAACCTCTCCAATTCTTACCTTTGTCCCTTCAGGCCTAATAATAACTGCTAGTCCTTAGGATACTATATTATGGCCTGTTGGTTTCCCTGACTCGGGCTGCACCTCTGTAAGTCACCCTTCCAATAACTCTATTCGGATTATGCAGTTGAAGCTTTTCCTCTGATTTTAAGATTTTATTTTTAAGTAATCTATACACCCAATGTGAGACTCAAACCTACAACCTCAAGATCAAGAGTCGCACACTCCACCAACAGCCAGCCAGGTGCCCCCATCTCATTTTTGATGGGACCTTGACCAACCTAATTTGCCATTGCTGAAACTCCATTATGGTTTTTTGTTTTTTTTTAATTTATGATAGTCACACAGAGAGAGAGAGGCGGAGACATAGGCAGAGGGAGAAGCAGGCTCCATGCACCGGGAGCCTGATGTGGATTCGATCCCGGGTCTCCAGGATCGCGCCCTGGGCCAAAGGCAGGCGCTAAACCGCTGCGCCACCCAGGGATCCCTGAAACTCCATTATGTTAAATCATTTGGCCTCTGCTGCTAATTGTCAGATTCTTCCTCTGTTTCTTAGTTCAAAATCAAGAAAGACTGGCTCAATTTATTTTTTGTAGCCAAATCATTTTCCATCTTCCTATGAATTATTTGCTCTTGAGTAGAGTGTCTGTCTAGCCTGGAGGAACAAATTATTTGGTTCAAAACACTACCATCAAGGCAATGAGGGTAGGAGAACCAGTTAGTATGAATGTAAGAGAGGTACATCCTTTAACCAAGTTTTCTTTTTTTTTTGTTTTTTTTTTAAGATTTTATTTATTTATTCATGAGAGACACAGAGAGAGAGGGAGGCAGAGACACAGGCAGAGGGAGAAGCAGGCTCCATGCAGGGAGCGCAACGTGGGACTGGATCCTGGGTCTCCAGGGTCAGGCCCCGGGCCGAAGGCAGCACCAAACCACTGAGCCACCCGGGCTGCCCTAACCAAGTTCTCTTAGTCTTTCCCTATCTTAGTGAATGGCACCACATTCCAGTCTGTGTAACCCAGGAGTCATCATTTCATTTCCCCTTGCCCTCACTCTCCATAATTCATTCCTTTTCAAATGTTTCTCAAGCATCTGCCAGGCAGTGTTCTAGGCACTCACCAAGACCAGTACCTCCTGAGGGTCAAGTCCTGCTTTCCCTGCTACCACCATCCTACTGTCACACCCTCTTAATTGGCCTCTCTGCCTTCACTTAGATTTATTTGATAAAACTGTAGAGGTCACATGAAATACTACCTATAAAATGCTTATCAAAAACCTTGGCCCAGTGATACTACCTATTTTTATTGCTTTTAAAATCACAGACTTAACCAGAATAAATGACCTTAATTTTACTGAGCTACTGAGAAGCCTGGTTAGTTTATTTATTTATTATTTTTTTTAAGATTTTATTTATTCATGAGATCCACAGAGAGAGAGAGAGAGGCAGAGACACAGGCAGAGGGAGAAACAGGCTCCATGCAGGGAGTTCGTTGTGGGAATCTATCTCGGGACTCCAAGATTAAGCCCTGGGCCAAAGGCAGGTGCTAAACCACTGAGTTACCCAGGGGTCTCCTATTTATTTATTTGTTTATTTATTTATTAATGGAAAACTGGTACATATAGGGTTATCTTTTCAAAGAAGAGAAACTGGTTCTCTGAACCCTAGAAATTATGAAACACTTAAATTATCCTTATACAAACTTGATGATCCTATTGTTCAAATGAACCTTTTAAAAGATGAATCTTGTTTTTCCTGTTTAGAGTATGCTTATATATTGTGAGATGATTGAACCTCGTCTTTCTCCCCCTCTGCCTGGTGTCCTAGGAAATTAAAGTCCCATGAGAACATCAAGATCTTTGTTATTATTACCAGTACAATTTAGGTTCAAGTTGGTAAAAACCCAATGTACAAATAGCTGTACTGTATGCTAGAGAAGTTTCAAAGAATGCATTAGATATAAATTATTTCAAAGTCCTGCAGTCCAAGGAGAAAATAAAACTGAACCCAGAGATTTATTTTAACGTCTTATAAAATAGCCACTTTTTAAAAGATTTTTTTTTTTTTTTAAGATTTTATTCATTTATTTGAGAGAACAAGCAAGGAGGGAGGTGTTGGGGAAAGGAGCAGAGGGAAAGGAAGAAGCTGCAGGGAGCCAGATATAAGTCAGGGAGCCCAATGGGCAGGGGGCTCATCCCAGGACTTTGAGATCATGACTGGAGCCAAAGGCAGCCATTTAAATGACTGAGCCACCCAGGTACCCCCAAAAGATTGATTTTTTTTTAAAAGATGTACTGAGCCATCATTACCTCCAAGTTACAGAGCCTTGGGCCCTGTTTATCAGAATAATAGCTTTCATTATGAGCTGAATGCTCAGATAAGTACTGCATACTTCCAATTATCTTTAACCTTCAAGGCAGGGTCAATGCTACTGTGTATTTGAAAGGCTTTGCATCTTCTTTTCAGTAAATAAATTATCAATCTTAGATACTGTGAGAATAAAAGAGTCTTTAGAGATTTTTGCTCTATTTTTACTTAACTACAAATAAGTAAAAACACTGTGCTTGCTATGCAAACATAGTTCAAAACAAATCTAGGCTACCTTGCAACCAAATTGCTGTTCCTAAATGAGTTACTCTCTTTACTTTTAGGTAAGTTTTAATAGACCAGTGTAACAGAAATAGAAATAGAAACTCTAAGAACTTTAAGTGTCAGCCAATAATAGCTAAGGTTGATATTCTAAACTGTCTTTCCTGTCACACTATTTAGTATTCTTTCTTTTACAATAACTAATAACAAATAATAGGAAATAATATTTAATCTTTTTATACTCTAAAAATAAACTGTAAGCTCAAGGAAGCATAACTTTTTCTTTTCCAGTTTTCAAAGAAGATGACTTTCAAACAATAACGTTGGTAATCTGTCTGAATTATTCCTATCCAGTTATATTTAATGTTAGTATAGCCTTATAAATACCAGTGGGTGCCTGGGTGGCTCAGTGGTTGAGCCTGAGCCTTTGGCTCAGGTCATGATCCTGAGGTCCTGGGATCAAGTCTTGCATCGGGCTCCCTGCAGGGAGCCTGCTTATCCCTCTGCCTGTGTCTCTGCCTCTCTCTCTCTGCATCTCTCATGAATAAAAGAATAAAATATTTTAATAAATAAATAAATAAATACCAGAGGTGAAGGATAGTTGGAAAAAAGATAGGCAGGGCAAGGGGGCCCCACCCTAAGAGGAAACCACCCTTAAAAAGATTTTACATCCATCCTGGAAGGATCCCTCCACCCTTTTCTATACAAAAATCTGATTGGATGACAGGTGGAGGGAGGGTTAATCAAATCAAACAAGCCCATTAAAACCCCTAGACTTAGAAACTCTGATGGCAACTCTCTAGGGTGCCCTCCCTCTTTGGGAGCTTTGTACGCTATCATTCAATAAGCTTTACTATCGCTCAGTAAATCTTACTTTGCTGTCCACCACTCTTCCTCTGGTCTACCTCTGACACCAATGGAGAAGAAATCCTGTAACACTAGCACAACAAAGAGATTTTTTTTTTTTTAAGATTTTATTTATTTATTCATGAGAGAGAGAGAGAGAGAGAGAGAGGCAGAGACACAGAGGGAAAAACAGGCTCTATGCAGGGAGCCCGACATGAGACTCTATCCCAGGTCTCCAGGATCAGGCTCTAGGCCGAAGGCGGCACTAAACCACTGAGCCACCGGGCTGCCCCAAAGAGGAAATCTTTAAGTTCAGGTTCAGATGAACTTAACTGGTTGACATCAGAAAAAAAAAATAACCTTTGTAGAGAAATTAAGAAAAAGTTCTTAACAGCTTTTTAATACTTATCATGGTTTATTTTAATCAATCGAATAAATATTCACCGAAAGCTTACTGTAATTCAGTAACTAGGCTAGACCCTGGGGATACACTGGTCAATTCAGGAACTTAAACAGACAGAAGACATTATGCAGTGGCTTTCATACCTCATAAGTTGATAAGTACAATTGAACCAGAAGTTTCACAAACCCCTACCTACCCTTACTAAATGAATACATTCTTATGTGATCTATTCTGTTCCACTTCACTTATTTTAAAAAGCACTAAATTAATTAACTTCACAGCGCAGGTACAGATTATAAACTACAGTTTAGAAAATGACAGTAGGGATCCCTGGGTGGCGCAGCGGTTTGGCGCCTGCCTTTGGCCCAGGGCGCGATCCTGGAGACCCGGGATCGAATCCCACATCGGGTTCCCGATGTATGGAGCCTGCTTCTCCCTCTGCCTATGTCTCTGCGCCTCTCTCTCTGTGACTATCATAAATAAATAAAAATTAAAAAAAAAAAAAAAGAAAATGACAGTAGCACAATGATTAAACTGAAACTAGATTATCCGGGTTCCGTTGACAGCTCTGCTGCTTCCTAACACTAAAACAGGTCAAATTCCTTAACTTCTCTGTGATTTAGTTTCCCCATTGGTGAAACACGAATAATGGTTGTACCTACTTTGTATGGTTGTTGTGAGAATTAAAAGTGTTAGTTTATTTAAAACTCATTGAGTGGTGCCTAGCAAATAGTAAGGCCCATTAACTACAAGCAATCATTGTTATTATTTTTTTTTTATTTTATTAGAGACTAACAAAAAGCAAACTCAGTAACTACAGGTTGTTGATGACTGTTATGAAGAAAACAGATTAAGGAGGTAAAATTTAAAGTGAGAATTAGGGCAGCCCCAGTGACCCAGCGGTTTAGCGCCACCTTCGGCCTGGGGTGTGATCCTGGAGACGCGAAATCGAGTCCCGTGTCCGGCTCCCTGCGTGGAGCCTGCTTCTCCCTCTGCCTGTGTCTCTGCCTCTCTCTGTGTGTCTCTCATGAATAAATAAATAAAATCTTTAAAAAAATAAATAAAGTGAGAATTAAAGGATGAGGGACTCCTGAATGGGTCAGTGGTTGAGCGTCAACGCCTTTGGTTCAGGCCGTGATCCCAGGGTCCTGGGATCAAGTCCTGCACTAGGCTCCCTGCATGGAGTCTGCTTCTCCCTATGCCTCTCTCTGTGTGTCTCTCATGAATAAATAAATAAAATATTTTTTAAAAAGAGAGAGAATTAAAGGATGAGAAGGAACAAGTTATGGGGCAAGTATTCTATCAAGATGAATATCATATAGTTTGTGAATATAGGTGAAGTTCAGTAGGGTGAGGTCCAGAGCCAACAGCCAAGAAAGAATGGAGACATCTTTAGTGTACAATGGTGATTTTATTAAAGCACTGGGACGACACCCATGGGTGGCAGAAAGAGCTGCTACTGTGAGGGGGTGACTGATTATATACTTGGGAGTTGGGGATAAGGAAAAAGGGAGGTTTTCAAAATAATTTTCGTATTGCTAAAGGGGACCTACATGATACTGGAGGCCTTGCCATTGTCAAACTAAGATGGTTTTTCCCTCTAGTTAAGCATTAACATTAAGACAGTTGGGAACTTCCTTCTGGAAGTTAGATTATTGATAAGAATGCTTTTTTCTTGTAAATCACTAGAACATTTTGTAAACAGAGAGACTTAAATCTTGCTGGATTGTAATCTCTGTAAATTAACCACTTGTTTTTTTTCCTTCCCTTAGCTTTAGGGCAGTCAGGAGTGCCTGAGGACTGTCACACTTATCCCACCTGGGAGTGGGGGCGGGTGTTATGGGGTGTCATCCTGTGCTTTTGTCCTCCCCTTGCTTTCTGCTCCTTCATTAAATGGAGCGTCATGTTAAGGATTCAAAGATGAAGCCGGGGGTGGGGGGGTTACCAAGGCCCAGAAAGAGGTGGTTTATAGTAGCACATAAACAAAGCATGGCTGAAAATGAGGCTGAGAGATAGCCTAAAACAGACCTGCAGGGGCTTCTAGATTATGGCAGAATTAGTTTTTGTTGTTGTTATTGTTTTAAAGGTTTTATTTATTTATTCATGAGAGACACAGAGAGAGAGAGAGGCAGAGAGAGATGCAGGGAGCCCCATGTGGGACTCGATCCTGGGATCACACCCTGAGCCAAAGGCAGATGCTCAACCTCTGAGCCACCCAGGCATCCTTTATGGCAGAATTTGAATTTTATTTTCAGAGCAATAGTAAGCCACTGAAAAGTTTGAATAATTAATTCTCCTGTTGCTGCAATACGGAGAATAAAGGGGGATAGTCAATGGCAAAATACAAAATGTGAAAAACCAAGAAGCTGTTATGGTCGTCTAGGATTGAGATGGTGGTGGTCTGCCCTCAAGTAGTGGCCCTACAATATGACAATACAGTGATTTAAGATTCATCTTGAGGGGATCAGTCCCGGGATCGAGTCACACGTCGGGCTCCCGTCATGGAGCCTGCTTCTCCCTCTGCCTCTCTCTGTCTCTGTCTATTGTGAATGAATAAATAATTCTTTAAAAAAAAAAAAAAGATTCATCTTGGAGGGCAGCCTGGATGGCTCACAATTTAGCGCCACCTGCAGTCCAGGGCGTGATCTTGGAGACCCGGGATTGGCTCCCACATCCGGCTCCCTGCAGCCTGCTTCTCCCTCTGCCTGTATCTCTGCCCCCCCACCCTCTCTGTCTCTATGAATAAATAAACAAAATCTTTTTTAAAAATCCATCTTGGAAATTAACAGAACTTGCTGATCTGATAGATGTGGAAAATAAAGAAAGAAATCAAGTTCTAAGTTTCTACCTAGAATAACTAAAGTAGAGGCTGAGATAGGCGAGTGGATATAGGATCTTTGCCCCATTTTCTTAGCATGGAATGAAGTAGGAGAAAAATTGGAGAATTAACAGCAAGTGGTACACCCTACATGTAAAATCTGAGAGACTAAAAATATGAAGAATGAATTTAGGAAAGTCATGTTCCACCTCATTAAAAATCAGGGAAATGCAAATTAAAATCACAGTGAAAAAACACTGTACCTCACCAGAATGGCTTAAAAAAAAGTGACGCTATCAAAATTGTTGATGAGCATAGGAGTTAATGGGAACTCTTACACATCTGTAATATAAACCAGTACAGCCATTTTGGAAAACTGTTTGATAGTATTTCCTATAGTTGAACATGAAGACATTTCTACCCAGCCATTTTACTCTTGTTATATGTATATACCCAACAAGAATGTGTGCACACATGCACCAAAAAACACAAGCAAGGTGTTCATAGCAGCATTCTTTATAATAACTCTTAACTGGAAATAATCTAAATGACCATCAACAGTAGAATATAGTGGCATAGTTATTCAATATGATACCATATGATTTTAAAAAATGAAGAAACTACAGATACAAGTAACAATTTGATGACTAGCATAGACCTAATGTTAAATTGTTTGGCTAAAAAAATGGTGGACATAAACCAATTCACTGTGATTTATATGAAACTAAGTTTGCGTAAAGTTCAAAAAGATAAAAATTATAGTGTTAAAAGTAAGGATAGTAATTACCCTTGGGAAGAAGGAGGGAGTTGAGAAAAAAAAAATGTGGGGGCAATTGAGTGGCTCAGTCGGTCCAATTCTTGATTTCAGCTCTGGTCATGATCTCAGGACTGTGAGATCAAGCCCCATGCCCAGCTCTGCACTGAGTGTACAATCTGCTTAAGATTCTGTGTGTCTCTTTGTTCCTCTGCCCCTCCCCCGCTTGTGCATGCATGTGCACACCCACATGCTCTCTCCCTCTCTCAAAGAAAAAGAAAGGTATGGGTAATCTGGGTGGCTCAGTGGTTGAGCAGCTGCCTTTGGCTCAGGTGGTGATCCCAGGGTCCTGGGACCAAATCCACATCAGGCTTCCTGAAGGATGCCTGCTTCTCCCTCTGCCTATGTCTTTGCCTTTCTCTCTGTGCCTCTCGTGAATAAATAAATAAAATCTTTAAAAAAAAGTATGAGGAATATGATTATTCATGGTAATGACTCAAGAAATTGCCTGTGAATGCTCAGAGGATCATAATAGATTGTTTATTTTTGAATAATTTCCCTGTGTATGTGCTCAGTTCTCTCATCTATAAAATAGGGATAATAATGGTACCTACCTCATAAAGTTGTGAAAATTAGATTCGTTAATATACATAAAATGCTTGATATACTACCTAGCCCATGATATTAAAAATGTTGAAATGTTATGTATTGTTACCACAGGTATGTAGTGATAGAGAGGGGACAATGTCTTTAAAAATTTGTACATTAATTGGCCAGTGTGCTATAAAATATACAATTGACCCTTGAACAACATGGGCTTGAACTACGCAGATCCACTTATACATGGGTTTTTTTTTTCAATAAATATAGTACTGTTAATGTACTCTCTTTTCCTTATAGCTTTCAAAGTAACATTTTCTTTTCTCTACTTTATTATAAGAATACAGTATACAAGACAGCATAAAAATATGTGTTAATCAACTATGTTATTCATAAAGCTTCTGGTCAAAAGTAGGTTACTAGTAAAGTTTTGGGGGAGTCAAAGGTTATACATGGATTTTTGACTGTGCAGGGGTCAGTGTCCCTAACCTCCACATTGTTCAAGGCTCAACTGAATTAAATGTTGCTAGTGTTTTCTTGAAATGAGAGGGCCGTGGCTCCTGAACTTGAACATTTCTCAAAGTGGCGATGGATGTATCTGTCCTTGATAGATAAAGGACACAAATATAAAGACACCTACTAATTCCCTTGCTCTCCATTGCTCTTGATTCTGTGATGGCCAAACCTGGCTTCCCATCAAAACTTGCCTATAGATAAAGGATATGTAGATTAGTGAAGACAATAGTCTAATTCAGTGAATAGTAACATTATTCATTGAAAAACAGTAACTTGTGTTTGATATTTAATGCATCAATTTCTATAGTTCATCATTGAAGAGAAGATCTATTTTATTTTCTACTTTAGTTTTCAAACATAAACGGAAGTAGAGAATATTGTAATGAACTCTCATTTACCTATCATCCAACTTTAACAACTAACCACATTTTGCCATTGTTGTTTCATTTATGTACACTCCTGTATTAGTTTTCTATTACTGCCATAACAACTTCCTACAAACTTAGTGACTTTAAACAACACAAATTTATTATTTTACAAATCTGTAGAAGTCCAACATAGGTCTCATGGGGCCAAAATCAAGGTATTGGTAGGGCTGCATTCCTTTATGTAGCCTCTAGGCAGGGAATCCATTTTTTTGATCTAGCTTCTAGAGGCTACTCACATACCTAGGCCTGAGTCTTTTCCTGCATCTTCAAGGCCAGCAATGGTGAGTTAAATCCTCACATCACATCTCTCTGACCTCCTCTATAGTCAAAGCACTCTTGCCTCTCTCTTATGCTTCCTCCCTCTTCCACTGTGAAGGACTCATACTGTTAGATTGGAGCCATCTGTATCCTGTAATCCAGGATAATCTCCCTATCTCCAGATCCTTAACATAATCACAGCCTCAAAAATCCCTTTTGCCTTTTAGGGTAACACATTCACCAGTTCAAAAGCTTAGAATATCTCTACAGAACTTTTACTTTCTGCCTACTACAACTTCCAAATACACACACACACACACACACACACACACACACACACGTTACTGTTTCTTCCTGAACTATTTTATTTTTTTAATTCATTCATAGAGACACACACACACACACAGAGGCAGAGACACAGGCAGCGGGAGAAGCAGGCTCCATGCAGGGAGCCCGACGTGGGACTCGATCCCAGGTCTCCAGGATCAGGCCCCAGGCTGCAGGCAGCACTAAACCACTGAGCCACCGGGGCTGCCCTTCCTGGACTATTTTAAAGTAAATCCTAGACATCATAAAATTTTCCTATAAATGTACAAATGACCTACTTATTAATAAATCCATTGGATTTTCAGCCTTCATTTTTATTTTCCTCCAGCTTTATTTATCAAAGTTAAGTACTCAATGGTAGCTAATAATTAATAATACACACACATAAATACTACACACTATTCTAAGTGCTTTGCATATGTCAACTCATTTAATTCTCAAAGCAGCTACATAAAATAGAGATGATTATTTCCTCCATTTTCAGATGATAAGACTGAGAGTGAATAAAATGGCTTGTCCAAGATCATTACATACAGTTAGGAAGTGCCAGAACAAAAATTTAATCTCAAACATAGTTCTCCGTAGTTCATATTCTTAACCATTATATTATACTGCCTTTCCTTTTCCTTAAACTTGTTCAGCAATACTAAAAAGTAGCTTGTTGTAATTTATTTTTTAATCCAGTTAATCAGTATATATGGCATATCCAAATGGTACAATACTGTTTATAGTGTTTAATAGAAAAGAAGTCCTACCTCACTGAGTCCTAATCTGTAAAGTCAGCATATTTCAACTTTGACCTGCCACTATAAAACATGAGGATTTAACACACTAACATGATCCTATCCTCCATTCCCCTATTTTTGATGTTTGTAGGGTTTTCTGTTGTTTACTTTAAATAACACTTAAATGTTTACTTGAATATTCTATCAATTTTAGAATCTCTTACATCCTCACTCTGTAAAATGAGAATATATGACCCAACCCTTGTTCTATCTTCCAATTTTTGTTTCCTTTGTATTAACATCTTAACCTTTTTGATTGTGAAATATAGCATGCACAGAAAAGTGCCCCTCAAAAGCAAAAACACACAAATGTACAAATTAATGGGTAAAGTGGACAACGATGTGATGGCTACCCCAGTTAAGAATTTGAACTCCCAGGGATACCCTGGTGACTCAGTCCGTTGGACATCTGACTCTTGATTTCAGCTCAGGTCATGATCTTTGGAACATGGGAGCAAGCCTCACATGGGGCTCCATGCTCCATGGATAGTCTGCTTGAGATTCTCTCTGCCTCTGCTCCTCTCCCTACTTGTATACACAAGCACAGGATTTCTCTCTCTCTCTCTCTCTCTCTCTCTCAAATAAACCAATCTTTTTTTTTTTTTAAGATTTTTTAATTTATTTATTCAGGAGACAGACAGAAAGAGAGAGGCAGAGACATAGGCAGAGGGAGAAGCAGGCTCCATGCAGGGAGCCCAGTGAGGGACTCGATCCCGGAACTCCAGGATCACGCCCTGGGCCAAAGGCAGGTGTTCAACTGCTGAGCCACCCAGGCATCCCTCAAATAAATCAATTTTTTTTAAAAAAAAAGGAAAGAAAAGAAAAAAAAAAAAAGAATTAGAAGCCCTCTGACATTCAATTGCTGAGCTACCCAGGCATCCCCAGTTTCTGGTTTTCCTTGAGTTCTTGATTTTCCTCTTTTCTCTGCCTCTGTGGTATTACATTCTCATTGTTTAACTTCTTCTTTTCTAGCCACTTCTCAGTCTTTCTCTTTAATTCTTCTTTGCTTAAACATTATTTGATGTCTTAGGCTAACAGATTTCCAAACTGTGCTCCCTAAACTCTTAGAATGTTGGACACTCTTTTAGGGAATCTTTAAGGTTGAGGTCAAAACTATTCTAATAATAATATTAAGATATTTGCCTTTTCCCTGTTGATATCCGTACGGATGGCACAAAAGCAATAAAAAAATAAATCTGCTGGTGACTAAGCACGAATCAAGCCAGTGGCACAAACTATACTAGCAGTCATTGTATTCATCTGCCACACATTCGTAGTAAAAAAAACACAAATAAAAAAATAACCCCAAAACTGCAAGCTCCACCTAAGAATGACCTTGGTGAAGCAGTACAAATTATTAATGTGATTAAAGCTTAACCATGTAAATGAGTCTTTTGATATTCTGTGTGATGAAATAGGAAGCACACATAACTCATTTCTACTGTATATTACAGTGTGATGGTTATCTTGAGGAAAAGCACTGAGATTAAGTGAACTAGCTCCTTTTTTTTTTTTTTCAAGGAATCCATTTGCCCTTGAAAGAATACCTGAAAACAGACTAGGTTTATTCATGCTTAGATAATTTGGCAGACATTTTCCCAGAAATGAATGAAGTGAACCTGTCATGTCAATGAAAACAACTGATGATATTTGTTGCTAGTGATAAAATTCAAGTTATCAAGAGAAAATTAGAATTGGAAAATGTGTAACTACAGCTCAGCAGCTTCCCAATGCTTAAGACTTCTTTTTGATGAAATCAGTTGTCATTTTAATAATATACTCTTTTGATGTTGTGTAATGAAGTGTGTCCATATTTATATATGTCAATATATATAAATTATATATATTTATATATAAGTCAATATAAGTACTGCGTAACTAAGCCAGTAGTTTTTTAAATGACTAAAAACATTACCAGATCATACATTGGTAAGGCAAAGGGTAAGAAAGACTATTGGCTTTCCTTTTCTGACTTAAATGTTTTTACTAGGAACACCTGGGTGGCTCAGCGGTTGAGCGTCAGCCTTTGGCTCAGGGCGTGATCCCGTGTCCTCGGATCGAGTCCCATATCGGGCTATTTGCGTGGAGCTTGCTTCTCCCTCTGCCTTTCTCTCTGTCTTTCATGAATAAATAAATAAAATCTTTTAAAGAATGTTTTTACTATTACTACATAGTCCTTAAATATGAACAACCATATTTATTACTATTTAAGTGTTTGATTCCAATCATAAGCACTAGTGAAAATGTATTACTTAGAAAATAATTCAGGGTTATATGAATATTCTAGATCAGGACTCGGCAAACTATGGCCCATGGGCCAAATCTTGACCAGCACCTATTTTTACAGGTGCAAGCTAAGAATGGTTTTTACATGTTTTAACTGTTAAAAGGAAGAACTTTTTTGTGACACATAAAAGCTATATAAAGTTTGAATTTCAGTTCCATAAATAACTTTTATTGGAATACAGCATGCTCATTCACTTACATATTGTCTGTGGCTGCCTTTCACACCACAAAGACAGAGTTGAGTCGTTGTGAGAGGAACCATATGTAGTCCTGTCATCACTTTGTACTATTGCTAAAAGGCAAATATCAAGAGAGGAATCTAATAGGTTTCCATAAATGTGGGACGCCTGGAAGGTTCAGCCATTGAGTGTCTGCCTTCAGCTCAGGGTGTGATCCTGGATCCAGGGATCGAGTCCCATGTCAGGTTCCCTGTGAGGAGACTGCTTCTCCCTCTGTCTATGTCTCTGCCTCTCTCTCTGGGTCTATCATGAATAAATAAATAAAATCTTTAAAAAAATACCATAAATGCTTTCCAAATGATGATGAATATATATACATATAAACATATAATATGTTTAATTAAAAGCATTTGCTTACAAATGTATGTCTATCAGTTTTTGGCAACACCCATCTGTATGAAAAGACATTTTCAAAGTTGAAATATACAAAATCAGCATTAACAGGTGAATATTTGGAACAGATTTTTTTTAAAGATTTTATTTATTTATTCATGAGAGATACAGAGAGAGAGAGAGAGAAAAAAAAAAGGCAGAGACACAGGCAGAGGGAGAAGCAGGCTCCACGCAGGGAGCCCGACATGGGACTCGATCCCAGGTCCCCAGGATCACACCCTGGGCTGAAGGTGGCGCTAAACCGCTGAGCCACCCGGGCTGCCCTGGAACAGATTTTGATGACAGGTCAATAGAGTGTTTTCTGACACTAACCACCAACTCTTTAGTTCTCCAGTTGTCATACAACCAACTGGGTGTCCAACAATTCAGTTCAGTTCTGACACTACCCAGAGTTAGTGTCCAACATCACAGGTTAAAGGACTCATTCCCACAAGTCTACCCTTACTTCAGACAGCAGCCACAAGTAGGGTACCCAGGCCACCCACACTTTTGCCCATCCAACTACAAATCAATTCCCATACTCCTTCCTTAGATTTGATAATTTGCTAGAATGGTTCGCAGAACTCAGGGAAACACTTTATTTATGCTTACTAGTTTGTTATAAAGGATACAACTACAACTCAGGAACAGCCAGATGAAAAAAAAATGCACAAGAGAAAGTATGGGGAAAAGGTATTCAGAGTTTCCATGCCCCCTCTGGGCATGTTACCTTCCCAGCACCTCAGTCTACTCATAGAAGCTCTCTGAATCCCACCATTTAGGAGTTTTTCTGGAAGTTTCATCACTTAGGCATGGATGATTAAACCATTGGTCATTGGGGATTAACTCAAATTCCATCCCCTCTCCCCTATTGTACTGACTATATAATAAAAGCCAAAAAAAAAAAAAAATCAGTGTACACATTGCCAAGGTAACCTCCAAGACCACTGTGTTTATCAGCAAAAACAGGGGAATCCTTGATGATCCTTCAGACCTCAACTTGCCCACCAATTTCAGAGGAAGAATGGGAGACATGGAGTGACAGAAGTTCTTCTTGGGGTATTTGGGCCTAGAGGTTAAAGAGGACTTAAACAAGTAGCAAAAGGCCAGGCTTGAACGGCAACTGCACAAAAGCTTGCCCCCTCTTCTTGAAAGATTTCTCAGGGCAAAAAGCAAGGATATGACCAGAGCATCAGTCTGGCCCTAAGTCATCCGTAAAAGGAAAACTGTGCATTCAGGCTGGGGCCACCCTGCTATGTGGAGCCTTGTTTATCCCTGCAGGCTTTGCCACTGAATTGATGCTCTTTCAGGAAGTGAAAAAATGAGCTTTCTAGCCATAAAACTAGAGGCATCTTTATAGGCACCTTCAACCAACAACACTTCTGCAGCCAGAACTTCAGACTTGAGAGGAAATGTCTCAATTGCTGCCTGTCCCTGAGAGGAATTTCTTTCCTACGGATGGATCTTCCTTTGGCTAGATTAGTGACAAAACTGAGTTGCATGGGAATATAAATTACAGGGGCCAAGAGTGTAAGTGCCTTGCTTACCAAGAGGAGTGGGGGACGAACAGTCCAGCTCTCTTCCAGCTGATATTAAAGCTCTCTTTAAGCTAGATATTAAAATTATATACAAACTAAAATAATGCACTATTCACAAAATTTTTTTCTATTGAAAACAAAGTTATTTTTCATTAAGTGTTATTTATGTTAATATTTGTGAATGAGCAAGGTAGAATGAGATCATACTGGACTAGAGTGGGCTCAAATCCAATAATTGGTATCCTTATAAAAAGAAGGAAATTTGGAGACAGATACAGAAATGAGAATGCCACAAGAAGGAAGCAGAGATGGGAAGCAGAGATGCTTTCACAAGCCAAGGAATGCCAGGGATTGCCTCCCATTACGAGAAGCTAGGAGAGGGGCGTGGAATAAGTCCTTCCCTTGAGACTTCAGAAGGAACATGGCCTTGTAGACACCTTAATTTTGGACTTCTTACCTCCAGAACTGTGAGAGAATTTCTGTTGTTTAAAGCCACCAAATTGGGGCGCCTCAGTGGCCTTGGGGCGCCTCAGTGGCCCAGTCGGTTAAGCGTCTGCCTTTGGCTCAGGTCATGATCCTGGAATCCTGAGATCTAGCCTCATGTAGGGCTCCCTGCTCAGCGGGAAGTCTGCTTCTGCCCCACTCCCCACCCCCGCTCCTTCTCTTTCATTCACTCACACTCTCAAATAAAATCTTAAGAAAAAAACCCCCACCTACCTAATAAAAATGTTTATATAAGTGTGCATATTCCATTACTTAAAAAAAAAAAAATAAAGCCACCAGTTTGTGATACTTTTTTTTTACAGAAGCTTAGGAATCTAATACAACATGTAATAGGTTTATCATTGTTATTTTTAAGTTATATAAAAATATTCATTAATTTTAATTTGTAGTGTGATAATATAATACTCATAAACAAAAGCTCTTTAGGGTCTTCAAATTTAAAAGTACCGAGTTCTGAAGCTAAAAAGTTTGAGAAATATTATCCTGTGTCCTTTTCCTTCCCTGGGCTCCTCAAAATCTTAACCAAGTCTGTATTATCTGATACCATATAAACACCAGTGACTGCAAATTTTTATCTTCTGCTCAGACCTCTGAGCAGAAGCTCTAAGTTTCCAATTCATATATCCTACTGTCTATTTTTAGACATCTGAAAATCTGTATTTGCCAGACTAGCTTCTAGATCCACCCCCTCACACTGGTCTTCCAGGGCCCTCTCTTTGAAAAGCTCCACTTACGTGTCCCCCATTCCAATCCATTACCAATCCATCATCAGAATGTCTCCGGAATCCATCCAAATTTCTCCATATCCACTAACATCATAATTTTAGCTATCATCTGGACCACTTTGATAGGCTTATAGTTGAGTCCCTTGCATGGCCCCCTTGTAGGGGGTTAGTTGCGTTAGTTGTTCTTATGCAGCCAGAGAGAACGAGCTATTTAAAACGCATTAAATCATACTTAATCCCCCCATCTCCACATCTCTCCAGCCCATCCTCACCCACACTACCTGAAAAAACCTTTTTTTTTTTTTTTTAATTTATTCATGAGAGACACAGATAGAGAGGCAGACACAGGCAGAGGGAGAAGCAGGTTACCCGAGGGTAGCCAGATGTGGGACTCAATCCCAGGACCCAGGACCATGCCCTGAGCCAAAGGCAGATGCTCAACCACTGAGCTGCCCAGGCATCCCACACTTATTTTTGGGAGCAAATTCCACTAGAAAAAATCTAATTCTGTGATAAATTTTTCTATAATGCATTTAAGCCAATTTCATTTTCATATTAGTTTTTTAACTAAAATAATTTGTTTTGATCAATTCTTGTCCCTCTTAATTTTATACTGTGAATTTTCTTTGAAGATCTTTATTTTGACTCATTTTCCCAGGTCACATTTGCAGTTCTAAATAAAGCTTGTCAAATTTTTATAAATTCATAAATTTTTAATCAATATCCCTTTAGCTGTGTTTGCTTTCATTTTATGTTGATTAGTTATTTCATGAACTCTAATATTTACTGGATTAATTCACACTAAAACTGTTATCAAAAAAAATGTGAGTCTTCATCCCTATATATATATTTTTTTACTTGTGCAATTACAGCCATCATTACTTTTGTTTTCTGTTGCTTATTTCTACAAGTATTTTATTTACTGATTATTAGAATTTGTTCTTTAACTAATAAGCTGTCCACTTCACATAGTTCAGGATTACTTTATTATCAAAATCCTTTACCAGCCTAAAAATTCTTTCAATTCCTTGGGGGTACAAAGAACATTCTCAGGGTCATAACATTCTGCTTTGTAAATATGTATCTTTTTGCTAAAGTTTTTCTTATTTTCATATACTGCTATGCAACCAATTCTGCAACTTGCTTTTTTTACCTTAAAATATTAGATTGGTTGTCCTGGTTTTAGGGAAGCTTTTTAAAAACTAATTCATCAGTTTATTTCTCTATTTTATTCACTTTCCAATACATCTGAGTTTTACTTGATTTAGAAGACAGGTGGCTGAAAACAGGGCAGATGAGCTATATTGTGGAAAAAGCTTTGCCACCTTTTTATAGGAGAAATGTTTATCAGAATTCCAGACTGTATGCTGAAATAAATACTTGAAGGTGTGTTACATCTGCAACATTTAAAGTATATTTTCGAGTTTGGCAAAAGATTTGGCACTGAAGAAATATTTAGATATTTTGGGCTAGTCATCCACTCATAGAAATTTACCATATACCATTAAACTCAAAGAAAACAAAAATGACAGCATTTGGGTTTTTTTTTTTTTTTTTTTTTTTTTTTTTAGTGTTTATTTGAAATAACACATGCTATGGCAAAACTTTTTAGCAATAAGGTCATTTATTGATAAGTTTGATTTGTTGTTCTATCTATTCCCACTCCCCTGATAATCATTCTATAGCCTTTCAGTTTTTTTTCTATGCATATTTTTTTTAAGATTTTTTTAAATTTACTTATTCATGAGAGAGACAGAGAAGCAGGCTTTCTGCAAGGAGGCTGATGTGGGACTAGATCCCAGACACTGGTATCACACTCTAAGCCAAAGGCAGACACTCAACCTCTGAGCCCCTCCCAGGCATCCTTTTTATGCTTATTTGTTTATCCATTTTACCATACTGTATATGATTTCAATTAATAACTCTTTGATATATTTATATATCTATGTAAAGGTAAAACTACTGTTAAAAAGCTGAAGATTTCTAGTCCCTATTAAGTGGTTTTGAATATCTAAGCTCTGACCTGATTTTTTTTGTGAGGTGAACTCATATATACTCACATCCATATGGAAGTACCAGATAAGTTTTTTTTTAGCATCAAAACATTTTAAGTAAGAAAACTTTGTTCTCTTGGTGCCATTGCTCTTCTTTATTACTGCTTACAGAATATAACTTCTCTGATCACGGGAGTATGCAGATCATGATATAGCTCTTCTGCAGCAGCTGGATCATTTAGCCATTGGCAAAAGGTGGGGTGCCTGGCTGGCTCAGTCAGCAGAGCATGCAACTCTTGATCTCATGATCCTGAGTTCAAGCCTCATATTATGCATGGAACCCACTTAAAAATTTTTTTTGACAAGTGGCTGCTGTTGATCATTCAAAACCATACTAATTTTGTCTACTATCATTTTAATAACTCACAAAACATTTTAATTACAAAATTACACTTTACAACAGAATTAACTCCAGTCTATTTGTGTTGCAGCACTTGGAGTTTCATGAGAATGAATGATGTTCATAGTAAATATATGGTATCTAAAAGAAAAACCTGGAGGCATCACAGTTCTGGACTTCTGTTATATTACAAAGCTGTAGCAATCAAAACAGTATGGTACTGGCACAAAAATAGACACATGGATCAATAAAACAGAATAGAAAACCCAGAAATGAACCCACAACTGTATAGTCAATTAATCTTCCACAAAGCAGAAAAGAATATCCAATGGGAAAAACACTGTCTCTTCAACAAATGGTGTTGGGAAAACAGGACAGCAACATGCAAAAGAATGAAACTGAACCATTTCTTGCACCATACACAACAATAAATTCAAAACGGATGAAAGACCTAAATGTGAGACTTGAAACCATAAGTATCCTAGAAGACCTCTTTGACATCAGCTGTAGTAACATTTTTATAGATATGTCTTAGAGGCAAGGGAAGCAAAAGCAAAAATATTCTGTAAGGACTTATTCAAAATGATAAGCTTCTGCAAAGCAAAGCAATCAATCAACAAAACTAAAAGGCAATATACAGAATGGGAGAAGATAGTTGAAAATGTCATATCCAATAAAGGGTTAGTATCCAAAAATCTATAAAGAATTTATCAAACTCGGGCAGCCTGGGTGGCTCAGCGGTTTCGTGCCATCTTCAGCCCAGGGGATCGAGTTCCCACATCAGGCTCCATGCATGGGGCCTGCTTCTCCCTCTGCCTGTGCCTGTGTCTCTTTCTCTGTTTCTCATGAATAAATAAATAAAATCTTTAAAAAAAAAGAATTTATCAAACTCAACACTCAAAAAATGAATAATCCGGGATGCCTGGGTGGCTCAGTGTTTGATGTCTGCCTTTGGCTCAGGGCACGATCCTTGGTCTAGAAATCGAGTCCTGCATTGAGCTCCCTGTGAGGAGTCTGCTTCTCCCCCTGCCTGTATCTCTGCCTCTCTCTCTGTATCTCTCATGAATAAATAAATAAAATCTTTAAAAAAAGAATAATCCAATTTAAAAATGGGCTGAAGACATTTTTTCAAAGACGTACAAATGGCCAACAGACACTTGAAAAGATGCTCAAAATCCCTGATCGTCAGGGAAATATAAAACAAAACTACACTGAAATATCACTTTACACCTCTCAGAGTAGCTAAAATCACCAATACAAAAAACAACAGGTGTTGTCAAGGTTGCAACCACTGAGCCCCTCGGCCTGCCCCTTTACTGAGGTTTTGTTTTGTTTTGTTTTGTTTTGTTTAATTAAATACTCATGTCTTTGGGCACCCCGGGGGGCTCAGCGGTTTAGCGCTGCCTTCAGCCCAGGGTGTGATCCTGGAGACCTGGGATCAAGTCCCACGTCGGGTTCCCTGCGTGGAGCCTGCTTCTCCCTCTGCCTGTGTCTCTCTCTGCCTCTGTGTGTGTGTGTGTGTGTGTGTGTGTGTGTGTGTGTGTGTGTCTCATGAATAATGAATGAATAAATAAATAGAATCTTAAAAAAAATAAAAATAAAAACCTCAGTAAAAGCATGGGTATTTACTATGAAATATAGGATAATAGTATACTTTAACTGGACACTTGGAATAATATATATTTCATAGAAGGCTGCGTATTATGCTAATATCTATGTCTTAAAAAGATAGACTACCTAGAACATTTAATGCCTAATTTAAAAATATTATTCCAAGACTGAAAATTCAATCATAAAATAATAAAAATACTCCTATTTTCTTGTTTAACAATGTTCAAAACAACACAAGGTTATCAATCAGAAAAATTAAGGATAGCCAATTATGAAATCTTTTGGTTTTACAGTTAGCTTTGAAATATTTCTTTCTTATTCAAGGAATTTGTTCTGTTACCCTTTCCTGAATCAATAGTTGCTTCTCTCCTGGATCAGTCCCATAAATATATAGACAAACATTAATGTCTACTATCAAACAAAATTTAATTTAATTTTTTTAAAGATTTTATTTATTTATCAGAGACATAAAGAGAGGCAGAGACACAGGCAGAGGGAGAAGCAGGCTCCACGCAGGGAGCCTGACATGGGACTCGATCCTGGGTCTCCAGGATCCCACCCTGGGCTGAAGGCGGTGCTAAACTGCTGAGCCACCAGGGCTGCCCACAGAATTTATTTATTTTTTTAATAATAAATTTATTTTTTTATTGGTGTTCAATTTGCCAACATACAGAATAACACCCAGGCCTCATCCCGTCAAGTGCCCCCCTCAGTGCCCGTCACCCATTCACCCCCACCCCCCACCCACCTCCCCTTCCACCACCCCTAGTTTGTTTCCCAGAGTTAGGAGTCTTCATGTTCTGTCTCCCTTTCTGATATTTCCCACACATTTCTTCTCCCTTCCCTTCTATCCCCTTTCACTATTATTTATATTCCCCAAATGAATGAGACCATATAATGTTTGTCCTTCTCCGATTGACTCATTTCACTCAGCATCATACCCTCCAGTTCCATCCACGTCGAAGCAAATGGTGGGTATTTGTCATTTCTAATAGCTGAGTAATATTCCATTGTATACATAAACCACATCTTCTTTATCCATTCATCTTTTGATGGACACCAAGGCTCCTTCCACAGTTTGGCTATTGTGGACATTGCTGCTATAAACATCGGGAAAATTTAATTTTAAATCATTTCCCCATCTAATTATGCTGGTCTTTCTTGTACGGTTTCCCAAAGAGAAGCTTGCAGTTGCTTGCTATCTTTACAACCTGGCCTTTTTTTTTTCCTCTATATAAATTTCTCAAGAAGATATTTCAAATGAGATACCTAATAAAGGGTTAGTATCCAAAATCTATAAAGAACTTATCAAACTCAATATCCATAAAACAACTAATCCAGTTAAGAAATGAGCAGAAGACATGAATAGACATTTTTCTAAAGAAGACATCTAGGGTAGCCCGGGTGGCTCAGCAGTTTAGTGCCACCTTCACCCCAGGGTGTGACCCTGGAGACCCAGGATCGAGTCCGTTGGGCTCCCTGCATAGAGCCTGCTTCTCCCTCTGCCTGCGTCTGTGCCTCTCTCTCTCTCTCTGTGTGTCTCTCATGAATGAATGAATGAATGAATAAATAAATAAATAAATAAATAAATAAATAAATAAAGACATCTAAATGGCTAACAGACACTTGAAAAGATGCTGATCATTCATCATCAGGGAAATACAATCAAAACCATAATGAGATACTACCTCATATATGTTAGAATCACTAAAATTAACAAGCCAAACAACGGGTGTTGACAAGAATGCAGAGAAAGGGGAACCCTCTTGCACTGTTGATGGGAATGCAAACTGGTGCAGCCACTCTGGAAACAATAGGGAGGTTCCTCAAAATATTAAAAATAGAACTACCCTATGATCCAGCAATTGCACTACTAGATATTTACCCAAAGGATACAAAGATACTCATTCGAAGGGGTACATGCACCCCAATATTTATAGCATTATCAACAATAGCCAAACTGGAAAAAGCTCAAATGTTCATCAACTGATGAATAAATAAAGAAGATGTGGTATGTATATGCAATGGAATATTATTCAGCTATCAAAAAGAAAGAAATCTTGCCGGTTGCAATGACATGGATGGAGCTAGAGGGCATTATGCTAAGTGAACTAAGTCAGAGAAAGAAATACCATATGATTTCACTCATGTGGAATTTAAGAAACAAAACAGCTGAACATATGGGAATGAGGGAGAGAAAGAAACCATAAGAGACTCCTTTTTTTTTTAACGTTTATTTGTTTTTTAAGATTTTATTTATTCATTCATAGAGACACACAGAGAGATAGAGGCAGAGACACAGGCAGAGGGAGAAGCAGGCCCCATGCAGAGAGCCCGACGTGGGACTCGATCCAGGGTCTCCAGGATCAGCTCTGGGCTGCAGGCGGCGCTAAACCGCTGTGCCACCGGGGCTGCCCCCTTAAGAGATTCCTAATGATAAAAAATAAACAGTTGTTGGAAGGAGGTAGGTGGGAAATGGGCTAGATAGGTGATGGGTATTAGAAGGGCACTTGTATGTAAGTGATGAACCACTGAATTCTATTCCTGAAACCAATATTGTACTGTATTTTAACAAACTAGAAATTAAATAAAAACTGTGGGGATAAAAGTGAGAAGAGAAGAACTTTCAGATATACAAGCTTCAAAACCTCCTATTACTCCTTTCTGAGGAAGCTTTCAGAGGATGTCCTGCTTCCAAACTGGGAAGAAAACCAAGAGAAAGGAAATCAGAGGAACCAGAAAACCAGAGATTCAACACAAGAGAAGAAATAGTAGTATTAGAGGAAAGTAGGCTGGAGAGAATTAGGCAAGGTAGGTCACCAGGGTTAAAAGTCAAACTTACATATTATTAAAAAATCTGGCAAAATCATTGTTATGTTGCTTGGCTGATCTCTCTACAGAATTTGGAAAAAAGTAAAGTTTTAAGTACATAGGAAAGGAAGCAAAGCAATTCACTACAGGAAAACAAAGTGTAATTTAATAGAATATGCTTAGCTCAGCCGTGAACAATTTTTACTTAGTCATAGTAATATAAATATTATACACTCATTTGAGGACAGCCCAGGTGGCTCAGCGGTTTAGCGCTGCCTTCAGCCCAGGGCATGATCCTGGAGATTCAGGATCGAGTCCCATGTCAGGCTCCCTGCATGGAGCCTGCTTCTCCCTCTGCCTGTGTCTCTGTCTCTCTCTCCTTCTGTGTCTCTCATGAATAAATAAATAAAATCTTAAAAAAAAAAAAAAAGTATTGGACACCTAACTGACTCAGCCACCCAGGTGCCCCTTACACTGTGAACTTTTAAGCAATTGTTTTCAAAGAGGATATTGCAGTCGTTCTGAGAAAAGATAACGAAATCTTGAGCTAAGACTGTGTAATGGGTTTGGAAAGGAGCAGAAGACTATTGACGTGTTTGGGAAATAACAAGCCTGGGAACTGAGTCGGTATGAGAGGAGAGTATAAGGGTCAAGGATGTTCCTTTTTGTTTGAGTAACTGGATAGGTGGTGGCTACCAAAATCTATATGAATAAATAAGAATGGATTGGGAGAAGCTTAGGAAATTCCTTACAGGTGACAGGGATAATGAGTTCGATTTTGGATATTTTGAGTTCTCAGATACCTCTAAGTTGACTTTAGAGGTTACTGAATTAAGATTGATGGAAGTTAAGTCAGCAAAGTTAAGCTTAGAAGATAAAACATAGCTCTCTGGTGTACATCTCTGTTCTAAAAATTGTAATTAATGAGGGTTAAAGAAATTGAGGAATTTATTTAGGAGCTGGCAAGTGTTAGGACTGACGTGGGTTCCAGTAAAAGTTAGGATGAAGAACACATTGGGATGCTCAAAACTCATAGGGATGTTGTATCCAGTGGTAGAACTGAGAAGAGTAAGACTTTTCCATCAATTTAAAAGAAATATTTAAAAATCAGCTTAGGTAGTTCAGTTGGTTGATGTCGGACTCCTGATCTTGGCTCAGGTCAGGTCTTGATCCTCACGGTTGTGAGTTCAAGGCCTGAGTTGGGCTCCATGCTCGGTGTGGAGCCTATTTAAAAACAAAAATCAGTTTATGTAGGGTGGTTAAAAAATTTGGGAAATATGGGGATCCCTGGGTGGCTCAGCGGTTTAGCACCCACCTTTGGCCCAGGGTGTGATCCTGGATTCCCGGGATCGAGTCCCGCATCGGGCTCCCTGCAAGGAGCCTGCTTCTCCCTCTGCCAATGTCTCTCTGCCTTTCTCTCTGTTTCTCATGAATAAATAAATAAAATCTTTTAAAAAAATATGCATTTGGTTAATCTTTTCCTCCTCTATTCTGATGAATTCAGTTCAACGAGAGACATGATTGCCTAAGTTCTAATTTGAAAACCTAAAGACCTGGTAAGTGTCATGACACAGAAGAAAATTACTAGCCTAGCCCCCAGAATCTTTATTCATTTTTGAGATACAAAAGAGTGATTTAAAGACATGACCCTAAAGCAGAAATATGAGCAAACCCCAGATAGTCCTGATGGTACAATTCTGCAAGTGAACACAACCCTGTATCTTCTCAAAGTAGATTTTATTACTCAAAAGGGCTTCCCAGTACATCTCTCAGATTACCAATTTATTTTCTTCTACTTTGTAATCTAAGACGACGTTGGTATAAAATAACATCTAGAAAGAAGCCAGTGAAGTAATAAATGTGCAAATGTATTTATAGTTCCAAGTAAAAAATAAATTTGCATTCCATATTATCATTGTCTCTCAATTAGCCAGTTGCTTTGTTGAGGAGTTGTTGATGTGGGAAACAAAGGCAGTAAAATTATTAAATTTCCTTACCATCTACTGCCCGTTGACAAGTCCTTGAAACAGGCAGAGTGACATTCCTCTAGGGGCTTAACTGCTTCAAGGTTGATACTTTGCTAAGGACAAAAGGCAATCTTAGCCCGACCCCCAGGATCCTGTAAGTCTACTTTAACATATAAAAATTTCTTTGGAAAAAAAATTCCTTTGGGAAATAAATAAATAAATAAATCTTCCTTTGGAAACTTCCTTTATCTCTACCCGCCCCCCCCACCACCACCACCCCCAAGATATGTGTTGGCAGTCATCCCTCAAGCATGACCCACCAATATACATCTGAAGGGGCTCATGACTGAGTTTTTACTAGCCAGTAATACAGGACCTTTCCTGACAATAGCTGGCCTCCTCAAGATCCTGGAAACCTTGTTTCCAAAATACCTGGGAGGCTTCCCTTCCTGCTCCCAACTTTCAATGGGCCACTCCTCATGACCCCCGTGCAGCTCTTTCTGCTCTATCAGGTCTTGTCCCCCTGCCCTAATAAAACCACCTTTTTGTACCAACGACGTTTCAAGAATTCTTTCTTGGCCATCAGCTTCCAACCTTGACATCTTCCCTACATCATTGTGACTTGAGGAAAGAATGCTCATGGTTGAGTATCTGCCTTCTGCTCAAGTCATGATCCTGGGGTCCTGGGATCGTGTCCTGCATCAAGCTTCTTACGGGGAGCCTGCTTCTCCCTTTTCCTATGTCTCTGCCTCTCTCTGTGTCTGGCATGAATAAATAAAATCTTAAAAAAAAAAAAAAAAGTAAAGAATGCTCAGCAGGTGAAGCTGTTGAGTACTGGTTTAGAGTTGAAATTTGTAAAAACTCAGGGCAGGATCAGTAATTGTCTTCTGCCTAAGTATAAGGTCTTAAAGTCCGATGTCATCTACAGGGCAAGGGAAATGGATCAAAGGTGTGAGTTGGTAACAAGTGTCTCTAAAACATACACTAATACAGGCAACTATTTTGTTGACTGAGATGGATGGAAAAGTCCAGGAATAACTGCTCTGGAAATGAATGATTTCTAAAGACATGCTTTAGCTTTTCAAAGAGCATCATATCTGCGTTTTTAAAAGTAATTTCATAAGGTTAAGAAGGGAAGGTGTAATCTTTATGGTTAAAGAAAATAAAGGAAAGAGGTTAGCATTTCTGAGCTTATACTTGTCTCTGCTTTAAGTTGCCAAGATGAGTTAAAGTTTAAGATTTAAAGAAGCTCTGCTGCACGAAAGTGCCCAAATCCACCCCCAGCTCATCCTACTCACTAACACATCTACCCATAACAAAATAGCAGAAGCAAAAGGAACACAGGCCCTCTTGGCTACTTTAATACTTCTGAGGTGCAAAGAACACCCATAATTATCAGGAATTCCTTTCCAAAATCTATGTTGATTTACTGACTTTACATTCTTTCAACAGCTATTCCTCTTCCTTGGAGACCTTTAAAGCACACGGTTCTTAAACCTGGCTGCACATTAGGATCACCTAGGGAGCCTTAAAAATACCAACTGCAAGCCAATTGAATCTGAATCTCTGGGGTAAGAGAGATCCAGCATAGGTAAGGACACTCACTCATCTGCTTTTAAAACTCCCCAGGTAATTCTAATATGTTCCAGGCCTGAGAGCCAATTAGAGCCACGGCCCTTTGTTTCTTAAAGTGTAACCCTTGGACAGATCACATCAGCATCCTAGGAAACTCGTTAGAATACAAATTTCTCGAGCCCTGCCCCACTTACTGAATCAGAAACTCAGGGTAGTGGGGTCTGGAAATCTGTGTTTTAACAAAGTTCCAGGTGATATCAATGCATCTAAAATCTGAGTACCAGACTCTAATTAGCTGTTTTTGAAAATTTAATGTGTATTTGAACCTTCTTATGCAAATGCAGATTCTGACTCAGTAACGTTGGGGTGGTGCTTGAGATTCTACATTTTTAACAAGCTCCCAAGGATGCTGCCAATCTACTGACCACACTTTCAATAGCAAAGGGCAGGATACAACTTTATTTCTATGGAATTATCTAGTACATTATATAGGAAAAACAGCTATACCTCAGTTAGTCACAGGTTTATACACAGAATAGACTTTTTGTGCTAAGTTTACATTTTCTTTCCATTAACACAATCTGGTGAATCTGCACATTAGCTCTCTTGGTTCTTTTTTTTTTTTTTTTTTTTTTTAAGATTTTATTTATTCCTGAGAGACACAGAGAGAGAGAAAGAGAGGCAGAGACACAGGCAGAGGGAGAAGCAGGCTCCATGCGGGGAGCCCAACGTGGGACTCGATCCCTGGTCTCCAGGATCACGCCCTGGGCCGAAGGCAGGCGCTAAACCGCTGAGCCACCCAGGGATCCCCACTCTCTTGGTTCTAAGGAAAATCTTTCTGGGTTTTGTTCCCAAATTTTCTAAACTGTTTTCAAAGTCCTTCATGAAATCATTGATTTCCTAGGATTCTCTCTATAAGAATATTCCTAGAATTAAGCTAGTCTACTCCTGCAAAATGATCCAAATGTACCTCTATTCCCTTTGTTTCATCCGCCAAAATCTATTTCCAAACCCAGTTTCTATAGCAGCCTCTGCCCAGCATCCTCACTTCTCAGTCTTACAGTTATCTCTAGATTTTAATTGCGTGTACATTTACTAGCATAAATCTAAATATATCCAAGAATTATGTCTAATTATACAACATTCATATAAGTATGATCTATCAGAATGCTGGTTTCCCTGGGATCACATGTATTTTGGTGGGGGGAAATCTGGCTCTTGTTGCAGATACGGAATACTAACTATTCTGCTGGTCTCCCTTATTTCTGTCTTACCTTGTTTGGTGTATAATAGAACTAAGGAGGAACACACAATTCAAGTTTGAATACATTAATCAAATGCGACACAAGTATTCTGTATTCAGAAAAAATCCTCTTGAATATATGAAATAATTAACTTTTTAAATATACTTTTATTGTGAAGTATAAAATATCTGGAAATGATTTAAAATTTTTTCAGTAACAGTGTTAGTTCAATAATCTTTATGAGAGAGCACCACATTAAAAATTACATTCATAACAATCTAAAATGCGTATGCTAAAATAATTAATAGTGATTACAACATTAGTGAGTCATGAAATTCAGAGGCTTTTCTAACCATAGATCTAAAACTGGGGTTTCAAACTCAAGTGTGTTCAGGGCTAAGATGGAAACACAAAGTAGTGAAGTAGCCTGATAAAAAAGGGAGTCTATGAGACTGGCAAACTAGGGAATGCATGCTCAGTTGAAAGACTTTTCAAATTCAAACAAATTTTGAAATATTATGCATACTGAATAAAACAGCTGTGGGCTAAACTGCTTTGTATTGACTGCCAGTTTGCAACTCGGGCCTAAATGATTTTTTAGCAGTTTATGTACCCAATTTTCAAATTGGCAGACAGCATTTTAAAAAATGTATCTATCTCTATCTATATCTATAGATACAGATATAGATATAAAGCTTGAGTCATTATTTTGGGATAAATGGATAAAAAAACTGTAAGAAAAGTTATTTTGTACCTTAATCAATTTAGGAAGTTGCATGCATAATATTCTTAAAAACATCTGGTTAAGAAATGAAATTTTTAAAATACTCTTTCACATTTATTTGGGAAAAAAACTAGTTATGCCTAAGAGTTAATTAAAATGAGATGAAATTTCATTCTTTTACTAATAGAAAGTCATATATCACAATACATTATTGCTTAGTAAGAAATATTTAGGTGAAAAATAAATATTGGTTTTACTAAGGCGTAATTCAGAAAGCAATTCAATCATATTGCCTCACTATATAATAAGAAAATGTTTGAAATTCAGTTGACAACGCATTTTGCTTTATCTTTAAAGGGTATTTTGTTTAAGAATTTTCGTACATTTTATACTTTCGGTTAAAAGTAAAGGTTCTAGTCTGAAGATATAAAATTACGATAGACCAAATGGCTGTAACCAAATTGATTTGGTTTGCTATGTCAAAGCAGGCTTACAGAATTTACAGTTTTGTATACCACCAATGACTTCACATTAGTGACTTTTAAATAGTTTTTAAAAGTAAAGATGATGGAGACATTAAAGTGATAAATAAAATCTTTTAAATGGCTATGAAGGCACATTATAATTTAAGGTTCCTTGCTAGACCAGGAATACATATTTCAAAATAATCCATAAACAATACAGATTTCAAACAAATAAAACTCAAATATATTTATTCCAAACCTTGATACAATTCCCAAAAATATTTTCTACCTTTTTCAAACATTTTAGATCTTAGCTTTAGAAGTTTAACATAAAAAGAAAGCACCAAATCTAGCCATATAATCTCCCACTTAAAAAAGTTAGTAGTTATGGTATCTTTTTCTGTAAAGTTCTATGGAACAAGTCAATTTCATATGTGGCCTTTAATTTCTGAAATGAAAAAGCCAAACCTGTTAAATATATCTACCTAAAGTTAGATGTTTAGCAAACCCAGAGTAGGTATATAAGAAATGTTAAGACACAGTATCAAGTAATGCGATAGGTGTTCCCTTATTTGCATTTTTCATGAATTAAAACTTTAGGGGAAATATGTTTGGCATCATTTTTTAACCTAGTATTTGGCAAAGTTTTAAAGTCCAGCCAAGTCATATGCATCTTATCTGCATTCCCACATTTGTTTTATATTAAAACCACTTAAGTATGAAGCAATTGGGATTTTTTAGAATTCAAAGTTAACACTGATTTTATACATCATTAAGTATTTCCATGGCAGAAATTAAAGTTGAAGATAAGAAAAAACATGTTCTCAAATCAAGTCAATAGTAGAACTATCATATAAGGGTATAGAATACATGCTGATGTATTATACACTTAGTTTAAGTAGTTCTTTAAAAACCAATAAGTTTTCTATGAATAAATTTAATTAATAAATTATTCACAATTAAAATATAGTTTTCATAAATAGTAACAACAGACTAGATATTGCATATATGGGATTCCCACAAAAACAATAACAAAATACTTCAACATTATTTTATCCAAATATTGGTTTACAATTATTCAAATGTATTTAAAGAGCATTGTTGACTGATCATAACAATGAGTTCCAGACTAAATTGATAGCAATTAGATATCGTGCTGTCCGCTTGTTCTTCGTATCATCAAAGGATGAAATTCCTTTTATAAGAAACATGATGGCCATACTGGTTACATATAGTGATCCAATTAGTTAGCATATTTACGGAGGAAGCGTTCAAATGCATCATAGATGGCTCGTCTAAAATTAAATATGAAAGAAAAACTATAGGTAATGAGCATAGAAAGAAGACAGTACTTTTTTCAAAAAAGATTTTACTTATTTGACAGAAAGAGAGTGTATGTGTGGGACCACAAGCAGAGGGGGCAGAAGGAGAAGCAGACTCCTCGCTGAGCAAGGAACCCAACATAGGGCTCAATTCCAGGAGTTTGGGATCATGGCAGACACTTAACCAACTGAGCCACCCAACTTGCTCAGATAGTACTTTTACTGTAAATTATTTCCAAAGTTACCTGTGACTTGCAACCTAACTTCATCTCCAAATAGCTCTGAAAGAGGCAGGTACCTAAGGGTGGGTGTTTGGATCCATGTAACTTTACTGCTGGTAAAAAACCTCAAAAGTGCTTTCAGCTGATGGTGTATTCAGGAGCATTTTTTTTGTGCCTTAGAACTTATATAATATTTATGTATTTATATAATATATATGCAATATAAATATGTATGTCACTTGTTGAATATTTTTTTAAGTTTTTATTTACTTATTGAGAGACCCAGAGAGAGAGAGAGAGAGAGAGAGAGGCAGAGACAGGCAGAGAGAGAAGGAGGCTCCATGCAAGGAGCCCAATGCGGGACTTGATCCCGGGTCTCCAGAGTCACGCCCTGGGCAGAAGGCAGGCGCTAAACTGCTGAGCCACCCAGTGATCCCCAACTTGTTGAATATTAATTGGCCACATAACTTTTCTTTTTCCTTCTTTAAAAATTTATTTATTCATGACAGACACAGTGAGAGAGAGGCAGAGACACAGGCAGCCTCCGTGCAGGGAGCCCAATGTGGGACTCGATCCCGGGTCTCCAGGATCACACCCCGGGCTGAAGGTGGCGCTAAACCACTGAGCCACCTGGGCTGCCCCACATAACTTTTCATAATGTAGTATTCAACCTTTTTTATAAATTATGATAAGGATGCTTTTTCTTCAGAAAAACACATGTTCTTAGCAACTGAACTAAAAGCAAAAGCCTTAGTTTCCAATTTTACCTTCAAAAAGTGTTTTAATGGGATGCCTGGGTGGCTCAGCAGTTGAATGCCTGCTGTCAGCCCAGGGTGTGATCCTGGAGTCCCAGGATGGAGTCCCACATAGGTTCCCTGCATGGAGCCTGCTTCTCCCTCTGCCTATGTCTCTGACTCTCTTTCTGGGTCTCTCACGAATAAATAAATAAAATCTAAAAAAAAAAAGTGTTTTAATATTTTAATTGGACATTTAAGGTGATATCTAAGAGTTGAACTAAATGAGTGACAACATACAAAGAATTATTTTTTGGATTAAAAAGAGGTGAAACATGTCAAACATATAGTACACACAATTCTTCTATTATATAGCTATGCAGCTGGCAGTTTTGAAACACATCATGCACAGGGCACTAATTTAAGTACTTTATGTGAACTTATTTAATCACTAATGATTAATATAGCTCAATGATACCTTTTGCCATCAAATTTGAATAGAAGTAGAAATAATATGGCCTATCAAAAAAATGGAGTCATAGAATAAGTTTTTATAACTTCTAATAAGTGCTAGAGTCATACAAGGTTATTAGCATTAAAACCAATATTTCACTTCTCATTTAAGGTTCAATATTCACATGCTACTAAAAAACAGTGCTGGATTTTTCTACAGATGCTCATGCCATTCTGAGAGAAGAAAGTGGAATGAAAAACTCATGATGAACCAAAGCAAGTTTTAAAACCCTGGTGTTCCTCCCTATATCCTAAAATACCTGGATATTAATATTTGAAGAGGATAGAAACACAAATAAAATATGCCTATCATATGCTGCTTCCCTAATTCTTTAAAGAAAAAGGAGAAGAGAAGGATGGGATAGGAAAGAGTACCACAATGTGATAACTGAGGGAGGCAAGGAGAAAAAAGACTAAACGTACAATAAAAATACTTGATCATCTATATTTTTTGAGGCAAAAAAATTCCAAAAACTGAGCAAATAAATAGATAGATACCTGTTTGGACCAATCATCTTACCTGAAGAGTCCTTGTTTAAACAGATAAGCACTAATATGACCCCCTTCTAGATATCGGATTTCACAGCCGGGCCAAATTTCTTGTAGACTTCGAACTCCTGTTCGTGGAATATAAGCATCTTCTTTGGCTTGCACCACTATAATAAGGCTTGGATCAACTGGAACTAGGGATAGAATTTTAAAAGATGCAACATATATATACTTTTAAAAAGCTCTAAGACTTTTGTACAAATAATATTAATCATATTAGAAAATGAAATACACCTGACAGCACACTAAGCAAAACATCTGTCAAACAAACCTTTTTATTTTTTTAATTTTTATTTCTTTTTATTCTTTTAAAGATTTTATTTATTTATTCATTACAGACACAGCGAGAGAGAGTGGCAGAGACACAGGCAGAGGGAGAAGAAGCAGGCTCCATGCAGGGAGCCTGACGTGGGACTCAATCCCAGATCTCCAGGATCATACCCTGGGCTGAAGGCGGCGCCAAACTGCTGAGCCATAAGGGCTGCCCCAAACAAATATTTAAAAAGATTTATTTATTTACTTATTTATTTGAGAGAGAGAGGGAGGGAGAGCACATGTACTAGCAACTGAGCTAGTGGGAGAAGAGGCAGAGGGAAAAGCAAACTCCCCTTTGAGCAGAGTCTGATGTGGGGCTCGATCCCAGGACCCTGAGATCACAACCTGAACTGAAGGCAGCTGCTTAACCAACTGAGCTATCCAGATACCCCTAAAACTTTTTGATTAAGTTAAAAATCAACTATAATATAATACCATAACATTTATCTCTAATACAATGAGATGAATACTTTTAAGAAGATACACAATCTATTTTTAATTAATTAATTAGATGTTTTTAGATTTTTTTTTTAAGATTTATTTATTTATTTATTTATGATAGACATAGAGAGAGAAAGAGAGGCAGAGACACAGGAGGAAGGAGAAGCAGGCTCCATGCACCGGAAGCCCGACGTGGGACTCGATCCCGGGACTCCAGGATCGCGCCCTGGGCCAAAGGCAGGCGCTAAACCGCTGAGCCACCCAGGGATCCCCTGTTTTTAGATTTTCATGGATAAAATATGATACAGTTAAATAACCAACTTATTCTGGAAAATACATTCTAGAGCCAACAATAGACATACTCTTGAAAATAGGAAATTATTTTGTAAAGCAACCTTAAAAATATTTCAAAAGTTTTTACACATCAGCATTTTTTATTTTTTTTTTATTTTTTTATTTATTCTTTTTTAATTTTTATTTTTTTTTATTTTTTCACATCAGCATTTTTAATTTCAATATAAAAATTGGTACCTGAGAAATTTGCCACATGAGTACATTCATCCATGACTCCTTTCATGAATATTAAAGATTCTTTCTGAAGATTGTTTCTTCTTTGTTCTTTACTAAGTAGGTGATATGACTGTGGATTGCAACTTGTATAATTACTTTTGTTGGTTGGAAGTGTTTGATTGAAGGATTCCATCTTAGAGGTGTCTTGCAGTAAGAGTCCTTCTGATGTGGCACTGATAGATGTTTTACTAGATTTATGGCACTCACTAGGTTTTTGGGATACAACTTGGTCTGTCATATCTAAATTTAAAGTTCTAGAAACCAGATTAAGGTTAGTTAGCTTGTCTGTGCTGATAGGGAAGCGTTTCACAAACTCTTGTCCCATTTTGAAAGAATCTGTCTGAATATACAAAAGAAAACATCATTTAGTATAAAATACATTTTATTTAAGAACCTTGTTAAAGACAAAACACAAATGTCCACCAATGGATAAATGAATAAATAAAATGTAGTACATACATATAATGGATTATCATATAATCTTTTTTTATTATTTTTTTTTATTAATTTATGATAGTCACATAGAGAGAGAGAGAGAGAGGCAGAGACACAGGCAGAGGGAGAAGCAGGCTCCATGCACCGGGAACCCGACGTGGGATTCGATCCCGGGTCTCCAGGATCGCGCCCTGGGCCAAAGGCAGGCGTGAAACCGCTGCACCACCCAGGGATCCTGATTATCACATAATCTTAAAAGGGAGTGAAACTCTGATACATACTATGACATGGACGAACTTTGAAGACATGGTAAATGAATAAGCCAGACACCAAGGACAAATACTGTATGATTCCAACTTTTATAAGGTACCTAGAGTAGTCAAATTCATAGAGACAGAGAGTTGAGTGGGAATTACCAGGGGCTGAAAGGAGGCGGCAACAAAGAGTTACTGTTTAATGGGTACAGAATTTCAGTTTAGTGAAATGAAAAAGTTCTGGAGATGGACTGCAGTGATGATGTACAGAGGTGATGGTTGCACAACAATGTGAATGCACTTAATAACATCGTGGAGCTGTATGCCAAAAAATGGTTGAAACAGTAAATTTTATGTTGCATATATTTTATTACAACTTAAAAAATAAAGAAAAAAGAGATAAGATTATTCTGAGGACTAGGATAAATAAATGACATACTATATTGCTAAATGTCTCCTATTAAACAGTAAAGGGTATCATTTAGTCTGCATCACATTTTTATTGTTAAGGTTTTGAAATCATGACCTGCCTTCATCTCAGAACTTCCAAAAGCCTTATAAGTGTATCCTGGCAGTACCATATCAGCCACCTCAAATCCCTTTCTCAGGTTAAATGAAGAAGAATTAGAAATTATCAAGGAAAAAAGAACACCTATTAAAATCTCAAAAGTATGTACTCAGTTTAAGGAGTTGTAAGTACAACATAATTTAAGTAAAGATAAACTTTGTTAGGGACTCCTGGGTGGCTCAGTGGTTGAGCGTCTGCCTTTGGCTCAGGGTGTGATTCCAGAGTCCCAGGATCGAGTCCCACTTAGGGCTCCCTGCATGGAGCCTGCTTCTCCCTCTGCCTGTGTTTCTGCCTCTCTCTCTGGGTCTCTCATGAATAAATAAATAAAATTTAAAAAATAAAATAAAAAAATAAACGTTTTTAAATACTAAGGGCAGAGTCAAAAGAAAAAAAATGACAACCTCGGAAAATATATTTGCAACTTATATGACAAAGAGCTAATTTGCTTTATTAAGCGCTAGAAGTGAATACAAAGCTCAAAACCACAATAGAAAAAGTGAGTTAAAAAAAAAAATGAGGGATCCCTGGGTGGCGCAGCGGTTTGGCGCCTGCCTTTGGCCCAGGGCGCGATCCTGGAGACCCGGGATCGAATCCCACGTCGGGCTCCCGGTGCATGGAGCCTGCTTCTCCCTCTGCCTGTGTCTCTGCCTCTCTCTCTCTCTCTCTATGTGTGACTATCATAAATAAATAAAAAATTAAAAAAAAAATGAGCAAAGGACATGCACATAAAAGTGACCGACAATGAAATATAAATAGCTCTTAAATTTAGAAACATATTCAATTTCACTTATAATTAAGTAAATTAAATAAAAACAATCCCAATTTTCACCTCAGGTTAACAAAAAACAAAACAAAACTTTTAAGTTTGCTAACACACTAAATTTGTGAAATTATGAGGAAACATAAACATGTTCCTACTGGTAGTATAAACTGACATGACTAGAATTAGATAAAATCTAACCACATTACAAGTGCAACATTTCTAGGAATTTATACTTATGAAATGACGTATGTACAAATTTCTTCATTGTAGCACTGTTTATTACTGGTGAAAAATGAGAAACAAACAGGGTACTAGTTAATAAATCATGGAACATCCATCCACATGACTGATTATTATGCAGCAGTAAAAAGAAAAAGGAAACATTTGTGTATAAAAAAAGGTAAGGAAAAAGTTCATATTTCTATTGGTTTGAAAAATTCCTTGAAATATTAATAAACAGTGGGTTATTTATTGAGGGAGATAAGACCTACACAAATTGGGAATAAGGGTAGGACTTGTTTAATTGTATGTCCTTTTATATTTCATGATGTTTCAACTATATGATTATACAATCTCCTTCAAAAATTAAAGAATGAAAAATTGGTTGAAAGCAAGAGAAAAACCAAACCCAACAACATGGCTAACAGAACAAATCACTAAAGTCATCCAGACCAAAGAAATGTAAAAGGGAAAGGAAGTTTAGAAACATTGAGAAATGTAAGATCAAGCACCTCAGAATTACTCAGAGTGGTACACCAACAACTTTAATTATTTATTTATTTTAAAGATTTATTTATTTATGATAGACACACAGAGAGAGAGAGAGAGAGGCAGAGACACAGGCAGAGGGAGAAGCAGGCTCCATGCCAGGAGCCTGATGCGGAACTCGAACCCGGGACTCCAGGATCGCGCCCTGGGCCAAAGGCAGGCGCCAAACTGCTGAGCCACCCAGGGATCCCCCATCAACAACTTTAACTGCTTTTGACTGGAAAACAGTTTTAAAAAGAAGGAATAAAGAATAAAAGAATAAAAAAGAAGGAAGCCATCTTGAATTCCTTGACTATGCATTACTGTGAACTAGTTCCGAGACAAAAAAAACTTGTATACAACTACCAAGAGTCAGAGGCACAAGAAAGTGCCGGGTAAGACCACACTGCCATTTTAGACAACCAAATTTTTGATTCTCTCTTTAAAAAGATTTTCATATTGAGTTTTCTCATAATTCTCAAATATAGGCATCTTTTTTTATTATATGTACAGGAGGACACAAGGAACTAACTAGCCCGTAGAGGTATTTTGTAACCAAGTACTTAGGCAAGTAATTACCTTCTGAGGTTATACAAGACAGACTTTACAAGAATGAGATTTATAGTAGTATAATTATAAAAAGTCCTAAGAGTAGAGATTCTCTTTTTCTTTCCGAGATTTCTTGAGATTCTCAGTAACTTCCAAAGTGAATGTGTAAAATTTAAAAATTCATAAAAGAACAAAATTCATGAAAGGAATTGACCAATCACCTTAGGAGACCAACAGGGAACCAATACATTATCCTGAAAACTGACAAATTAAGGGAAGAATCAAATATTTATCCTGCCTTTCCTATATGAACTAAACTACTAGGTAACCAAATAATAGATAAGTGCCTTTTTATATAAGCGTTCAAACTAATAAATACAAAAGTATCAGCATTTTGCAGCCCTCCACTAATTAATAGACATAAGCATTAAACATCAATGGAGGCTTACACCACAAAATAGAGACAACCAGACATTATGTGCTTCCTATACTCCTACCAAAGAAATAAAAACTGAATTTAATTGAGCTTCGAGACCCAGCTGCCAACTTCAGGCAATATAGAGCATGGGTGAACGTGCTAAACTGTACCATGAGAATGCAATAAAAAACAGCTAGACTGTGAGAAACTCCACATGTAAATAGCCTAAATTCTTCAATAGATAAATTATAAGGAAAAGGAAAAGAATAGAAGTGAATTTACAGATTAAAAGATACTGAAAAGCACATCAAATAAAAGAATTGTAGTGTCTAAGGATACACATTTGGACAATATAATTATTTTAAAGGTAGAAAAAAGTAATTACTATAAAAATCAGGATAATGATAAATACTGGGGGAGAAGGGCTTTTTAATTAGGACACATGGAAGTGGTTTCTGAGTTAGGTGTTCAATTTCTGTTCCATTGTTCTAAGCCATACATTTGCATTATAGGACTTTTTATATTTGTATTTTATTTTTAAATGAAGAATCTTAGAAACTAAAAAATAGTACTGCTTTTTTTAAAACAAATTCATGATTCTTTTTAAAAATTTTAATCATTAAACATAATCATTTCCCCCCATGTTATGCAAAGATTAAAAATACTTACTCCACAATATTCAAGCATGTGAATAATTTCTTCTTCATAAACTGTCTGTGTATAATACTGCTTTTCCAGCTCTCTCCAATTAATTGATTTACTCAGCACACCCTGAAATAACAAACTCAGTTAAGAACAAATTAGGCCATAAAACATTTTGTCCAATAATTTTATTATTAGTGTGCAGAAAAGAGTAAACATAGCAGGCTTGAAATTTCCTATCTTTAGAAAGTCCTGCTTGCAATGTTAGCCCTTGATAAGAGTCTGGAAACTTAACTAATAAACATTTCCTCACCCCAATCTACATCTTCTAAATGATAAAGCGGGTCACTGTGCCTAAACTGCTTGTACCATGTAGTTTCTGCTGAACATGTACTTTCCATCTGGAATTTTGGTACATGTGAGACAGAGGGTGCCTAAGTGACTGACCCCTGAAACTCTGGACTGCCAGGCGCAATTGAGCTTCACTGATGGACATTTTGCACATACTATCACAACCCACTGCTGGATGAATTAAATACATCTTGTGAGATTCCAATGGGAGGTTGTGTTTGATTTCCTTTGGACTTTGCCCCATGTGCCTTTTCCCTTTGCTGATTCTGTATTGTATCCTTTTGATATAATAAGTCTTAGTCATGAGTAAGATTCTATGGCAAGTCCTGTGATTCCTTTTAGAGAATCACCAAACCTGGAGGTGGTTTTGGGAACCCCCAAAACAATTACCTTTAATTATATATACCTATCGAAATATTAATTGCAATTAAATTACCGTAGTGAAGACCCCAGATGCTGTGGACCAAGACAAACATGGAATCAACGGCATGGGCTTAGGCCAGTTGGATACTGCTAAGGAAGCCATCTGCAATACGTTTAAGAGTCAGTTAGAGAGCTTCTGTTTAAATTTCTATTCATTAAAATGAAAAGTATTTAATATTAAGCAATAGTCTGGGTGGTAAATGGTGAGATAAGACATGAACACAAAATCTCTAAATACTTGGGGCACCTGGCTGGCTCAGTTGGTAGAACATGGAACCATTGATCTTGGAGTTGTAAGTTTGAGCCTCACAGTGGGTATAGAGATTACTTAAAAATAAAATCTTAAAAAAAAAAAAATTTCTCTAAATACTTACAAGAATGTCTAGTGACCTTCTTAAACTCCCCAAATCATAAATTCAATAACAACATATAACTTCCCTCTTAGAAAATAATACAGTATATTGGAAAATTTTAAGTAATCTCAAGACCCTTCCCAGAGAACTACTTTCCTCGGGGTAAATATAGAGCAAATATGCTGAAATGTAGATGCTAGGCAGCAGGTTAATCATATTCATTACTGAAACGACTTGCTCAGGTACAGCAAAATCACAACATAGCATAAAATCTCAGACCTTTGAGGCTGACTGAACTACAAAGCAGATTACCTAACTGATATAAAGTAATGTAGTGTGTATGTTTAGAAAAGGGAAAAGTTATTTTTGGCTAGAGGAATCAGAGAAGGCTTCATGAAATGGCTTTTAGGGGAAATGAAAGATGAGATTGTCTTCCATATAAAAAAAGACAGTATGATCAAAGGCAATATGGTGAAAAAGTACAAAGACAGGTAGGAAAACAGCCAATATACTTTAGTTTGGCTGGTCAATTGGGACACATGTGGCCAATGGAGGGGGAGATAGTCAGGTTTGGAAGGATTGAATGGTATCAATCTTAGAGTTAGAGGTCCCTTTTGCTCTGTATATAATGGGGAATTAATAAAGAGGTCTGAGCAAAGGAGTGGTGGCATTGTCAAAGAAGTGATACAAGGAAGCTAGAATGATAGTAGTTTCCAGGATTGATTAGAGAGGGTAAGACCTGAGGTAGGAAAACCAGTATAGGAAGTAATTCAGGTGAAAGTTTTAAGACCCCAATCTAGGTCATAACAATGGAAACACTACTAGGTAAAAAAAAAAAAAAAAAAGAAAAAAAGAAATCCTTTTCTACCCTTCAAGTTCACTAATATTTTTTTTTAAATCAGTTTTTGAATACATATATATATATATATATATATATATATATATATATGTATAGTTGTTTCTTTTTAAATGTATTGAGTGGCTATATGGCCAGATAACAAACTAGAGCATATTATGAGCCCTTCCTGAACCTACTGCTTCATGGAGAAAACAAATTGCTAGACAAGTAATCATAGTGCAGTGAAAGAAGTACTAATGAGAGATGAAGTAAACTCTGGAGTTAGGATGGGAGTCAGGAAGAGCTTCTCATAGGAAGTAAGCTCTAGACTGGAACCAGAAGGGCAAACTGTGACTTGGCTAGGAATGAAGAGGCCCCTGAGAGATGTCAGCATCTGGCATAGCTAGAGCCCAGGGCAATAGCAAGCCTTTGACAGGTTTTAAGTAGGAAAGAACGGAGATGAGATTTAGGAAAATCACTCTAGTTATGTTATGGAGAAAAACTTAGAAGAAGATTAATGAGAGAAAAAGACGAGAGACAGAGAAACCAATTGGGAGGCCATCTGAGTACACTCTAGAAGACAAAGGTAAAACAAGTTGGTGACACTGGGGATAGAGATAAGATATAAATGAAAAGTATTTTCCAAACTCACTATCTTCACCAATTTAACAGCAAAATAAGGCATTTATACTTGAGATGTGAGAAGTTTTATGAAAAATCAACTTTTAATAAAATATTAATCAATACCTGAGCTATAACTGTGAAGTAATAAAATGTCTCCTTAAATCATACCCAAAAAATCATTGTAATTGGAACAAAAGTTTGAAACCAGTTTCTGCTTTTACCAAAACTAAAATTAATTCCATACCTCAAGTGAATTTTTAAAATAACTACATTCTCTAAATCTTATGAACATAACCATAATTAAATATCAGTTGAAATTAAAAGGCTTACATGTCCTCCCATGGATATTCCGGTCATTCCTAGAGGTCCATAACCCTCTCTCTCTAGCCAGTGCAAGAGAGCTGTAGATTCTAAAACAAGAGCTCCTCCCATCACAAAAAGGTCAGACACGTTTTTTAAGCTGGACCTTCTAGCCTCACAAGACAAAAGAGAAAATTATTTATGTATTTACATTTTAACATATGCAGATTTCAACAGGCAGCAAGATTTCATGTTTTTTTTTTTTTCATGTTTTTCTTTTAAAGGACCAGATAGCTGAGTAAAACAATGAATAAATTGATGGAATTAGAGTGCTAACATTCTACAGTTAATTAAAACTTATCTTTAAAGCTATATCTGCTCTTTATTGAATCTTGATTGAATTTCAATTATTTAACTATTTTTGAAGCCCAGGAATAGTATTTATTTGATAGTGTTCAAAAAAACTGTTAAAAAACCCCATTTATAGTTGTCCCTCCTATTATCACAACATAACTTCAAGCATAAATATTTTTAAAAAGCAATGTAAAAGAATTTGACCTAATATTTATTACTTCTAAAATCTTAAATGTTGCTTATTTTCACAAAATACACAATTTATTAATATAATCAACTGGAAAATTTTGGTTTTTAAAGATTTTATTTATTCATTCATGAGAATACACAGAGAGGAGAGAGAGAGAGAGGCAGGGACACAGGCAGAGGGAGAAGCAGGCTCCATGCAGGGAGCCTGACATGGGACTCGATCCCGGGTCTCCAGGATCATGCCCTGGGCTGCAGGCGGCGCTAAACCACTGAGCCACCGGGGCTGCCTGAAAATTTTGATTTTTTAATTGTACAATTAACATGTTATTATCAGTTTCAGCTGTATACATATATGTATATAGACATACTCATTACTCAGTGCTCACCATGGTAATTGTAGTTACTGGCACTATACAAGGTTATTAAAATGTTCTTGACTATATTCCCTATGGTGTACTTTTCATCTCTATGACTTATTTATTTTATGATTAAAAGTTGGTTGGAAAAGTAATTTTTTATAAAAATACATATTTTGATTAACTTAAAGGCCAATTCAACTAGAATTTTGTCTTTAGAAATTAATTTTACATGTAAGTACATTTCCTCAGAAGCAGCACTTACATAGATCTTTTTAGATTCCAGAACCATTCTTATACAGACATACTTCATTTTATTGTACTTTTGAGATATTGTATTCCTTAGAAATTGAAGGTTTATGGCAACCCTGTGTCGATTAAGTCTATTGGTGCTATTTATTCAACAGCATTTGCTAACTTCATGTCTCAGTCACATTTCAGTAATTTTAAAACTTTTTTGTAATAACAAAAAATACAATAGTATTTGTTATGGTGATCTGTGATGTTATAGTTGTAGTTGTTTTGGGGCACCATGGAACTGCAAACTTAATGGACAAATGTGATGTGTGTTCTGATTGCTCCCCTGACTGGCTGTTCACCTCCGTCTCTCTCTCCCACCGTCCTATTCCCCAAAGACATAACCACCTTGAATGTAGGCTAGTTAATACTCCTACAATGGTTTCTGTGAGCAAGTGAAAAGGGGAGTCACATGTCTCTCACTTTAAATCAAAAGCTAGAGGGCCACCTGAGTGGTTTAGTGGTTTAGTAGAGCATGTGACTCTTGATCTTAAGATTGTAAGTTCGAGCCCTATGTTGAGTATTGAGATTACTTAAAATCTTATAAATAAACAAAAAAACAAATAAATAGAAATCAATTTTAGTCTATGTGCTGCCGAAGCGAGCACTAAATAAATAGAAATCAAAAGCTAGAAATGATCAAACTCAGAAAGCAAGGGATATCAAAACCTAAGATAGCCCTCATGCTGCAGTTAGCCAAGCTGTGAATGTAAAGGAAAAGTTCTTGAAGAAAATTAAAAGTACCACTCCAATGAACATACAAAATAGAAAACAAAATAGTTTCCTTGCCAATGTGGAGATAGTTTTACTGGTCTGGATAGAAAATCAAAACAGCCACAATATTCCCTTAAGCCAAAGCCTATTCCAGAGGAAGGCCCTACCTCTCTTCAATTCTTTGAAGGCTGAGGAGGTGAAGATGCTGAAGAACAATTTGAAGCTAAAAGAGGTTGGTTCAAGAGGTTTAAGAAAGAAAGCCATTGGGGCACCTGTGTGGCTCAGTGGTTAAGCGACTAATTTGATTTCAGCTCAGGTCATGATCTCCGGGTCATGAGATTGAGCCCCACTTCAGGCTCCATGCTCAGTGGGGAGTCTGCTTGAGATTCTCTCTCTCTCCTTCTGCTCCTCCCCCAACTCTCACACACACACTCTCTCTCTAAAATAAAATAAATCTTAAAAAGAAGAAGAAAGGAAACCATCTCTATAACAAAGTGCAAGGTGAAGAAGTGCATGCTGATGTGAAAGCTATAGCAAGTTATCCAGAAGATCTAGCTGAGATAAATAATGAGAGTGACTACACTAAACAGATTTTCTTTCTTTCTTTTTCCTTTTTTTTTTTTTTTCTTTTTGCCATCTAGGACTTTCACAGCTGGAGAGGAGATATCAATGCCTGGCTTCAAAGCTTCAAAGAAGGGGCTGTCTTGTTAGAGGCTAATGCAGCTGGTGTCATTAAGTAGAAGCCAGGACTCATTTACCATTTCAAAAATCCTAGGGCTCCTAGTAATTATGCTAAATCTACTATTTCTTGTTCTATGAATGGAACAAACAAAGCTTAGATGACAGTGTATCTCTTGACAACACAGTTTACAAACTATTTTAAGACCACTGTTGAGACTAACAGCTCAGAAAAAAATTCCTACTGCATTGACAATGCATCTAGTTACCCAAGAGCTCTATTGGGGAGTAAAACAAGATTAATGTTTTCAGGCCTGCTAATGCAACATTCATTCTATTGCGCATGGATCAAGGAATAATTTTGACTCTCAAGTCTTATTATTTAAGAACTACATTTCATAAGGCTATAGCTACTATAGATAATGATTTCTCTGATGGATTTGGGCAAAGCTAATTAAAAACCTCGTGGAAAGGGGTCACCATTCTAGATGCCAGTAAGGTCACTTGTGATTCATGAAAAGAGGTCAACATATCAATATTCACAGGAGTTTGAAAGAATCAGATTCCAACCCTCATGGATGACTTTGACTTTCAGTGGAGTAACTGTAGATGTGGTAGAAATAGCAAAGGAACTAGAATCAGAAGTAAAGTCCGAGGATGAGACTGAATTGCTGCAATCTCATGATAAACCTTTAATGGACGAGGAATTGCTTCTTATGGTTGAACAAAAAAATGCTTTCTTGAGATGGAATCTAAACTTGGTAAAGATGCTATGAAAAATTGCTGAGTGACAACAAAGGATTTAAAATATTACATAAACTTAGTTGATAAATCAGTGGCAGGGTTTGAAAGGATGGACTCCAATTTTGAAAGTTCTGTTGAAGGTAAAATGCTATGAAACAGCATCCCATGCTTTAAAGAAATTGTGAAAGGAAGAGTAAATTGATGTGGCAAACTTTGTTATTGTTTTAAGAAATTATCACAGCCACCCAACCTTCAGTAACCACCACTCCTGATCACTCAGTAGCCATCAACATTGAGGTAAGACCCTCCACCAGCAGAGATATGACACTCTGAAAGCTCTGATAATGGTTAGCATTTTTAAGCAATAAAGCTTTTTATTTCATTTTATTTTATTGAAGTATAGTTGACACACAATGTTCCATTAATTTCAGGTGTACAACATAGTGAGTTGACAAGTCTTTATGTTATGCTATGCTCACCACAACTGTACCTATCATCTGTTACCTTATACAATATTATAATACCATTGACTATATTCTCTATGCTGTACCTTTTTATTCCTGTGACTTCTTCATTCCATAACTGGAAGCAATAAAAAATATATTTTTAAAGATCTATTTATTTATTTTAGTGAGAGAGAGGTGGAGGGCAGAAGGAGATGGGGAGCAGATTCCCAGCTGAACAGGGAACCCAACACGGGGCTTGATCCCATGACGCTGAGATTATGACCCAAGCCGAAATCAAGAGTTGAAGGCTCAAATGACTGAGCCACCTAGGCGCCTCAGCAATAAAATATGTTAAAATTAAGGTATGTATTTGTCTTTAGAAATAATGCTATTGTACACTTAGACTATAGTATAAACATAATTTTTATATGCACTGGAAACCAAAAAAAAATTAAGTAGCTTTATTGCAATATTCCCTTTATTGCAGTGGTCTGGAACTGAACCCACAATATCTCCAAGGTATGCCTGTATAGTGATAAAAGACAATACTATCTTATTAGTAAAGCGTCCAAGTTAGAATCTATTTTCAAAATTTAGTTCACATAAAGACATACATAGTTGGCTACTGGATGAAACCTTGTCAAGATGTACAAAAATTCATTTTATCAATGGTTGTTTATTATGTGTATATGTAGAGTGGTTCTGCACAAAGAACCAGGTGCCTGCCATAGGAATGCCAAGTTGTGAAAAACAGAATTCTGGCCCCCAAAGAGCTTATTATATCCACTGTCCTACCACATCCTCCTCTCAGAGCTCTAAGTCCATAAGGCAGAATTTCTCTCTATGGAAACTCTGTCAAAATAGATCATACATGTGCTTCCTCATAAAAGAGCTCATTACCCTTATATTTGTTTCCTATCCTCATTCCAATGATCTATTTATAATCGCATAATTTCCCTGATTGTTTTCGCCTTGTATGGAACTTTGAATTCTCAGGTATACCTCAGTTTGCTCTTTTATATATAAGTTACTGAGGTGGGGTTCTGGGACAGTAGTTATTTCTAACAGTGAACCCAGTCTCAAAATATTTAAGAATTTTTGATGAAAATAGGCATAAGAGGCCTTTTAAAAAGTCAGATAAAAATAATTTAAATTACAAGCCATTTCCTATGATGAATTATTTGAAAAACTCAAATATATTGGTGTATTATATCTCTTGGATATATGATATATAATAGTATATTTTATAAACATGATTCTCACATCAATTCTGTGTGGAAGAAACTATATAGTATTTCTACTTTATAAATGAGGTAACAAATACTCAGACCAAGATCAATTATTAAATGGCAAGTTATGATTGTAACCTATGTCTGTGTGACTTAGTCAAAGTCAATCTTTCTGTTAAAACCATGTTGCCTCTAATTATAACCCAATAAACTCTTTTGGGTTTTTAAGCACCAATAGACAGGGTAAAAATGACACACCTAATTCTGAATTCAGAGCTCAGTTCCTGAATAAGAATTCTTTAACTATTTAGCTTGGACATTAATTTTCAGATTTCACAAAGTTTATTCATATATGTATATTTATACATATATATATAAATGTATACATATGAAAAAATACATTTATACATTTAAAAAAAAAGTAGCCTCCAAGCCTAGATGGAGCCTAATGTGGGGCTTGAATTCACAACCTTGAGAGCAAGACCAGCTGAGATCAAGAGTCAGATCCTTAACCGACTGAGCCACCCATATGCCCCTCACTAAGTTTATTCTAAACTATCCTCCAAAGTTATAGCTTTGCTTCCAACCCATCTCACTTTCATCTGTACCTCTTCCATGTCATGACCACAGAGAACATGTGACTTCTAAATCTACCTTTCCAGAACTTTATAACTACCTACTTAACTTTTCCACCTGTAAGTCTAATAACATCACTAATTTAACACATACGAGTCAGAACTTTTGATTTACCAACAATATCCAATTTATCAACAAGTCTTATTTCAACTTCAAAATTATATCTCAAATCCATTAGAACTTCTTTCCATCTTTACTGCCACTACCTTAAAGTTGCTTTCTTCCCCTGCATTGTTGCAGTAGCTTTCTATTTAATTTTCTGCTGCTGCTCTTGTCTTAGTAAGCCAAAATGAGCCTTTAAAAACACAAATCAGGGATCCCTGGGTGGCGCACTGGTTTAGCGCCTGCCTTTGGCCCAGGGCGTGATCCTGGAGACCTGGGATCGAATCCCACGTCGGGCTCCCGGTGCATGGAGCCTGCTTCTCCCTCTGCCTATGTCTCTGCCTCTCTCTCTCTCTCTCTCTCTCTCTCTCTCTCTCTGTGACTATCATAAATAAATAAAAATTAAAAAAAAAGATTTATATAAAAAAAAACACAAATCAAGTCCTCCAAAGTTTTACAACTGTACTTACAGTAAAACTCGAATCACATGGCTCTTCATAAATCTGGCCCTTGCCTACATTTCTGACCTTATATTAACTCTCCTATTTCATGCTTATAACAGGCTTTTCATTTATTCACCCTCTCTTCCTCAAGGTCTTCACCTTGGTGGCTCCTTCTCATATCATGTCCTTATAGCTAATACTACTTCAACCCTGCAGCTACCCTCTATTATTCTTCACTTGATTGCCCTGCTTTATTTTCTTCATGGCATTGATAAATATCCAAAATCATCTTATTTATTTTTATCTCTCATCCTAGAATGTAAGCTCTATGACAGTAAAGACCTTGTCTTTTTGTTGCTATCTTTCCAATGTCTTAGATCAAACATTTATTGAATGAATTAAAACCAAAAACAATATAGATTATGGAAATACAAAAAAATTGCCTTCAAAGTTCATTATTTTAAAAGACCAAAAAGAGATTATCTTCAGATTACCTCTACCATAAATTGTAAGAAGATTGGTGTTTTATTTCATGAAGTAAATGTACTTTAAGAAGGAAAATGTATGAAACATTTCTTCAATTACCATTTTACAAATAAAATATATCTTCCAGAGGCCTACTAAAAATTTCTCTTATCAAACATTTTAAGTGAAAAAGTTTAAAATAAAAATTTAAGTCAACATTCCTACTATAGTTTTACAACAGAATTATTTCCCCAAATAACATTTGCATGTTAAACTTAAAAATGATTAACTGAAGACTAACAAAAATTTTAATACTGCTGAAAATTTGGTATAAAGACTACAAAAGTGAAGGTGACATATACTTACATTTGGTCCTTGGGTTTCCTGCAGCCATTTAAGAATGTGGGTCAAAGAGAAAGTTTTAAAATAATTAAATACAGTCTGTGTCTTAAACACATTAACTTAAGCAAATTAGTTATATTTGTACACAATTTGATACTGAAATAATTATTTTCTAGTTATCTCAAATAGGCTGTTTTGTTGGAGTTCTCAGGTTTTTCAACTTATTTTTCTATTTTCTTTTTAAAAACATCTTTATTGATGACACATACCATACAATTCACCCATTTTAAGGGTACAGTTTAATATGTTTAGTATATCCAGAGTTGTGCAATCTTCAACTTAATTTTTAAAATGAAGGTTTTTTTCATGTTTATATGTTGATTACAGAAAATCTAGAAAATACAGAAAAGCATATTAGAAGAAGAACTACTTCATCTACAGACAACCATATTCATATTTTGGTGTTATTTCCAGTATTTTTTCCTTATGCACAGTTTTTTTTAGATTGATTTTCTATTTTTAGGTTTTTTGCTTATCTATGTCATACCATAGAGTTTTGTTTTTGAATTTTGCATATTTTTCATACATTATTGTAAACTTTTTAATAATAACCATTAAAATTTACTGAATGTCTGTTATTTACCAGGCATTCTAGACAGTATTAACTACTTAATACTTAGAGTGACCTCAGAGATTATTCCCATTTACCAATGAAAAATTGAGGTACTAAAAGGTTAAGTAACAGGTCTGAGGTTATACAAATGGTAAGTGGTAGAGCAAAAAACATAATTAACTGTATAACATTCTAATATTATGAGCCACAATTTACTCAACCATTTTTTTATTGTTAGACATTTAAGCTATTCCTAATATCTTACTATTATAAATAAAGCTATATGAGTATCTTTTCTCTTTTCTATTACTTTCTCTTTTGTTTTTGTTTTTTTTTTTTTAATGGGGAGAGGGGCAGAGGGAGAAGGTGAGAGAGAATCTTAAGTAGGCTCTATGCACAGTGCAGAGTCCAATGCAGGGCTCAATCTTATAACCCTGAGAGCATGACCTGAGCTGAAATCGAGTTGGATGCTTAATAGACTGAACCACCTATGCACCCCCCCCTTTCCTTTGTATTTTGTCCTTAGAATAAATTTCCAAGAATCAAAATCACTGTCAAAAGACATAACATTTTTTAAGGCTCCTGATACATATGGTAAAAATGCTTTCCCAAAGTATTAAACTGGTTTTCATAGCCAATAGTAATAAGAGTGCCTATTTGTTTTTACAATAGCCTCACAACTATAGTGTTTTATTTTTAAAATATTTGGTAATGTTGCTTTAGCTTTGCATTTCTCTTATTACCAGCAGCGCTGAATATTTCTTTATATCTGTGCATCACTTTCGTTTCTTCTTCTGGGAATAGTCTGACGTCATCTTGAAAGTTAAGTTAAGTACTGTTCTAAACCTCAACTGATGACTTAAATGTAAATGCATTTAAAACATGAGGGTTTCCTTAACAGCAAACATTTGACTTATTAATATTAAAATCCAGCATAAGTTTTACAAGAAAAAGAAGTACAATTTATCTTTATTATACAGTAGAAGCATAATCCCTACATTGGTTTTTTAAAGGCATGAAATAATTTTTCACTGTGTCCTTGCTTCTTAAATATTTTCTCAACTGACAACTAAATTTAACTGGTTTAGAAAAGCTGGTTACTATCATTCCTTTTGATAACTAAATCTGTGAATAAATAAATAAAGGATTTCTAGGTATTACAAAAGGATATAATAAGGGTTTTCTAATAACAGAGAGGCCATTCGGGCTTCTTTAATCATAGGACGAGCCATTAGCGTTCGTCGTCTCCAGTAATGCTAAGGAAAGAAAAGATGACATACTTAAAGAATATAATAACCACATCTGTGTTACACACAATATGTTAACAAATTATGGATTAAGGTATCATAATAGAGTCTTACATGATCTCCCGTTCCAGCAAGATGAATGCATACAGGTTTATATTTGCTGTTCCATTCTTTAGGAACTATAAGTTGGAACCTATTTAAAACAAAACACATCAATGAAATTCTCTTTAACGGATTTTTTTAACTAACTTTCAATTTGTAGAAGTTACATAATTAAATTATTTGGGAGAAAAGATCATTCAGATTTTTGACATTCAAATTATGATTAATGTTTGCACAAAGGCAACTAAGATATTATAAACTTGCTTTGTATTAGGATATTAAGATATTCAGTACAATATAAATGCAGAATTTATTGTAATCATTTTTACCTAGTTCAATACAAGTTTATCTTTTTATTTTTATTGAAGTTCGATTTGCCAACATATAGTATAACACCCAGTGCTCATCCCATCAAGTTCTGTTCTCAGTGCCTGTCACCCAATTACCCCACCACCCTGCCCACCTCCTCTTCTGCTACTCTTTGTTCGTTTCCCAGAGTTAGGAGTCTCTCATGTTTTGTCACACTCAATACCACAAATATGCTTTATAAATGGCATAATGAGGGATCCCTGGGTGGCGCAGCGGTTTGGCGCCTGCCTTTGGCCCAGGGCGCGATCCTGGAGACCCGGGATCGAATCCCACGTCGGGCTCCCGGTGCATGGAGCCTGCTTCTCCCTCTGCCTGTGTCTCTGCCTCTCTCTCTCTCTCTGTGACTATCATAAATAAATAAAAATTAAAAAAAAAATAAATAAAATAAATGGCATAATGATATATTCTTATTTGGAAAGAAACCAATATATATAAGTAAGTCTTAGAAAAAACAGTTCTTTAGATAGCTCTGATTTTTCTCCTTATAGGAATAATGCTTGCTGTTGTTGTATCAATAAAGTAGTTTGTCATCAATTTTGTTTTTCGGGCAGCCCGGGTGGCTCAGCAATTTAGCGCCGCCTTCGGTCCAGGGCATGATCCTCGAGACCCAGTATCGAGTCCCACGTCAGGCTCCCTGCATGGAGCCTGCTTCTCCCTCTGCCTGTGTCTCTGCCTCTCTTTCTCTCTGTGTCTCTCATGAATAAATAAATAAAAATCTTTTTAAAAAATTTGCTTTTCAATTTGGAGTGTAAGAGCAATCCATGGTAGAAAAAAAAGTTTTCCGGGATCCCTGGGTGGCGCAGCGGTTTGGCGCCTGCCTTTGGCCCAGGGCGTGATCCTGGAGACCCGGGATCAAGTCCCACCTCGGGCTCCCGGTGCATGGAGCCTGCTTCTCCCTCTGCCTGTGTCTCTGCCTCTCTCTCTCTCTCTGTGTGTGTGACTATCATAAATAAAATTAAATTAAATTAAAAATTTAAAAAAAAAAAAGAAAAAAGTTTTCCCTACTTGTCATCTTCTTATTGTAGTATTTTGCCTTTCATTTGATGTTTTTTCCATATAGACATTCTAACAGGTATGAGGTGATATTTAATTGTGGTTTTGCTTTTGGTATTTGGCATTTCGGGGTCTGTTTTTATGCTATATCATTTTCTTGATGATTAGTGATGTTCAGCACCTTTTCAGGTACTTGTTGACCATATGAATATCTTCTTTGGAAAAATGTCAAATTAGTTACTCTGTCCATTTTTTAATCATTTGTTTTTCTGCTTTAAGTTGTGTAAGTTTAGATATTTTGATACTAAACCCTTATCAGATATATGATTTGCAAATATTTTTTCCCATTTCATAGGTTGCCCTTTCCTTTTGTTGATAGTCTCCTTTGCTGTGCAGAAGCTTTTTTAGTTTGATGTAGGCCTAGTTGTTTATTTTTGTTTTTGTTGCCTTGCTTCGGGTGTCAGATCCAGAAAAAATTTAACTTCAAGACTTGATGTCAAGCCGGTGACTGCCTATGTTTTCTTCTAGGAGCTTTATAGTTTCAGCATTATGTTTAAGTCTTTACTCCATTTTGAATTAATTTTTGTTTGGTGCAAGATATTGGTCCAGTTTCATTTTTTGCCTACAGCTGTCCAGTCTTCCTAATACCATTTACTGAAGAGACTCTCCCCATTGTATATTCTTGGTTCTTTTGTCACAAATTAAGTGACCATATATGGTGGATTTATATCTAGGCTCTCTATTCTCTTTCATTGATCAATGTGTCTCTTTTTATGCCGATTCCATACTCTTGATTACTATAGCTATATAGTATAAAAATTTGAAATCAGGGAATATGATGCCTCCAGATTTGTTGTTCTTATTCAAGATTGCTTTGGCTAGTCAGGTGTTTTTGTGGTTCCATACAAAATTTAAGATTATTTGTTGTATTTTTTTGAAAAATGCCATTGGAATTTTGATAGAGATTGTAATACATCTGTAGATTGCAAACATATGGATGTTTAAACAATATTCATTTTTCTAAGCCATAAGCATGCAGTATGTTTCCATTTATTTGTATCATCTTCAATTTCTTTCATCAATGTCTTATAGTTTGCAGCATACTAATCTTTCACCTCCTTGGTTTACATTTATCACTAGGCATTTTATTCTTCTTGATGCAATTGGAAATAGGATTGTTTTCTTAATTTTTCTTTCTGATGGCTTGGTATTAGTGCATAGAGATGCAATTGATTTTCGTATATTCAGTTTGTATCCTGCAACTTTACTGAACTTATTATTAGTTCTAACAGTTTTTCGGTGGAGCCTTCAGGCTTCTCTATACATAATGTCATGTCATCTGTAAACAGAGACAGTTTTATCTCTTCCTTTCTGATTTAGATGTCTTTCTTTTTCTTGCCTAATTGCTCTGGCTAGGACTTCCACTATTCTATTGAATTAAAGTGGTGACAGTGTGCATACTTGTCTTGTTCCTGATCTTAAAGGAAAAAAAAATTTAGTTTCTCCAATGGGACATGATGTTAGCTATGAGCTTGTCATATATAGCCTTTATTATATTGACGTATGTTCCTTCTATATAGTTTGTTGAGAGTTTTTTTATCGTAAATGGATGTTGAATTTGTCAAATGCTTTTCCTATTTCTATTGAGATCAACGTATGATTTTTATCCTTCATTTTGGTATAACACAGTGATCGATTTACAGATATTGAACCATCTTTGTATCCCTTGGATAAATTCCACTTAATCATGGGACATGATCCTTTTTGTGTATCGTTGAATTTGGATTGTTAGTATTTTGTTGAGGATTTTTACATCTATGATCATTAGGAATATTGGCTTGTAATTTTCTTATGGCTTCCATGTCTGGTTTTGGTATCAAGGTAACGTTGACCTTGTAAAATGAATTTAGAAGGCTCCCTCCTCTTCAATTTTTTTGAAGAGTTTGAGGAGAGTCGTTTTTAATTCTTCTTTAAATTTTTGGCAGAATTCACCAATGTAGCCATCTGGTCCTAGACTTGTTTTTTGTAGGAAATTTCTGATTACTGATTAAATCTCCTTTTGGTAATTGGTCTGTTCAGATTTTGTATTTCTTCATAATTAAGTCTTGGTAGGTTGTACTTTCTAGAAATTTATCCAATTCTTCTAAGTTGTCCAATTGGTTGTTGCATAATTGTTCACAGTAGTCTCTATGACTCTTTTATTTATATATCAACTGTAATGGCTCCTTTTTCATTTCTAGTTTTGAGACTTCTTTCTTTACTTCTTGGTTAGTGTAGATAAAAGTTTGTCCATTTTCTCTATCTTTTCAAAATTACAGCTCTTAGTTTCATTGTTCTATTATCTTTATAGTACTATTTATTTCCTCTTTGATCTACACTAATTCCTTCCATTAACTTTGGGCTTAGTTTGTTCTTCTTTTAAGTTCCTATTATAAACTAAGTTGTTTATTTTTATAAAAGATCTTTCTTGGGATCCCTGGGTGGCGCAGCGGTTTGGCGCCTGCCTTTGGCCCAGGGCACGATCCTGGAGACCCGGGATCGAATCCCACATCGGGCTCCCGGTGCATGGAGCCTGCTTCTCCCTCTGCCTGTGTCTCTGCCTCTCTCTCTCTCTCTGTGACTATCATAAATAAATAAATAAATAAAATTTAAAAAAGTAAATAAAAGATCTTTTTTCTTAATGTCAGTGTTTACCACTATGAACCTGCCTCTCAGAACTGCTTTTGCTGTCCTGTGTTAAGTTTGGGTATGTTGTATTTTCATTATCATTTGTCCCAAAGTGTTTTTTGATTTCTCTTTTGATTCCTTCTTTGACCCACTGGTGTTTCAATAGCATATTGTTTACACATATTTTTGAATTTTCCAGTTTTCTTCTTGTTCTAGTTTCATACCAGTGTGGTTGGAAAAGATGCTTGATATGATTTCAATTTCTTAAATTTATTAATATTTGTTTTGTGACTGATATATGATCTATCCTGGTGACTACTCCCTGTGAATTTTAGAAGAATGTATATCCTGATGCTGTTGGATATGTTTTGTGAATGTTAAGTCCATCTGGTTTTTTTTTTTTTAGTGAGTCTCTTTATTGTTGTGTGTGTTGTTGTTGTTGTTTTTTTTTTTTTTTAAGATTTTATTTATTCATGAGAGACACAGAGAGAGAGCGGCAGAGACACAGGCAGAGGGAGAAGCAGGCTCCATGCACCGGGAGCCCGAGGTGGGACTTGATCCCGGGTCTCCAGGATCAGGCCCTGGGCAGAAGGTGGCGCTAAACCGCTGAGCCACCCAGGCTGCCCTGTTGGTTTTTTTTTAATTGAAGATCCCTTACTGGTCCTGTTTCCATGAGTGCCAAGACCAGGAGAAAAGGGGAGGGGAACCAGGCGGTGCAAGGAAGGGTCATCTCCACAACATTCCATTTATACACAGAACTAAACAGACAAGCACAGAGTCACTATTGCAGTTAGAAGTTTGCAGCATGGGGGATCCCTGGGTGGCACAGCGGTTTGGCGCCTGCCTTTGGCCCAGGGCACGATCCTGGAGACCCGGGATCGAATCCCACGTCGGGCTCCCGGTGCATGGAGCCTGCTTCTCCCTCTGCCTGTGTCTCTGCCTCTCTCTCTCTCTCTCTCTCTCTCTGTGACTATCATAAATAAATAAAAATTAAAAAAAATAAAAATAAAAAAAGAAAGAAGTTTGCAGCATGGGAAAAGGGAGGAACCGGTGGGGACTGGAGTGTCGTTAAAAAAAAAAAAATACAGGCTCCTCCCCAAACTGAGGTGCCTAGGGGAACTTAGTCTGCTTCAACCCAAGAGGAATCAGAAGATCAAAAGGGGTTTGGGAAAGCCAGAACCATCAGGGATAGAGGGAGGAGGAAGGTCCAGGGGGTGAGGGGGCTGTTTGGCAACTGGGGTGAAGAGATTGCCCTCCCCCTGCTGGGATCCCCCGAGTCCCTTTGGTCTGGCAGGAAGGGGGCAGCTGCAACCCCCATGGGCAGGTCTGGGGCTGCCAGATGCTCCAGGCAGGGGGCTGGAGGGGGCTCACAAAGGCTTGCCCTCCAGAGAGATGATGGCACTACCCCCAGTTTCTCTGCCAGGGTGCAGCGGTCCTTGACCTCCTCATCGCAGTTTGCTTGTAATTCATGCTTGATCCTGGTCAGCTTTTTTTTATTGATGGCATCCTTGAAGCTGGCATAAATCATTTTGCTCTTAAAGGGTGCAGATTCAGATGCCCAGAAGATAAACACCAGGTCCTCCTTCTTGTTCTTCTTGGTCTCATAGGTTGCATCATAGAGGGCATAGCGGCAGTCCTTGTCTGGTAGCATCTTGACAAAGATGGCGAAGGGGTTGTCTACATTCTGGCCCACAGTACCTACCAGGATCTCCTTGCCCTCCTCAAGGATGATGTCCTTCTTGTCCTCACTCAGGCAGAAAAGTACTGCCTTCTTGCGCTTCTTCACCTCCTCTGGTGTTGAAGACTTCTGTACCTTCATGTCACTGAACACTTTGATGACACCGTCAGAAACGGCCACGCCCAGAGGCTATGTTTCCAGAAGCGAAAGGGAGATAGCAAAAAGGCCAGAAGAGATGAGAGCCGCTGCAGCTGCTGCCAGGATCCGACTGAACCAGGTCCATCTGGTCTAATGGATAGCTTGAATCCTATATTTTCTTACTGATTTTCGGTTTGGATTATCTATCTATTGTTGCATGTCAGGTATCAAAGCTCCCTAGTATTAATTGCTGCCTTCCAAGTTTGTTAATTTTTTTATATATATATTTCACTCCTATATTGAGTGCATAAATATTTACAAATGTTATTATATTCCCATTAGATTGATCCCTTTACCATTATATCATGACCTTCTTTGTCCCTTATCCAATATTTGTCTTAGAGTCTATTTTGTATGATATATAGCTACCTCTACTTTCTTTTGATATTCATTTGCATGGAATATCTTTTTCCATCCCGTTCAGTCTATGTATGTCCTTCTATCTGAAGTCTCTTTTTTGTTTAACAGGTTTTTTTTAGTTTATTTACTATGTAAGTTATCTCTACACCCAACATGGGGCTCAAACGCATGACCCTGAGATCAAGAGTCACATGCTCTTCCAACTAAGTCAGCCAGATGCTCCTGCAAGCGCTAAGTCTCTTATAGGCAGCATATAGTTGGGTCCTGTTTGTTTTTAAGATTTTATTTATTTGAGAGAGAGAGAGAGAGAGAGAGAGAGAGCGTGCGCACAAGTAGGGGGAGGGGCAGAGGGAGAAGGAGAAGCAGACTCCCTGCTAAGCAGGGAGCAGGACATGGGGCTGGATCCCAGGATGCCAGGATCACGACCTGAGCTGAATGGGCAGACGCTTAACCAACTGAGCCACTCAGGAACCCCAGGTACTGTTTTTTAATCCATTCAGCTGGTCTGTCTTTTGATTATAAAGAGTTTAGTTGATTTACATTTAAAGTGATTATTGATAGATACAAATTTATTATTGCCATTTTGTTTATTGTTTTCTGGCTATTTTATTATTCTTGTTCCTTTCCTTGTTTTTGTCTCTTCCTTTGTGATCTGATGATTTTCTCTAGAAGTATGGTTAGATTTCTTTCTTTTTGTCTTTTGTTTATCCAATAGGTTTTAGCTTTGTGGTTCTATCAGGCTTATATAAATCATTTTATATGTATAACAGCCTATTTTAAGTTGATAACAACTTAAGTTTGAATACATACTAAAGCTCTCTATATTTTTATTCTGCCCCACCCCACATTTAATGGGAATAATGCCAAATAATGACTGTAATTAATACTAAGCAATTAAAAATAACATGGAAATGATTTTCTTATAATTGTAAATTAAAAAAAACTTACTACTTTAAGTTTCTGGATAAAAATTCTTACCTTGCAATAACAGATTCAATTGGCATTATATCAGGCACATAGTGGGCCATGGGGGAAACAAAGTGTCCATCTAGGATCTTACAATCTGATTGCTCTTCAATCTAAAAAAAAAAAAAAGCAAAACCAAAACGTAGACATGTAGACTAAGATATCTTGGTCTTCATACATGTTTTCCTATAAAAAAGTTCTATTCAATTAAAAACTTTGACTACATATTCTTTCTCCCCCAGTTAGTTGTTTTTTTTTTTTTTTTTTTGTTTTTTTTTTAAGATTTATTCATTTTAGAGAGAAAGCAAGCAAGCTCAGTGGGTAGGGGCAGAGGGAGAGGGAGAGAGTCTTAAGCAGACTTCGCACTGAGCATAGAGTCCAATGTGGGGCTTTGATCTCACGATCCTGGGATCATGACCTGAGCCTAAACCGAGCCTGACACTCACCTGCCCGTACTATCCATGCATCACCCCCCAACTCAGCTTTCAAAGACATAGCTCGGGTGGCTCTGGGGTTTAGCACCGCCTTCAGCCCAGGGCATGATCCTGGAGATGCGGGATCAAGTCCCCACGTCAGGCTCCCTGCATGGATCCTGCTTCTCCCTCTGCTTGTGTCTCTGCCTCCCTCCCTCTCTCTCTCTCTCTCTCTCTCTGTGTCTCTCATGCATAAATAAACAAAATCTTAAAAAAAAATAAAAAAAAATAAAAATATATGGTTCAGGACACCTGGGTGGCTCAGCAGTTGAGCATCTACCTTTGGCTCAGGGCGGGATCCCAGTCCGGGGATTGAGTCCCGCATTGGGCTCCCTGCAAGGAGTCTGCTTCTTGCTCTGTCTTTATCTCTGCCTCTCTCTGTCTTTCATGAATAAATAAATAAAATCTTAAAAAAAAAAAAAAAAAGACATGGCTCTTACACATTTCCTTTCCTTTTACATCCTTTACTATAGCATAGTTGGAAAAGTAAACTATAAATAAACCTCATTTGTACAACAGCACGAAATAAGTCAAAATAAATCAAAATAAAATACTAGTTGGAAGAATTTAAAAATATAAAAATAAACATGAGAACAATTTACAAATAAACTGTAAAAATAATTTACTGCAATCAAATAAGGGTTGACTTGATGTCAAATATGTTAGAATGGCTCATTTTAAGCAATCCATTGATGCAATGAGTCATGTAAACACATTAAATAAGAATATGTATCTACATACATAGCAAAGGCATTTGTTAATATTTAACACCTAAACTTCCCCTCCTCAAATAGTTATACTTTAAAAGATTTATTTATTTCAGAGATTCAGAGAGTGCCTGTGCACACGTGCACATGAGGAGGGGCAGAGGGAAAGAATCTCAAAGACTCCCTGCTGAGCAGAGCCTTACCTAGGGCTCTACCTCACAACCCATGAGATCACAACCCAAGCAGAAACCAGGAGTCAGACATTTAACTGACTGAGCCACCCAGGTGCCCCTCAAATAGTTATTTTTTTAAGTAAAAATTTTTTATCAGGACAATAGTCAAAATTAAATTAGCAGTAAACACTACATATTTTTATTAAAATTGGAAACAAAAAACTTTATCTATGAGCTTATTTTAAAACACAGCTTATTTTAAAACACAGATTCTAGCCAGCAGTGTCAATATTTTTTATTAAATAATCCATTTTTTTTTTTTGGCAAATGACTTAAAATGCTTTTTTCTTTAAAAAAAAAAAAAAAGATTTTATTTTTCCATGAGAGACAGAGAGAGAGAGAGAGAGAGAGAGACAGGCAGAGGGAGAAGCAGGCTCCATTCAGGGAGCCTGATGCAGGACTCGATCCTGAGGCTCTAGGATCATGCCCTGGGCCAAAGGCAGGCACTAAACCCCTGAGCCACCCTGGGATTCCCTTAAAATGCTACTTTATCATGAAGTAAGTTTTAATAAATTTTGGCAAATCATTTTCAATCCTTTATTGGTTCGTATTAGCCTATCTTCTTTTTCCCCATTTTTTAACAAGTTTCTTTTAGTTTCCAAGTTTTAATTTAAATTCTAGCCAGTTAATATACAGTGCAATATTAGTTTCAAATGTAGAATTTAGTGATTCATCACTTAGCATACAACACCCAGTGCTCATCACAAGTGCCCTCCTTAATATCCATCACCTGTTTCACCCATTCCACTACCTGCCTCTCCTCTGGTACCATCAATTTGTTCTCTACAGTTAAGAGTCTGTTTCTTTGCCTCCCTCTCTTTTTTTCCCCTTTGTTCCTTTGTTTTGTTTCTTAAATTCCACATGAGTAAAATCATATGGTATCTGTTTTTCTCTGACTTATTTCACTTAGCATAATACTTTTTATTTAGCTCCATCTATGTTGTTGCAAATGCTAAGATTTCATTCTTTCTGATTGCTGAATAACATTCCATTGTATATATACACCAGTTAGTCAAAAAGGAGAAACCCAAATGCCCCTCAGCTGATAAATGGATAAACAAGATGTCACATATCTATACAATGGAATATTATTTAATAATAAAGAAGTGAAGTACTGTTAGATAACATGGATGAAAACTGAAAATTTGCTAAGTGAAATAAACCAGATCCAAAGGTCTTTTACTATATAATTCCATATGCAATGTCTAGAATAGGTGAATTCATAGAGATAGCTGCCAGAAGGTAGGAAGCTGTGTGGAAGTGGGAAGTAACAGCCAATGTTATATGGGTATATGGTTTCTTTTTGGTGAGATAAAAATATTCTGGAATTAGGTAATGATAGTGGTGAGGACTGCACATCTTGGGAATGTAGTAATAAAAAACAACAGTAAATTGCACATTTTAAAAGGGTGAATTCCATGGCAGGTGATTTATATCGGTTTTTAAAAACCAAGAGAGACAGTGATGGGGAGAATAGAGAGAGGAAGGAACTCTCTAAGAATGCATTCCAAAATCTTAAAGTAACTCTTCCTTGGGAGAGAAATGGAATTAAGTGGTGGAAAGTGGCAGAAAGTTCAAGAGTTTTGATTTTTTACTTGGTATACTTTTAATTTGTTTAAGTCTATGATTTTTTTAAAAAAGATTTTATTTACTTATTAATGAGAGACATAGAGAGAGACAGAGGCAGAGACATAGGCAGAGGGAGAAGCAGTCCCACAAGGAGCCCGATGTGGGACTCAATCCCAGATCTCAGGATAAGAACCTGAGCCGAAGGCAGACACTCAACCGCTGAGCCATCCAGGCATCCCAAGTCTATGATTTTTAATAGAAAAAAAGAAAAAAGAGAAAATAGAAATATTTAGCAAAATTGAGGGAGAAATGTTCTAAATTCAGAAGCTACAAAAAGAAGAGCTATATGGTATAGACAAGGGATTTCTAATTTATAAAATTTTGTTTTTAGCAGTGGAACTATTTTGAAAAATGAAATCTTCTAAAGATATGCAATACATATAAGAGATGAAACTAGAGTTACGTAGGTTAAAGGGCAATAAGGGATGTGAAGCCCAGGCATTTTTATCCCCTCCCCAACAATACCTCAATTATTCAATTATATAGACCTAGAACTGCTTTACAGAAAAACATGGTTGCTAAAAAAAACAAAACTATTTCAAATATATTTTCTCATCTTCTCTAATGATAAGCCATTTTCTTTTTCTTTTTTAAGATTTTTATTTATTTATTCATGAGAGACAGAGAGAGAGAGGCACAGGCAGAGAGAGAAGTAGGCTCCTTGCAGGGAGCTTGAGGCAGCCGACATGGAACTCGATCCCTGGAGTCCAGGATCATGCCCTGGGCCTAAAGCAGGCACTAAACCGCTGAGCCACCCAGGAGTCCCTAGCATTTTCTTTCTATCCTTCTCTCAACAATTAACTACATAACGTTTCCCTGATGTTATTTAAAAGCTGTTTTGGTAACAACTTCTCATGCGCAGATTCTCCAACTAGAATACTTCCCTGCATTACTTAGAATTATTCTGAAATGTTGAATAATTTATTTTAACCCTCCTGATCCTAAAGATACAAAACGAGGCTCAAAAACATTGAGACTTATCGCTTCTCAGCCTTTTGGTTAAGATCAAGTGAAACAGATCAAGACTTAAATATTTTCGTATATATATATATTTTAAGGTTTATTTATTTATTAATGAGAGACAGAAAGAGAGAGAAAGAGAAAGAGAGAGGCAGAGACACAGGCAGATGGAGAAGGAGGCTCCATGCAGGAAGCCTGACGTGGGACTTGATCCCGGGACTCCAGGATCACGCCCTGGGCTGAAGGCAGGCGCTAAACTGCTGAGCCACCCAGGCTGCCCAATATATTTTCCTATATTTAGGCAAGTACCAAATATATGCTCTCAAATATACATGAATTATAACTATAATAAGCAACCTTTTAGGATAATATGGTATTTATTTTAATAATATTAAATTAAAATCTATGTTGTACTCATGTTTTGTTTACTATTATACTCCAACATTCAGCCTACTCTTTTTTTTTTTTTTAAAGATTTTATTTATTTATTCATGAGAAACACAAGAGACAGAGGCAGAGACACAGGCAGAGGCAGAAGCAGGCTCCCCGCAGGGAGCCCAATGCAGAACTCGAACCTGGATCATGGGATCAGGACCTAAGCCGAAGGCAGACACTCAACGGCTGAGCCATCCAGGCGTCCCCATTCAGCCTACTCTTGATACATATTTATATTAAACCAGAATCTCTGTAACTTCATTTCTCTCATTTGAATACCTTATCAATGTGTACTGGATAATCACTTGAAACCAGATTCTGACATCTTTCTCGATTTCCAATCATCTTTCTGAATTCGAAGAGTCTATTATAAGCAGGAAAAAAAAAAAGAAAAAATTCATTATGCCCACTGTACTGAAAATGATCTATAATGCTGAAAAATTTGCAAGTCCAGTTCATAAGCTATGTCAAAATTTAATTTGAATCATTAGAGGAAAAAGAGGAATCTACTGGTTTTTATTCAAGTTGGACATTTTGCCTCATAAAATATGTGAGAAATGTCATTGTTCAAAAAGCAATTAACATATACAAGACTCATAATTAAAGGGATAAATCCTGAAGATTCACTTTCTTAAGTCCAGATATTTCCATGAGCTATGGTGTATCTCAGCTTTATCGTCATAACAAATACAAGTTACCCGAGGAAGCTAACTAAGTCCCTGGAATGCTAAGCAACTTAAAAATAATTAAAGTTAAAAATCTAGTTTGTATTTAGGAGCTCTTTATTTTTAATTTTAAAATAGTTCAACAGTTCGATTTATGATTATATGGTTTAAAACAGGAAATAATTAAAAAGGCAAAAGGAAATAATTACATTTTATATACTTTTAATGCTTAATTTGTCATTTTATATTTATAGTAAAGAATTTTATCACTAAAATTTTTTTAAATGTTTACGAAAACAAATTTAGAATAAGCATTTTGAAAAAAAAAAAACTCACCTTTTGAGATCTTCTGGCCTACCCCATCCTCTGATAAAAAGTTTTGTGAGGAGAAGTCTTCGATATAGAATATCTAACTTGCTCACACCCATTAGTAGCAAACAAACATCTATGAAACAAGATTTAAAATGACTTTAAAATATTTTATTTTAGGCAGGTGGTCAATTTCCTAACCATCTCTTTAAATATCAGGTGAAAATTAAAGATTGATCTACTTTTTGTAACTTTCAAATATACAAATATGTATTTTTAACTATAGTTACCATGCTATACATTACATCCCCAGAACTACTCACCTTATAGATCTTAAAAGTAGTCATCACGCTGAGTGAAGTAAGTCAGTCGGAGAAGGACAAACATTATATGTTCTCATTCATTTGGGGAATATAAATAATAGTGAAAGGGAATAGAAGGGAAGGGAGAAGAAATGTGTGGGAAATATCAGAAAGGGAGACAGAACGTAAAGACTGCTAACTCTGGGAAACGAACTAGGGGTGGTAGAAGGGGAGGAGGGCGGGGGGTGGGAGTGAATGGGTGACGGGCACTGGGGTTATTCTGTATGTTAGTAAATTGAACACCAATAAAAAATTAAAAAAAAGAACTTAAAAAAAATACAATCAGTAGAAAAGATTAGGAGTGATTGGCAGTGATTGTTGTTGAATGGTAAAATAAAGGGGGAGATTTATATTAAAAAAAAAAAGTAGTCATCACAAGAAAAAAATGTGTAGCTATGTTAGGTGATGGATGTTAAACTTACCACGTTAATCATTTCACAATATATACAAATATCAAATCATTTGCTATCAACTTTAATATAATGTTATATATTAATTAAATGTCAATAAAACTGGGAAATAAGTTAAAGACTAAGATTAAACTATATATCTTGAATTTAGTCTCTTGGATATAAGACACACGAAAAAAGAACTTGGATGAAAGTAGAAAACATAAACTCTGTATTCCTTTAGGGCAGGATCTTCCCATTCTCAGCACAGTAATAGTAAACGCTCTTTCTATATATATATTAAGATTTTATTTGAGAGCAAGAGCAATCGAGAGAGAGAGAGAGAGAGAGAGAGAGAGAGAGAAACTGAGCACAAGTGGGGGGGTGAAGGAAGGGGGAGAGAGAGGGAGAAGCAGGTTCCCCACTACAATTGGATAACAATTCTAGTGACTCTTACTTACTGCCAAGCACCATTTTGTACAACTACAAACACACATACACACATTTTTTATTTTACATACACACATTCTTGTTTAAATCTCTCAGCAACTTTATGAAGAAAGATCTATTACCCCAAGATGAGGAAACTGAGCCACAGAGAAAATAAGTGATTTACCTAAAGTCACACAGCTAGTAGTAGGCGGAGCTAAAACTGAATCCCAGGCACACAGTGAGATCTAACTATTCTACGCTGCCTGTCTACTACACTATAGTGCATGAAAAGTAATAATCAGTGCTACTACATTGTACTACTTTTCAATTTTACCAAACATTTCTTAAATATATATTTTTTTAATTTTATTTTTTAAAAATATCTGCCTCTGTCTTTTCAAAATGAATGGTATAGTTTTGACTTGTGGACAAAACCTGATTTATTCTACTTAGAAACATGGAAAATGGAAATGTGCATTTTCACCAGTGAACGTTAGTATTTCTTTATTATTTTGAATATTTTTATGGAACTATCCCTATGTTTTATACTTCTCTTTGATTTGTAACAAAATTAACTTAATGCTCCTCTCTGTTTACATAGGTATATAATCAAACCCACCATCCAACTGGGCTGGCACTTGTTTTTGTGACTGGACCAGCAAAAACAAATCATTCATATTGCCTCTCACAATTCTCAGGACCAAGAACAAATATTTACTAGATAATATACTTGTTAAACAATATAATCTAAAGACAGAATAAAGTATTTAGTATTTTTTAATACCACCCAACTCTTTTTTTCACAATTTCCATGTGTTATTCAATTTTTTTTTTTTGAAGATTTTATTTGTTCATGAGAGACAGAGAGAGAGGAGAAGCAGAGACATACACAGAGGGAGAATCAGGCTCCCTACAGGGAGCCCAATGTGAAACTCGATCCCAGGACCCCAGGGATCACACTCTCAGCCAAAGGCAGATGCTCAACCATTGAGCCACCCAGGTGTCCCTCAATTTTTATTCTTGATAAAAATTTGGTTCTGGCATAATAATGCATATCCAGCTTTATTATACTACTTCTATCTACCACCATAAATAAACAAACTAGGATTCTGATTACTAGACTCCATGAATTATCATCAATTAGTTCCCCAAAGCTAAACCATTCTAGGACAGTGTAACACAAATAAGTTTCTGAACTTTAAGAATATGACCTTTTTCATTTAGGCAACAAGTATTTATTTATTAAATACTTATAATATGCCAAGAATTATATTAGGCCCCAATATAAGAAGATCAAAGCACATTCTTCCTCTCACAGATCTTATAATGAAGTAAAACAATTTTTTTTAAATTAAGCAAAAAATAGACAGATGATGACAACACTATAATGATAATATAACAAGACAGTGTAAGAAAGACCAGAAGGCTCTTTTGATAGTCAAAAAAAGTTCCACTTAACCAAAGACATAATACTTAAGCCAAGACCTACATAACAATATGATGTCGACAGACAAGACTTTAAATTGCAAATATCATTAAAACCATATACTTCCTGAAGTCTACTCATGGACAATGTTTCAATGAAGTCTGTAAAAACTATCTAGTCAGTAGGTAAAGGCAAAGCACAGGAACAAATAATTTATGTAAGAGGAAAGGCAAGAGAAAATGATCACACAGTCTCTTCTTTATTTGCTAATTCAAAGATGCTCATTGTAACGTTTTTATTTTTTTCATTGTAACATTTTTAAATTCAAAGTAGACATAGTGAAAAAGGGAAGAATGGTCTTGTTTCTATTACCTCCAATTCTACTTTTCAGAGCTATTTAGTGCTAACATTTTGGAATATTTTCTCTTTGACATTATTTACTACCTACACAAACTTTAAAAACACTAGTTACATTACATATTTTTTAATAGATTTTATTTATTTATGAGAGAGAGAGAGAGAGGGGCAGACACAGGCAGTGAGAGAAGCAGGCTCCATGCAGGGAGCCCAATGTGGGACTTGATCCCGAGTCTCCAGGATCACACCCTGGGCCAAAGGCGGTGCTAAACCACTGAGCCACCTGGGCTACCCATATTACATATTTTTGACAGGATTCAAACATAAAAATATACAGAAGAGGAGTGACTGGGTGGCTCAGTTTGTTGAGTGTCTGACTCTTGGTTTCAGCTTAGGTCATGATCTTGAGGTCGTGGGATCCAGCCCTGCAACTAGCTCTATGCTCAAGGCAGTCTGCTTGAGATTCTTTCTTTTTCTCTCTCTCCCTCCCCCCCCCCCTTTAGAGCATTCTTTCTCTCTCTCTCAAATAAATAAGTCTTTTAAAAAATATATATGTGTGTATATATATATATAGAGAGAGAGAGAGAAAGAGAGAGAGAGAGTAAAGCTGAGAAGTCTCTCTTCTTTACTTCTAAGTTTCCTCTCCTTCCAAAAGGTAACCATTGTATTTAATGCTGTATACCCGTGACTCCTATCCATTTATACATGTACACATATTTTAGGAGTTTTTGGTGTGTTTGTTTTTAAACACAAAAGAGACTAACAACATTATTTGTCTTTTTCCAATGTTGTTCCTCACCCTGCTGATTTATAGGACTGCCTCATTTTTTTATATTAGATGAGTTTAGCCCATTTATATTTATTATTGTGATACTTTCTGGATTTAGTTGTTATTAAAAAATTATTCACATTTAATTGTTTTGCAGTTGAGTGTATATAAATTAGAAAGAGCTGTGTTTAAGGTTCAATATGTCATAATGGCTTTAAGAGCATGAACTCTTTTCTGGGTTGCACCCTCTACCATGTGACTTTGAACAAATCAGTTATCCTTTTTGTGAATCATCTGTAAAATGGGGAATAATGACAGTACTTACCCTTTAGGATTGGTTTGAGAAGTAAATGAGTTACTATTTATGAAGCATTTTAACAGTACTTCACAAAAGTGCTATATCTATGACTAATGGCAACGATATTACTGGTTATCCTTATTGTGGGGCCTCCCAATCAGATAGCAGGGCCACCAAATATGGGGTGATATGTTCAGATGGATGCCAGTAGTGCAGATAGTGAAAGAATTCATCCAAGCAGAACAACAGAGATAGAAGTTTACTAAATACACGCAAGGAAGTGGCCAGCAGGACAGCAAAGACTGTATCAGAAGTCAGTGATGGGATGCCACAGTTTGAAGGCAGAGTGAGGGAGTATGGGGACTTATGGAAACTTTCCTTTTTTGGTAGTCTTAGGAAAATTACCTTAGGTAATCAAGCGTGGGGTGGGGTGGGGTGGGGTGGGCGAGGGAGAAGGAGAGAGAGAATCTCAAGGAGATTCCCCACTAAGTGTGAAGTCCCATTCAGGGCCTGATCCCATGACCCTAAGATCATGGCCTGAACAGAAATCAAGAGTGGGACGCTTAACTGACTGAGCCACCCAGATGCCCCAACTAATACCTACTTTTTAATCTAGAATTCTATAAACTTAGATCTAGTTCTAAAACCTATATCCCATTTTTAAAACCCTTTCAAGCAGCTCTTACAAGTGTTGTTTTGGTGCTTAAATGTGTACAATGAGTTTCCCATATATATCCCATTTATGATTATCATAACTTATGAAATATCCTTTTTGTAATGTAACCAATAGTGTGTTCAATCCATATATTAATTTAGTAACACTGTTTTTTTTAGCCTTTCCACCCAGAGTTTTATTTGCTCCATTAATATTTTATTCTATCCTTTATGTATTTTTTTTCCTTTATGTATTTTTATGAAACATGACTATTATTTGTGATAACTATTATGAATAGGATTCCTTTTTCCTTATACTTTCTCTTGAGATGAATATTACTATTTCATAAGAACAGTTTATTCTAGATTTTTCCCTTCAATCCCACAATTGTTGTATTAGAATTGCATTCCAGGAACGCCTGGGTGGCTCAGCAGTTGAGCGTCATTTTTTTTCTTAAAAAGCAGATTTATAAAAATCCTTAGGATAGTAGATTAAGAAATGTAATCCTGGAATTTGGTAACATGCATGGAACTTTTTTCACTTTATACTTGTGACCTTGGGTTTCTGATATGGCTTAACTTGTAAGAGAAATTGAAGAGATAGTACGGTATGGTGGAGAGATGCATATTCCATCACAGAGGAATAAAGCTTCCCTAAGTATTTGATACATTCATTCCTGGAATACAATTTTTTTAAAGATTTTATTTATTTATTCATGAGAGACACAGAGAGAGAGGGGCAAAGACACAGGCAGAGGGAGAAGCAGGCTCCATGCAGGGAGCCTGATGTAGGATTGGATCCTGGAACTCTGGGATCATGTCCTGAGCCAAAGGCAGATGCTCAACCGCTGAGCCACCCAGGTGTCTCAAGATATTTTAAATAATACACCTAGTTGTAGGGAATAACGATCTGAAAATGAAAAAAAAGCTAAGGAATATTTTTAAAAATAATTTGTACTAAGTGTATCTTATTACAAAATGGTATCTTGTAGAATTCTGCATGGGAAAATTCTAATTAATGATATAAACATAAACCTTGTGTCTGTTGTTAACAGGTTTAAAAATAGTATCTCAAAAGAACAATGTTATAAATAGAATAGAGGAGAGATGCCTAAGTGGCTTAGCGATTAAACGTCTGCCTTTATTGAGGAAATTCAAAATCTAATAATAATAACTAATCTTTTGTAATATAGGTCTAGAAATGAGAAAAGTGAAACTTTTTTCTTAGGATTTTGTGTAATGGGGGTTCAAAGTTAGTGCCCTTATCACCAAATTGGATGAATGGATAAGTAAAATGTGGTGTAAACATACAATGGAATATTATTCAGCCTTAAAAAGGAATGAAATTCTAACATATGCTACAGTGTGGAAGAACCTTGAGGACATTATGCTAAGTGAAACAAGCCAGTCGCAAAAAGACAAATACTGTATGAGTCTATTTATATGAGGTACCTAGAATAGCCAGATTCATAAACAGAAAGCAGAAACCAGAATCCCCAGGGGCTGAGGGGATGGGGAAAGGGGGCGAGTATTATCTAATGTGTAGAGAGTTTCAGTTTTGCAAGATGAAGACTTCTATAGATGAGTGGTGGTAATGTTTGCACAACACTATGAATGAATTTAATACCACTGAACTGTACACTTAAAAATGGTTAAGATGGTAAATTTATATGACATATATTTTACCACAATAAAAAAAAAGGAAATTTAGAAACGAGTTAATTTGATAATCTATCTTCCAAATTCTTCAGAAGTTAACTGATACTTTCTTTCCCTCTTGATAATTTCTCAGTAAGCATAAGTAGTTCATTATCCTACTGATCTAAGAACAGATTCAAAGCATGTATTATTCTCTTCATAAAAATGCCATGCCATGATTTAAATATTTGAAGGCCTCACTAATGCTTTTAAATAGAAATTTGAAGAACAGGGATCCCTGGGTGGCGCAGCGGTTTGGCGCCTGCCTTTGGCCCGGGGCACGATCCTGGAGACCCGGGATCGAGTCCCACGTCGGGCTCCCGGTGCATGGAGCTTGCTTCTCCCTCTGCCTGTGTCTCTGCCTCTCTCTCTCTCTCTGTGACTATCATAAATAAATAAAAGTTAAAAAAAAAATTTAAAAAAAAAAAAAAAAAAAAAAAAAAAAAGAAATTTGAAGAACAGATCTCTTTAACTGGTTTCCCTAACCTCTCACTTCCTTTTCTTGAGGATTACTTTCCAAGAACCCAGCCTACCTGGGTTTTCTGCTTTAGGGTCTCATCTAGCTTCAATCAAAGTATCAGCTGGGCTGTGTTCTCATCTGGAAGCTTGAGGGAGGAAAACTTGCTTACAAGCTCACTCAGCCTTTCTTCACAGCTACAGGGATGCAAGTGTCAGTATTTTGCTATTTGTCACCCAGAGGCCAACCTCAGCTCCTAGGGGCTATCCATGGTTCCCTACCATGTGGCTCTCTTTGTAGGCAGTTCACAAAAAAGCAGCTTACCTCTCAAGGCCACCAGGAGAGTGAGACTGAGTATGCTAGCAAGGCAAAGTCTAATATAACCTAATGTAAGTATGGGAGTGTCATACTATTAGCTTTACCATATAACATATCATCATATCATGGGCCATTTATTTTCTCTATAATGGCTGGAAAGGGATGGGGGCTGATGTCTTCCTCTGTAACATGTACAGCTTCAACAGCAAAAAGCAGATTCCATATTCGCATTAAAAAAAAATCCCCCCCCAAAATCCCAAATTCCAAAACTCATATTTACAGTAAGAAGAAAACCCCTCATGAGACATCCTATTTTTCTACCCAATATTCTTCTCAGTTGGTAAACAAAGACAAATAAATATACAAAAATAAAAAGTTCAAGGGAAGCAGGAAAGGACCTGAGAACAATGAACTCTTCAAATACTTTCTAAAGTACTATGTTTGTTATATGTCTAAGTTGTTTAGTCATTTCTAATTTTCAATCCTATACCAGAAAAGCTTTCCAAATCACTTTAATTCCATATAATATAAGCTATAACAGTCAGCATTCAAAATCTAGAGCCAGTACATTCCTTGCTATATTTACCTGCAATGAACGACTGGCCAATTAAGTTATAGAAAACAAATCAAATACACACATAACTTGCTATAAGTTTGGTTATGGAGTTTAGGATTACAAAGAACTTCTTGAATCCCATTTCAGTCCCAAGAATAATATTAAAAACCAGGTTTTTTGGGACGTTCTAAACACATAAGTCAGCAGCCCCGGTGGCGCAGCGGTTTAGTGCCTGCCTTTGGCCCAGGGCACGATCCTGGAGACCTGGGATCGAATCCCACGTCGGGCTCCCGGTGCATGGAGCGTGCTTCTCCCTCTGCCAATGTCTCTGCCTCTCTCTAGCTCTTTCTCTGTGTGACTATCATAAATAAATAAAATTTTTTAAAAATAAAATAAAATAAACACATAAGTCTTCTGGGTAGGGCTAACTGCTATCCAGTGCCATCATGATAACCTAAGTCTAGGGTAAAGATAACTAGTTCACCAGAGAAAGGCACCATCTAGATCCACATAAGATACTTAAAGCCTCTATATCAGGCTGGATTGACACCAGTGAGCTTCTGCAGAGACAGGATCCATTTTTGAAGTATATATCAAGCCAAACAGACACAACTGTCATCTATGTTTTAATATAGCCAGTGCAAAAGGAAAAATCGAAGTACTTCTACAAAAATAAACTTCTACAAAAATAGAAGTTCTACTGCAATGCTAAGGAATGAAAAGTCTTTCCTAGAAATGAGCTCTATTACTGAAGCGGCACTCAGTGTCTATATAGTACTTACAGTGCCATATACTACTTTTATCTCCTATTACTCTAATTGTTTTTTTAAAGAGAAAAACATTATTCATGAGAAACACTGAAAGAGAGAGGCAGAGTCACAGACAGAGGGAGAAGCAGGCTCCATGCAGGGAGCCTGATGTGGGACTCGATCCTGGGACCACGATCACGCCCTGAGCCAAAGGCAGATGCTCAACTGCTGAGCCACGCAGGCATCCCTATCATTCTAATACTTAAGCATTTAAACAATGAAATCCTGGTTTTTTTCCTGGATTTTTATCTTCATAAAGTTGACACATAAATAGGAAGTTTATTTGCTCAGTTGTTTTGAGAGGTGGATATTTAAGAAGTCATGGAAGGAAATTCAACAGGTGGATTGTTTCATATCCTATGTGAAACACTGAGGAAATAATCTAATCTCTCTTCAAATTTAGCTCTACTTTTCGATGGGCTTTAAAGAAAGTAATTAAGAGTCTTAAAAGATTTTTAAAATATTTCTTTGGGTGCACTGTTCCTAAAAAATGATTTTTTTCTTTCTTTTTTTTTTTTTTTCCTATAGTACAATACACAGATCTTACTTAGATTTCACCAGTTCTACACACACCCATTCCATGTACTTTTGTGGTCTAAAGTCATCACTTGGAGGTAGCAATGGAAAATAGCAGTGTCAGAAGACCTGGGTTTCTTCACTAGCTATGTGACCTTGAATGCCACCTTAATTTACAAAACGGGAATAATATCTGGCCTACTATACACACACAGTAGCAAATTATTCAATTTACATAAAAATTGATCACTTGTTTTGATATATTTTAGGAGATACAGGAAAAGATTCTTCTTAAAATTATTTTTATAGGAAGGCTGTTGGTGAAAAAGCACCCGCTTTACAGTCAGGAGTCCTATGTTTCTTGGATTCTAGCTCTGTTACTTACTAGCAGTGTGACCCTAGGAAAATTAACTACTCTTCATGCTCTCACTTTCCTTGTATGCTTGACAGAATCCTAACACAGAAGATTGTTGTAAGGATTAAATGAGGTAAGTCAATAAGCACTCACTCAACATATATTCATCTAGCAATTATTCTTCTTGGTGCAATACTGGTTAAAAGTTCCTTTGTGGGGATGCCTGGGTAGCTCAGTGGTTGAGGGTCTGCTTTCCGCTCAGGCCAGGATCCCTGAGTCCCAGGATCAAGTCCTGCATCCAGCTACCAGCAGAGAGCCTGCTTCTCCCTCTGCCTGTGTCTCTAACTCTCTCTGTGTGTCTCTCATGAATAAATGAATAAAACCTAAAAAAAAAAAAGTTCCTTTATGAAATACACACACACACACACACAGTGCTAGATTTCAGGGATTAAAAAAGAAGTCACTGATACATTAAAGCAACCTTATGGCAAACACACACACACACAAATGTTTTTTACCAATATACCCTCTTGGAACCAGTCATGGGAATCTGGTAAATTCTTGGAGCTGTTACAAACAAATTTGCAAGACTGAATCCAAGCACAAAGTATCAGGTCTGGATTCAGAAAACAGTTCTGGGGACGACTGGGTGGCTCAGCGGTTTAGTGCCTGCCTTTGGCCCAGAACTTGATCCTGGAGAACTGGGATCTAGTCCCACGTCAGGCTCCCTGCATGGAGCCTGTTTCTCCCTCTGTGTCTCTGCTTCTCTCTCTCTCTCTCTGTCTCTTATGAATAAATAAATAAATCTAAAAAAAAAAAAAGAAAAGAAAACAGTTCTGAACTAAGAGGGAACACATTTCAAATTTAGCTGCTCACCATGGAATACGCCTGCTAGGATAAACACAGGAAGGTCACAAACAAGACAAAAGCCAAAAGTCATGGCCTATATACCACAGAACAGATAACTAATATAGGGCCTGGCACAGGGAAGCTGCTTATAAATATTGGTCGAATTAACCGAATTGAGTCCCAATTCTGCCACTTTCACACCAAGCGGCTCTGGGTAAGTTGTCTACTTCTCTGAACCTTAGTTCTCTATAAAACAGAAACGTGTCTGCTCTACCTATCTCACAGGACCAGTTGTAATCAAATGAAATCACATGAGAGTGTATCAGTCCTAATAAAACAATAATCATGACACACATAATGACCACTGCTACCAATTAGCTTACAAGCCTACTCGCAGAAGATGTTAATATGTAAGCACCAGGAAAGAGACTGCATCAAGATCTACTGAAACAAAACTGAAACACCCGTGCTTTCTAAAAATGTCATCTTTGGGCAGCCCGGGTGGCCCAGCGGTTGAGCGTCTGCCTTCAGCCCAGGGCCTGATCCTGGAGACCCGGAATCGAGTCCCGCGTCGGGCTCCCTGCATGGAGCGTACTTCTCCCTCTGCCTGTGTCTCTGCCTCTGTCTCTCTCTTGCGTCTCTCATGAATAAATAAATAAAATCTTAAAAAAAATTAAATTAAAATGTCATCTTTATGATGAAAGGAGCCGGTCACTGCTACACCGAGGCTGGGCCTTTTCCAACCCCCAGGTTACAACAGCAGGGTCTGCGGAGTGACATGCATCTTGCAAGACTGAAAATCGCCCCGTCCGCGCAGGCGGCGGGGAGATGCCGACCTGAGGGTCAGCAGATTAGAAAGAGCTGGCCCCCCACCTGCACAGCCCCACGCAGGCCCCAACGAGGCACTACCTTTGCATTTAGCAGCGCGAGACAACGGCAGCGCCGAGACCATTGCACCTTCCACGGCGGGTCAGAGACCGCCCGCCCGCCGGCCTCCCCCGGGGCGGCCACAGCGCGCCCTGAAGCCCCGCCTCGTGCGGGGCCCGGACCCCCGCGCCTGCAGCCGAGCCCGCGCCTCCAGTGCCTGCCTCCCGGCACGTAGGCAGCGCGCGCAGGGGCTCGGGGAGCGCGGCCCGGACCTGCTGCGTACTCACTGGCCGAGCCGAGGGCGCCTGCTGTCCAGCCGCCGAGCCTCCCGGAACCGCCGCTCCCCTGGCTCCCGGGACTCGCTTTCCCTCGGAGCCCCAGCTGCAGCGACAGCAGCCTCTCCAGGAACGCGGGAGCCAAAGGGCGCAGCCAGCCAAGGCTGGGGAGGCGGGGGAGCCGTTTCGTCACTCCCCGAACCCTCTCAGGCCGTCGCGCGCACGGTCCCAGGCGCCCGAGACACCCGCGCGCCCCAGGAGAGCGAGGACGCAGGGCCCCGCCCCCGGCCTCTTCCCGCCCTGCGCCGTCGGGCCTCCCACGTGACTGAGTCTCTGCCCCGCCTCCCTCGCCCCGCCCACCCCGAATTGCCGGGCACGCACGCGCACTTGCGCGCTCGCGCTGACAGCTTCGGCCGAGGGGAACGCGAGGGAGCAGGAGGTGTCGCGAGAGTTGGCCTCACCGCGTCGGGGGCGGCGGAATCATGGCGAGCCTGGGGTTGGAGGCTGAGCAGGAGCCGCTCTTAGGCGACCGCACACCCGGAAGCAGGTGAGCGGATGTTGGAGGAAGGCCCCCTCACCTTCCTGCACTGTTGGGGCTGGCCCCCTCGTCCGGCGTCAGCCTCGCTGCGCGCGCAGCGGTTGCGCGCGATCCGGCGGTGGCTCCTGCTGCCGAGGCGCGAAGTTCGGCGGCGCGGCGAGCCCGCGGGCCCTGGGGAAGGCGTGACCGACCTCCAGACGCGCCCTCGGCCCTCCGCCCGCTGCCCCCTGCGTTCCCTGTCCCCTTGGAGCTCCTCGCTGCACGCGTTTCACGGAGGTTCCGAAATGATGCTTTTAAGTGGATACTTGAAGATACTCCTCCGTTTGGCTAAATTGCGCGATGACTTTTGATACCTTGTTAGCAGGTCAACCTGTACGAAACGGGCACACCTTTCCCCTTTGCCAAGTATATTGACTTAATTTCCCAGAGTTTGAGGATGAACTGTATGTAGTTCGACTCCTAATCCTGGTTGTATTGGGCCTACTTTACGGACAGTAATTCAGATTTGTTACAGTTTGTCTCACTACGCAATGAAGTATCTATTTTTTTTTTTGTCTTTAGGAAAACGGGACTATTTTCTTTGAAACGTAATTTGTCAAATTAATTGATACACATGGGATCCCTGGGTGGTGCAGCGGTTTGGCGCCTGCCTTTGGCCCAGGGCGCGATCCTGGAGACCCGGGATCGAACCCCACGTCGGGCTCCCAGTGCATGGAGCCTGCTTCTCCCTCTGCCTATGTCAAAAAAAAAAAAAAATTAATTGATACACATTAAGCTGTCGACGACCATGTTAAGTTTTGCACATTTGTCTTTTAAGCACCGAGCTTTTATTTTAACCACTTTGTTTGAAACTCCCTGGGCGCTGTGTGTCTTTGGTCTCTGATTTACTAGACGGACTATATGTCTTGCAATTAAAAAAAATTTTTTTTAATATTTTATTTATTTATTCATGACAGAAAGAGAGAGGCAGAGACACAGGCAGAGGGAAAAGCAGGCTCCATGCAGGGAGCCAACGTGGGACTCTATCCGGGGTCTCCAGGGTCATGCCCTGGGCTGCAGGCGGCGCTAAACCGCAGGGCCACCGGGACTGCCCTGTCTTGCAATTTTATCTACACTTTACTTGCAGATCAATATGGTTATTACCAGTGCCGAAATATGTCATAATAGAAGGATGTCCTCAGGGCCCTATTGAGACATCTTGGACTATTTGCTTCTATACTAGTTTATTTTACACTATTTTCTTACTAGTTTATTCTATACTTGCTACACGTTTAACGTTTTATGTCTGCTTTTTAGCTTTTCTACCTGTTCTGTTGCCGGCAGACTCTTCCTCAACATATTTTTGTTACCTGTTGACGACACCAGTTTTTGTTCCTGTCAGCAACGTCTCTTCTCCCAACTTTGAGACTTGTAGTTTGCTGCTGTTTTGAAAACCATATCCAAGCTTAATAGAATTATGTCCAGTTAGAACATGGAAGCTATGACTAAGGGCTAACCCGCTCTCTTATTAGTCAGGTGCATGTGCTTCAGGGCATACACTTTGTGACATTTGGATTTATCAAAGTTTTTGCTTCTACCTGATTCTTGGCTGTTTTTCCCATAGATTCAGGATCCTTGAGTTAATAGATGTGGTCTCATAGTATATATTCTACAACTGTGTCCAAGGAAATCTGCTTTAAAAAAGTGATTTTTTCTTATTCTTATGTACTCCTATGCTTCATTTATTTTTTTTTCTAAAGATTTATTTATTTATTCATGAGAGACAGAGAGAGAGAGGAAGAGACACAGGCAGAGGGAGAAGCAGGCTCCATGCAGGGAGCCAGATGCAGGACTTGATCCCGGGACTCCAGGACCAAGCCCTGGACCAAAGGCAGATGCTAAACCGCTGAGCCACCCAGGGAACCCCCTCATGATTCAACTATATCTGAGTGAGTGATTGAGGCTCATTAGGGTGCATCTGAATTCACATGTTCTGTCCAAAAATAAAATAGTTGATCATTTTAAAAATTAGGATATATTTTAAGAATAATTCAATACTCTTTTAAAACATAGATTCCCTAGTAAAATGAACATATGTATTACTAATTGTCAAGCCCTGCTCGCTTTGAGTAAATTGTAGACACTTCAGCCTAGTTCACCATCAACTTTACCTCACTAAGAAGGTTAGATTTATTTTTTATTTTTATTTTTTGAATTCTACCAAACATTTTTAATTAATTAATTTTAAAGATTTTATTTATTCATGAGATAACACAGAAAGAGAGAGAGGCAGAGACACAGGCAGAGAAAGAATCAGGCTCTAAGCAGGGAGCCCCATGTGGGACTCAATCCCAGGTCTCCAGGATCACGCCCTGGGCCAAAGGCAGACACCCAATTGTTAAGCCACCCATGCGTCCCCAAACATTTTTAAAAATTCAATTTGCCAACGTATGGTATAACAACCAATGCTCATCACATCATGTGCCCTCCTTAATGCCCATCCTGCAGTTCCCTATCCCCCCAGCCACTTCCCTTTCCATAACCCTTTGTTTCCCAGAGTCAGGAGTCTCTCGTGGTTTGTCTTCCTTTCTAATTTTCCCACTTGGTTTCCCCTCCCCCTTATGGTCCCTTTCACTATTTCTTACATTCCAGATAAGAGTGAAACCATATGATAATTGTCTTTCTCCAATTGACTTACTTCGCTCAGCATAATACCCTCCAGTTCCATCCACATTGAAGCAAATGGTGGGTGTTTGTCCTTTCTGATAGCTGAGTAATATTCCATTGTATATATAGACAACTGCTCTATCCATTCATCTGTTGAACGTCTCGGCTTCTTCCTATAAGTTTGGCTATTGTGGGCATTGCTGCTATAAACACTGGGGTGCAGGTGTCCCATCATTTTACTAGGGTATTTTTATTTTTAGCTTCTTGAGGAACCTCCACACTTTTCCAGAGTGGCTGTGCTATTTTGCATTTTCACTAGCAGTGTTAGAGGGTCCCCTTTCTCCACATCCTGGCCAACATTTGTTTCCGGTCTTATTAATTTTAGCCATTCTCACTGGTGTAAAGTGGCATCTCATTGTGGTTTTGATTTGTATTTCCCTGATGACAAGTGATATGAAGCATTTTTTCATGTGCCTATTGGCCATGTGTAGGTCTTCGGAGAAATGTCTGTTCATGTCGTCTGTCCATTTCGTGGTTGGACTGTTTGTTTTTTGGGTGTTGAGTTTGATAAGTTCTTTATAGATCTTGGATTCTAATCCTTTATCTGATATGTCATTTGCAAATATCTTCTCCCATTCTGTAGGTTTCCTTTTAGTTTTGTTGACTGTTTGCTTTTTATCCTGATGAAGTCCCAATAGTTCATTTTTGCCTTTGTTTCCCTTGTCTTTGGGGACGTGTCTAGTAAGAAGTTGTTGCAGCTGTGGTCATAGAGGTTGCTGCCTGTGTTCTTCTCTAGGATTTTGATGGATTCCTGTTTCACATTTAGATCTTTCATCTATTTTGAGTTTATGTATGGTGTAAGAGAATGGTCTAGTTTCATTCTTCTGCATGTGGCTGTCCAATTTTCCCACATTATTTATTGAAGAGACTGTCTTTTTTCCAGTGGATATGTTTTCCTGCTTTGTAGAAGATTAGTTGTAAGAAGGTTAGTTTTAATTTACTGGTCTGGGGAGTCCTCAGTGGTCTCCACTTACCCCATTTATAGTGTTTAAGAGAACAAGAGGTTACCAAACTTTTTCTGTAAAGGCCCAGATAGTAAATATGTTAGACTTTGCAGGATGTGAGGCAGAATCAAAGATACTATATAGGTACTTAGATAACAAGAAAGAAAACAAAGTCTCACAAAATTTTTTGGTAATGAAATTTAAAATATAATAAATGAATAAATTTTTTTGCAATACAAATCCATGATAGGAATACCATTCCTTTTTTAGGGGTGGCATTTTGCTTAACTAGAGTTAAGGGTCGATGTTTTTGGGGCATCTGGGCGGCTCAGTTGGTTAAGCGGCTGCCTTTGGTTCGGGCCATGATCCCAGGGTCCTGCTCCACAGGGAGCCTGCTTCTCCCTCTCCCTCTGCTGTTCCCCCTGATTGTGTTCTCTGGCTTGCTCTCTCTGTCAAATAAATAAAATAAAAATCTTTTTTTTTAAAGGTGATTTCTATTAAGTTGCTCACAAATATTCGTTTGTAAAAACTATTCTTCAGTAGAAACTGGTGATCTAGAAACAGGTGATAGGTTTGATTTGGACTAAAGACTATAGTTTGCTGATCCTTCTTTTAGAATATCCTAAAATGTTAACAGGTGCTTAAAATTTTTCTTTGCAACTCTAGCCTAATTTCTGTAATACAGATATTACTAAGCCTTCTGGTCTTATAGAACATATCCTTATAGAACATTCTCAATTTATTTTTATCTTCTAAATTCTGTACTGTAATACCATTACACTGTTTTGTCAATGAGCACACATTCTTTTATCTTCTTTGAATATGGGTTCATTTGCTCTTCAGTAGTTCACAAATGCTCTCGCTGGTAAATATGGTTTTTTTGTTTTTGTTTTTAAGATTTTATTTACTTTTTCATGAGAGTCACACAGAGAGAGGCAGAGACAGAGGCAGAGGGAGGAGCAGGCTCCATGCAGGGAGCCTGATGCGGAACTGGATCCCAGGACCCTGGGATCACATCCTGAGCCAAAGGCAGACGCTCACCCACTGAGCCACCCACGCGTCCCTCTCTGGTAAATATGTAATTTTATTTTTCCCTCAGTAAATCCAGAGTCATTTTTTTAAAAATAAAGTACTGCTGTTTACCCAAGGCTCCTTGTATTAAATAATAATCTATTGAACCTAAATTTGGTACTTTTTACTTATTCCTGTTAAATTTTATCTAATTTATTTTGGTGATCAATTCACTCCAGTATTTCATGTATTCTTCCTAGTTTTTAAGTTACAACTTTGACAAATTGTCTTGGAAGTTCAGCATTCCTTCTTATGCCTTTATGATACAAGAAAGAAACCTTCAGAAAGTCAGTCTTAGCCATGTGACATGGTTGGTTGAATCATCACAGTTAAGAAAAATATAATAAAAATGGTTAATGGGGCACCTGGGTAGCTCAGTTGGTTAAGCCTCCAACTCTTGATTTCAGTTCAGGTCATGATCTCAAGTTGGTTAGATCAAGCCCCCGTCAGATTCCATGCTCAGCGCAGGGTCGGCTTCTCTTTCTCCTTTGGCCCCTCCCACTCACACTCTTTCTAAAATAAATAAATCTTTTTAAAAAAATTATAACTTGACTGAGGGACAGTTATATTCTCCTACGTTCCTACACTCTCCAGCAGAATAGAAAGATGCACTTCTTCACCAGACTTATACTTTTTGAATTAAAAAAAAGTAAAAAGTAAAATTATTTCAAAAAATTTCAAGTCCATAGAAAAGTTGAAAAAAGAGTACAATGAATACCTGTATACCCTATCACTGTTAGCCTTTACCATGCTGCTCAAATCTCTTTCTATATGCACATACACCCACATATACCTTTTTGCCAAAATTCCCAAAAGTAGTTTGCGGGTATTATGACACTTTATCCCAAGTATTTCAGTCATCTTCTTCTTTTATTTAAGATTTATTTTTAGGGAGTGCACACATTCTTGCAATGGGAGAGGGGGAGAGAGAAGCAGACTCCCCGCTGAGTGCAGAGCCTGACCTCACAATCCTGAGATCATGACCTGAGCTGAAACCCAAGAGTCAAAAAAAAAAAAAAACCCAAGAGTCCACTTCTTTACCACCTGAGCCACCTAGGTGCCCCTGCAGCCTACATCTTCTCAAAGCAAAAACATTCCTTTACACAACTATGTCACTGTAACTATAGCTAAAAATACAATACTAATTCAAAATATCATGCAATATGTAGCCTATACTCAAGTTTTTTTCAGTTCCAAAAATATACTTTATAGCTATTTAAAAAAAGACAATAACAGGATCTAGGGACACTTGGGTGGCTCAGTCAGTTAAGCATCTGAATCTTGATTTCAGCTCAGGTCATGATCTCTGGGAAATAAGCTTAGGTGATGATCTTGGGTGACGGGATTGAGCTCCACATCAGTCTTCGAGCTCAGCAGAGAGTCTGCTTGAGATTCTCTCCCTCTCCCTCTCCCCCTTATCCCACTCATGTTCACTCTCTATCACTCTCTCTCAAATAAATAAATCTTTTTTTAAAAAAACGGAATCCAATTAATGGTCATGCACTGATTTTTATATCTTTTTTTAAATTTTTATTTATTTATGATAGTCACAGAGAGAGAGAGAGAGAGAGGCAGAGACACAGGCAGAGGGAGAAGCAAGCTCCATGCACTGGGAGCCTGACGTGGGATTCGATCCCGGGTCTCCAGGACCACGCCCTGGGCCAAAGGCAGGCACTAAACTGCTGCGCCACCCAGGGATCCCCTGATTTTTTTTTTTTAATTTTTATTTTATGATAGCCTCAGAGAGAGAGAGAGAGAGAGAGAGAGAGAGAGGCAAAGACACAGGCAAAGGGAGAAGCAGGCTCCATGCACCTGGAGCCTGACGTGGGATTCGATCCCGGGTCTCCAGGATCGCGCCCTGGGCCAAAGGCAGGCGCTAAACCGCTGCGCCACCCAGGGATCCCTCCCCTGATTTTTATATCTTTTTAAGACTCTCTCAATCTATAACCTTCCCCTGATTTTTTATCTCTGTTGTTTCCAACATTGAATCCTTGGATAATTCTAGGTCAGTTTCTTTCTTTCTTTCTTTCTTTCTTTCTTTCTTTCTTTCTTTCTTTCTTTCTTTCTTTCTTATCTTTCTCTTTTTTTTTCTAGGTCAGTTTCTGTAGAACATCTCACATTCTGGATTTTTGGCATGTTTCTTTTTTTTTCTTAAGATTTTATTTATTTATTCATGACCGGGGGTGGGGGGGGCAGACACAGGCAGAGGGAGAAGCAGGCTCCATGCAGGGAGCCCAAAGTGAGACTCGATCCCAGGTCTCCAGGATCACACCTCGGGCCGAAGGTGACACTAAACTGCTGAGCCACTGGGGCTGCCCAGCATGTTTCTTTTTTAATAGATCAGATATTTCTGGCAAGAACATCCCATGGGTTATGTTGAGAATATCCCAATATATTAACATTAGGAGGCATCAAATATCCAGCCATCCCACTATTCAGGATGCTAGGCTTGACCACTTGGTTAAGAGGGTGACTGCTGTATCTCTCAATTACAAAGCCTTATTTTCTATTTTGTGGTTACTAAGTAGACAGTGGGGTGATACTTTAAGACCCTGTGACTATCCTGTCCTCAACAACTTTTCAACCAGTTGTTTTAGGATCCATCAGTTATCCTTTCTTTCATATATTATTACATGGAGAGTAGTGATTAAATAACATTTTTCTAATTCTGTCATCCTTTCAATATTTAATAGCTGTCATTGAAAGAAGAAAGATTTTTGACTGAGCTCCAAATCAAGTTGAAATTAAACATTTTTATTATATTTTTTTCAGAATCAAATTATTTACTTCTCTTGATTCCCTAACCTAGATAAGATATGAGCAAAATAGTTATTTGAAATTTTCAGGCTTATTTTAATGATTGTTTTTATTAGTGATGGTCAGTTTAATTTCTGATATCCAGGAAATAATAATGGTTTCATTAAAAATATAATACCCAATGCTGGAAAGTGATACCAGAATCCAGTGCTGCAGGATTGAATAATGGGTACCTTTTGCTGATACGTAATTATCTATCTTATGTTCCAGATTCCAATATATTGATTTCCAAATAGATGGTCCCTGACTTATGATGGCTTAACTTATGATTTTTCAACTATACAATGGTACCAAAGAACCATACTTCAGATTTTGAATTTTGATTTCTTCCTGGCCTAGTGATGTGTGGTAGGCTACTCTCTTGTAGTGCTAGACAGTGAGCTGCTACTCCCAGTCACTTGATCACCAATATAACCAATTTATACACTTACAGCCATTCTATACCCATACAGCCATTGTGTTTCTCACTTTTAGTACAGTATTTTATAAATTACATGAGAGTGCTCGCTTCGGCAGCACATATACTAAAATTGGAACGATACAGAGAAGATTAGCATGGCCCCTGCGCAAGGATGACACGCAAATTCGTGAAGCGTTCCATATTTAATAAATAAATAAATAAATAAATAAATAAATTACATGAGATATTCAATACTTTGTTATAAAATAGGCTTTGTTTTAGATGATTTTTCCTAACTGGGCTAATGTCAGTGTTCTGAGCATGTTTAAGGCAGGCTAATTTAAGGTATGATGTTCAGTAGGTTAGGTATATTAAATGCTTTTCCAAAAAAAAAAAAAAAAAAAGAGAGAGAAAGAAAAAAAAGAAATGCTTTTCCAACTTAATGTATTTCCAATTTATAATGGGTTTAAACCCCATTGTAAATTAAGGAAGATCAGCATGGGTATTTGGGGTTCTGGTTATTAGAGGGGGAGAGGGCTGGAGGGGCAGAGGTAAAGGGAAAGAGAGAATCTGAGGTAGGTTCCATGCCCAGTGCAGAGCCCAGTGAGGAGTCCCACTTGGGGCTCAACCTCACAACCCTGATGTCATGACCTGAGCTGAAACCAAGAGTTGGTTGCCTAACCTACTGAGCTACCCAGGCACATCTGGGGTTCTTCTGTTTTTCAAGTGTGCTATATTATGGTGAAAAGTCTATTTTCATGGAATGGAATATATAATATTAGAAACTTTATATTTATTATATTAGCAACTAATATACCTGGCACATAGTAGATCTAATTAATGTTATCTTCTTCTTCGCACTCTACCACACCCAATCACATCACTTTTGAAAAAAGAAAGTTCCTTTTTTGAAGACTAACTTGACAACCGTAAGGTCTATTTTAGAAAATAGCTTTGGAACATAAGAAGACATTCTGTCTGTTGTGCTTATATTATTTGAAAATATAAGGCTCATAGTAAGGTAAATTTATTAACTCTTTCTGTATGTGAATGTGAAAATGCAATGAATCCATACACACCCTCATGTATTACCTAACTGAAGGAGGATAGAGCTTATCTGGTAACCCATGTTGGAGCAAAGGCAAGAATGTCTTAGGGCTCAGAATGTCTTAGGTCACAACATACTTTTCTGGTGTCACTTCTACATTAATTTTGCTTAAAGTACCCAGCCAAAATAGCTTCCTGCAGCAAACTCAATTTACTGTCGTCATATAGAATCTGTCTTACTAATGACATAATTATTTTTTAATATGTAATAGCTGTATATCCCATCCACAGGAGATCTAATTGTTGTAGCTAGTTTGATTTATTTTGATATACTTTATTTTGTCAGTTTAACAAATTTCAACACTCAATTTGTAGCAGGTCAATGATAGCCAAGTAATTGGTTGACAAAATGTTATACCCTTTTAAACTACGTCATGTCTCCTAAGTTTCTATGTGTAATGATATGTTAATATAATCCATGGAAATTGAAAGAAAAATTGCTTACTCATAGATAATTAGTATAGTAAAAACCAATATTATAAATTATACCTCTGTCGTATCTTCTTTATTACTTTAGGAGAAAGAAAATAAAATTGTGCCATAGAAAGATTGGCACATAATGAGATAACATTATACTACTTTTTCTTCTTTAATCCTAGAGAATGGGATATTTTAGAAACTGAAGATCATTATAAGAGCCGATGGAGATCTATTAGGATTCTATATCTTACTATGTTTCTTAGCAGTGTAGGTAAGTATTAGAAATTATATATAATCTTAAAAATTCAAATAAAGTATCTTATTTTAGTGTCACTTAATTTTTAAATTACTTATTATTTTGGTAAAAATCACATAATATAAAATTTTCCATCCTAACCATTTTTAAGATCAGAAGTGTTACATTTGTCTACATGATTATATAACCTATCTCCAGAGTTTTTCATCTTGCAAACCTAAAACTCTGTACCATTAAACAACTCCTCGTTTGCCCTTTCTCCCATGTCCTGGCAACCACCATTCTTTCTGTATCTACTTCATATAAATGGAATCATACAGTATTTTTCTTTTTGTAACTTGCTTATTTTATTTATCCTATTCTCAAGGTTCATCCATGTTATAGGATGATCAGAATTTCTTAAGGCCTTATTTAAGGCCTTCCCCCTTGGTGGGGAAGAAAATCTTTTCTTCTACTTTCTTAAGTTTTGTAGCTTGCCCCTGCAAATGAAAGCAATGGAAGACAGATCAACAGAATGAAATCTTGTCATTTGCAACTACATGCTACATGAGTGGAGCTAGAGAGTATAATGTTAAGCGAAATAAGTCAGGCAGAGAAAGACAACCTAATTTCATTCCTATGTGGAATTTAAGAAACAAAACAAAAAGCAAAGGGAAAAAAAGACAAACCAAGAAAGACTTTTTTTTATACGATTTTATTTATTTATTTGACAGAGAAAGAGCATGAGTGTGTAGCGTTCTCCAGTGCACAAGCAGGGCGAGCAGCAGGTAGAGGGAGTAGAAGCAGGCTTCCCTTTGAGTAGGGAGCCTGATGCAGGGCTCTATCCCAGAACCCTTGGATCATGACCTGAGCCAAAGGCAGACACTTAACAGACTGACCACCCAGGTTCCCAAAGAAACAGACTTAACTAACTATAGAGAACAAACTGATGGCCAATCAGAGGGGAGGAGGAAGTGGGGGGGATGGGTGAAATAGAGGAATGGGATTAAAGAGTGCACTTGTCATGTTGAGCACTGGGTAGTATATGGAAGTGTTGAATCACTTATTGTACACTTGAAACTAATATAACACTGCATGTTGACTATACTGAAATTAAAATAAAGTAAAATTAAATACTTCTAATTTTTAGCACTCAATTATCTAAAATTATAATTTTAATTTTAATAACAAAAAAGGAAAATTTTTAACTTTAGGTTTTAATTAGCATGTTAAACATTTTACCTGTTTATAAGTTTCTTGTTTTGTGTGTGTGTGTGTGTGTGTGTGTGTGTGTTTAAGATTTTATTCATGAGAGACACAGAGGGAGGGGCAGAGACATAGGCAGAGGGAGGAGAAGCAGGCTCCATGCAAGGAGCCGGATGTGGGACTCAATCCCAGGACTCTAGGATCACACCCTGAACCGAAGGCAGATGCTCAACCACTGAGCCATCCAGGCGTCCCCTGTTTATAAGTTTTTGATTGTGAAATTGTAGCCTTGATTTCAAATATTAGTTTACTCTTTCAGTCCTCTTTTCGTCAAAACAATGTCAATTCAAAATACATTAAAATGAAACTAATAACTAAATTATTTTTTTAAATAGGCTTTCTAAAAAGAATGAAGTATTGATACTGGTACAACATGGATGAAACTTGAAAACATGCTAAGATAGAAGCCAGACACAAAAGACTACATGCTGCATGATTCTGTTCATAGAAAAGTCTAGAGTAGGAAAATTAATAGAGACAAGTAGATTAGTAGTTGCTTAGGGGTGGCTGATAGGATGGAAAACAGCAGAGTAAAGGGTCCAGAGTTTCTTTGTGATGTGACTAGAATGTTCTAAAATTGACTGTGGTGATGGTTGCACATATCTGTGATTATACTAAAAACAACTCATTGTATACTTTAAATGAGTAGGATATATGGTATGTGAAGTATATCTTAATAAAAGTGTTTTTTAAAAAATAGCCTTGGGACACCTGGGTGACTCAAGGTTGAGCAGCTGCATTCCGCTCAGGGCATGATCCCAGAGTCCCAGGATCGAGTCCCACATCACGCTCCCTGCATGGAGCCTGCTTCTCCCTCTGCCTATGTCTTTGCCTCTCTCTGTGTGTCTCTCATGAATAAATAAATAAAATCTTTTTTAAAAAATAAAAAAAAATTAAAAATAGCCTTTATAAAATTTTGATTGGACATGCCTAACATTTAAAATTGACAAATAGGATTATAGTTTATCATTACAGCTTTTAAGCAATAAAGAATAGTAGAGATAATGAATTTTCTTTTAAGGTATAGCCGTATTGAAGTCTCTCAGTTGTTTACAGCTACTGTCCCATTTAGATGTTCATATTCCTTTCTGGTTGTCTTCCTTACAGTCAATTATCTCTGCCAAAGAGGGCTGCCTGGGTGGCTCAGGGGTTGAGTGTCTGCTTTTGGCTCAGAGCATGATCCTGGGGTCCCCAGATCGAGTCCCACATGGGGCTCCCTATGGGGAGCCTACTTCTCTCTCTGCCTATGTCTCTGCTTCTCTCTCTGTGTCTCTCATGAATAAATTTTTAAAAAATCTTTTAAAAAATTATCTCTGCCAAATAACATGGATTAGAAGTCTACCACTTCCTGTATAACAGAATAGACTTTCCTTCATTCTTTTCTGCTATAAAAACTTAACAAAACTTTCTATTTACGGTAAAGACATGTGAGTACGAAGAAATAGGTCCTCTGCTTTTATTATCTTAATTATGGCCAGGTTCTATAATTATATCTTGTTTTCAAGTCTTTAATGTTAACTGATAAATGAAACTGCATTACTTGGTAAATTAAACGTTGTGGGGCATAAATTTGTAAATTCAGAATGATATTTTAAAGTCCATGTTACAATTTTTTTTAAAGATATTATTTATTTATTCATGAGAGACCGAGAGAGAGAGTGAGAGGCAGAGACACAGGCAGAGGGAGAAGCAGGCTCCATGCAGGGAGCCTGATGTGGGACTCGATCCCGGGACCTCAGGATCATACCCTGGGCTGAAGGCAGATGCTAAACTGCTGAGCCACCCAGAGATTCCCCCCATTCTAACAATTTAAAAATTGTTCTATAAATAATGATGAAATTATTTTTAAGTATAAATAACAGCTTTTGCCTCTTTACAGGATTTTCTATTGTGATAATGTCAATATGGCCATATCTCCAAAAGGTTAGTACATTTCAATCTGTTATTCTATTAAGTAGCTACAATGACAGTAACTCTTATGTAGTTAAGAGTTTTCTTAAGAGTCTCTTTGGTATTTTATTGATTTAATTCTTACTAGAGTAACTTGAGATAATAATTCCCCAGAAGAGGCTTAGGTAAGGTGATCTAATGTTTTACTGTGCAAACTAGAACACTCTTGAAGTGAAGGGAGTACTTATCAGGGAAACAGGATTATACCTGGACAGTCCCAGGCAAATGTAGATGTGTGGTCACCTACCTATTCGCCACTTGCACATCCCATCAGTACCCACTCCTTGATAAAAAAGAAACTATACACAGTCTGAATTCTCAAAATGTACAGTTCTATGGAATAATTTTGTGCTTTACTATAGAATTAATTTGAGTTGTCAGGTGACATTGGGTTGTTTTTTTTTTTTTAAGATTTTATTTATTCATGAGAGATACAGAGAGAATGAGAGGCAGAGACACAAGCAGAGGGAGAAACAGGCTCCATGCAGGGAGCCCGACATGGGACTCGAACCTGGGTCCCCAGGATCATGCCCTGGGCTGAAGGTGGCATTAAACCACTGAGCCACCTGGCTGCCCTGTCAGGTGACATTGTAAAAAGAATAGATAATATATGTATTTTGATGCTGTGGTTACTAGATGGGAAGGAGGGAGTGACAAAAAGAAGCAAGTTAAGCAGGTACCCTGACATCAGTTAATCAAGTCCTGCCAGTTCTATCTTTTTTTAAAAAAATATATTTGACATATAGCATGATGTAATTATCTGTCAATTCTATCTTAAATCTCCAGTAAGAAACTTACTGAAAATCAGTAAATAAATTGCAGACATAATTCATCTATAACAGCATTTCAGTTAAGGTTCTTGATGGAGTTCCTCCGTACTCTCCAACCTCTTATTCACTCCTTAAACTGGTACGATCTGATTAACTCCTCTGCTACCTTGAAACTGCCCTCATCAAGGTCTTCAATGATTTAATTGCTGATCAAATAGATACTTTTCACTCCTTTCGGTGACATTTGGGTAGCATTTGACATTGTTGTCCTCTCCCTGCTTCTGAAAACCCTTTCTTAGCTTCCATACATTTCTCTATCCTGGCTTTCCCCTTACATATTTGTTCTTAAATTCTTTTGTAAGTCTTCTTTATCAACCTGTTCCTTTTATGTTGGTTTTCCCCAGAGGTTGGGCTGTGTATGTATGTGTGTTGTAGCCTAAATCCTAAGCCTTGGCCCACGTTATATCAATATCCAACAATTTGTTAGATACCTACTTGAATGAACCTAGCTTCCTAGGGGCTTTATACATTTTCTTTTTTTTCTGGAATGCTTTCCCTCCCTTCATCTCTCCTTTCCTCTGTCCTTCCTTTCCACCCTACTTCCCGATTATCTTTTATTCATTCTTCAAGGCTTTGTTCCAGTGTCACCTCTTCTGAAAAGCCTTCCCTGATTGTTCCCCAACCCAGTTTGAGTTAGGTTTTCCTATTCACTTTAATACCCCCTGTATCATTATCATTTATCATTGAATGTTATAAAAGTCTGTTTATAGAGAGTTAACTTCCCTACCAGATTGTTAAGATGTTCAGATGGCTTCAATAAAAATACTAGACATATTTGATGAATACTTAGAGATTTAAAATAATGCCTGTGATTCAAGAAGCTTATTGACATTTCATATTTCATTTTAGATTTTTTTAGTTTCTATGGATATTTAACTTTTTGAAAATGCTGACTTTTCTATTTTCTTTTTTTTTTTTTTAATTTTTATTTATTTATGACAGTCACAGAGAGAGAGAGAGAGGCAGAGACACAGGCAGAGGGAGAAGCAGGCTCCATGCACCGGGAGCCGGATGTGGGATTCGATCCCGAGTCTCCAGGATCGCGCCCTGGGCCAAAGGCAGGCGCCAAACCGCTGCGCCACCCAGGGATCCCGAAAATGCTGACTTTTAAAATGACAGATATTTTAAAATAAATATAAGGACAGAAATACAAATTTCATTTTTACTGATTTGGTGCCACATTTTCAGTGCTATTTTGAAATTTATTTGAAAATTAATCAAAAAATTATATTACATGAAATTATTACCCATGATGCTAAAAATTCTTTTTCTTACTGGCAGAGTTACTAGAATTAAAGCAAGATATTTAACAATTCTAGAGCAATATCTTCTTTGCCAAAAATATATTTCCATATATCAAAACTCTTTATTTCCATGGTCCCTGTATTCAGTCTGTTTAACCTCAAAATTATCAAAGGGAAGATATTTACAGTAATTCAGTCTACTCAGCACAATATGTTGAATTTTGAAAAGGTACACTCCTTTCTCCAGAAATTTGAAATTTCTTCAAAGGTAAATTTAGTAAGTACATGAACTTGTAACTAGTTCTCCAGCAATACAAATAAGAGTTTCATTAAAGAACTTACCAACTAATTTTCTCAAGTTTTTTCATAACAATAGTGAAAGCTCAGTGCGTGCCAGGTAAAGTACTAAGACTTTCACCTCTTGATATTCATAACAATGTTGTGAAATGATTATTATCACTCCTGTTGGGCAGATGAAGAAAGTTAGGTAGCTTGCCCAAGGTCACACAGCTAGAAAATGACAGAGCCAAACCTATCTGAAACCAAAATCTGATTCTTAACCACAGTGCTGTGTTACCTACTATCTTAATAAAACTGACATATTAGTAAAAACAAAGTACTAAGAAATGTTAGTTTTTATACTGTATAGGTAACATTCATTAAGTGCATATATATGCTGACATTGCCCTAAGCACTACACATGTATTGGCTCAAATAATTTTTTTTTAAGATCTTATTTATTTATTCATGAGAGACACAGAGAGAGGCAGAGACATAGGCAGAGGGAGAAGCAGGCTCCTCGCAGGGAGTCTGATGTGGGACTCGATTCCCTGACTGGGATCACTCCCTGAGCCAAAGGCAGACGCTCAACCACTGAGCAGCCCAGGCATCCCTGGCTCAAATAATTCTTATAACAACTCTCTGAAGTTATCTTCATTTGATAGATAAGAAATTAAAGATTGTGATTCCCACGCCCGCCCCCCCCCCCCCCCCCCCCCCCCCCCCCCCCCCCCCGCCCCGCCAGCTACTCAAATACCAGATAAGTAAAACATGGTTTGGAAACTCCTTGGTGATGAAACTCAGTTTGGAAACTCTGTATTAACTCATCTTTGTATCCATATTGCCTAGCACAGTTTTTGTCACAGGGAAGGATTCAACGACTGTTAGTTAATAAGCAATAATCTATAAGTAGATTATTAAAGAGGCTTGGAACACCCATTTTCATGTCTTAATTCCCAAAGCAAAGCATGAAGATTTCTAGAACTTTGACTTTGTCAATATTTTAACATGTTTAGAGAATAATGTTTTGAAATTCAATACCATGTCTTTGGAATTTAGGAAGGGTTTTGGTTTCTTCTTTTTTTTCAGAGAAGATACAGATCCAACTTTCACTGAAGTGTACAAAACTAAACAAGTTAATTACAGATGATTACCAAATAATATACATCCATAAAGGTCTAAAAGTATGGGTGTGGGGCGCCTGGGGTGGCTCATCTAGTTAAGCGAACAGCTCTTGATTTCAGCTCAGGTCATGATCTCAGGATTGTGCAATAAAGCCCTGTGTGGGACTCTGCTCAAAGCAGAGTCTGCTTGAGATTTTCCTTCCTCCTGTTCTGAATGAATGAATAAAATATTTTTTAAAAAGTTTGGGTGCATGTGTGTGAGAGAGAGAGATGGTTTCAGAGAGAAACAGAGAGGCAGGCAGACAGACATGGGCTGTTAGGGGGATGTTTCTAATTAAAAAAAAAAAAAAAAGAGAAGAAATTCTGGAAGACTTCCCAAAATCAGTTACACGAGAGCTGAGTTTTGAAGGTCTACAGAAGTTGGTTTCCTAAAGAAAAGGTGGAAGCCAGGGAATTGGGAGGTTGGGAAGGCATTGCTGGTGGAAGGGGGCAGTAGAGAAACCAGCACAAAGGCTTGGAGGCAAAGAATTTGACTCATTTTGGAAACTTCAAACAGTTCTGTGTGGTTGGAAGTTAGAATTGGGGGAAGGGTACATGCAGAGAGAGAAGTTGAGCCAGGAGAGACAGTGGCCAATTTATGAGCTAGTTTTTCATAATAAGCAGTTTGGATTTTATTCTGAAGACAGTATGGTAGAGATAACCAGAGGTGGCCAGAGGACCAGAAATAAGATACTGTTACTACTTTGAGAGAGAAACACACATGAGCACAGATAACAGTTCAACTGCTGAAGTGATACCTTCTGTTACAGTGTAGAACCTGTATCTCTTAAAACATTTTACTTTCCTGTTGCAATTCTAGCAGAATTCTAGAAGGTTCCAGTTTTCCAGTCACTGTAAAGAATAGAAGCCAATTAAAATAAAAGTTTCTATTGGTCTCTGGAAAATATTGTTAATATTGTAAGCCATCCCTGAGAGTTAGCTTCTGTCCATGAGACGGATACTTGACTTGATATCTGAAAAGACACTTTCATCCTTTTGCTTTCAAACCACTACACATTTATCTTAAATTGAATTTTTACTGCTTTTTTGAAAATTAATTAAATTTTATGACATGAAGTGATTTTATATTTTAATAGATCAAAGGAACTAAAAGGTAATATGGGTAGAAAATAAAAACCAGAGTGCCTAAAATAAGAGATATTTTTAAGCTAGAACTTTAATATTGTGTATCATTATACATAATTACTCTTATTTCTCATCTCCTGCAAGAAAATGTACCTAAATATTTCCATTTTAAACTACTTAAAAATATCTTTAGAAAAGATAAGGCTGTGGTTTTCTTTAAGTTGTTCTACCATTTAACTTATATACGTTTAATCTCACTTCCTAAATTTAATGGTTCTTATTTTTCCAAATTCCTGTATAGGAATACCATATATATATTTTTTAATCTGTCAATTTATTCCATAGTCTCTTTTGTAAGCTAAAATTTTGTTTTCTGAAAGTATTTCATTTTCTGAATTTAATCATTTGGTTTTTTCCTCAACATTCATCATGATATATAAACCCTCTTTCAGTGTCTATGTTAAATGGAAGAATTAGTAATAGGTTTTTGGTTTTTTTTTTAAGATTTTACTTATTCATGAGAGACACAGAGAGAGAGAGAGCCAGAGAACAGGCAGAGGGAGAAGCGGACTCCATGCAGGGAGCCCGACATGGGACTCCATCCTGGGACTCCAGGATCATGCCCTGGGCAAAAGGCAGGCGCTAAACCGCTGAGCCACCCAGGGATCCCAATAATAGGTTTAATGAGAGAATTGCCTTTCAGCTTTTGTGTTTTTGTTCTCTGTAAGCATTTGACTACTGTGCCTAATTAAAAAATATATATATATTTACAGTGCTAATGGATATTTAGCTTATGGAGTAGTATAAGTCTAAATAATTGTATTTACATTATAAGAATTAAAGAATGGCATGCTATTTTTATGATGCTCTTGTTTTATATATGTAATGTGATTTGGGGTTTTTTGGGGATTTATTTTTTAACAAGATTTTTTATGAACCAGAAATTCCCATAATCATTCTAAAAAATGAAGTTTCCCAAGGATTTTTCCTACTGTGTAGTGAATTGGTAACACATTTAATTGTAATGTTAGAAGTTTGAATCTCTTACTATACGTAATAGTGTTATAAAACTTTTATGTTAGAATTATTATTTTTTATTTTTTTATTTTTTAAGATTTTATTTATTGACTCATAGAGACAGAGAGAGAGAGGCAGAGACGCAGGCAGAGGGAGAAGCAGGCTCCTTGCAGAGAGCCTGACGTGGAACTCGATCCAGGGTCTCCAGGATCACGCCCCGGGCTGCAGGCGGCACTAAACCGCTGCGCCACCGGGGCTACCCTGTTTTTTATTTCTTTAAAAAGAAATGTTACATGGTCTGAAAAATATAAGTTTTAAACTTTACTTTTCTTGGATAACAATTCTTAAAGCATTTTTATACTTTTTTTCTGCAGATTGATCAGACAGCTGATGCAAGTTTTTTGGGCTGGGTTATTGCTTCATTTAGTCTTGGCCAAATGGTAGCTTCACCTGTATTTGGTTTGTGGTCTAATTATAGACCAAGAAAAGAACCTCTTATCATCTCTCTCTCCATTTCGGTCGCCGCTAACTGCCTCTACGCCTATGTCCACGTTCCAGCCTCTCATAACAAATACTACATGTTGGTTGCTCGTGGATTGGTGGGATTTGGAGCAGGTAATATGTATGTATGTATATGTTTAGCTGTGTCCAATTCACATTCACCCTGACATTTATGGCCCTCTCTCACCTGATGTCACCACTTCTCAATCTCATATCTTTACATATAGATCTCATTGCAAATAGACAAATACCTTTACTATTATTTTGGCTTTGCTTGCTCATGATGTTTCCATTACCTATAGTTTCTTTATTCTGTTCCCATCATTCTTTATCCTTCAAGATTCAGCTCAAATTCTACATCTTCCATAAAGCTTTCTTAGGTAACACAGACCCTTCCTTTTTCTAGCATGTCTGTGACACCTGCTTATATACTGTTTTGTACTGTCTTCATCCTTTATTACCAGCCATACAGTAAACTTTTTATAGAGATAATTTATGACTTCCTAAAATATTCTGTAACCCCCTGCAGAGTCTCCTGAACATAGTAAGAACTCAATACATCTTTTTAAAATCAAATTGATAGTGGATTTCTTTTTCTGTTTCTTATATTTTCGGTCCTAATCATGCAGAGTTTGTAACATCCTTGTTTTAAAAGCAGTTGTGGCAATTAGTATTATGCTGTTCACTCAGTGCTTTCTCCATATTTAACGAAGAAAAAAAGTAACATTTCTATAATGCCATATTTTCATTCATTCAGATCTTTGTGTTTTCATGTTACTAAAAGCAATATTTTCCATTAATTGATACATTTGCTCAGTGTACATGCTTTGTATGATCATAAAAAGGAAGTAGTGATATTTGTTCTGTATAAAGCCAAATTGAATTTTATATGAAGAATAATTTCTTTTACTTGGAATTACTGTATCTTTTTTTAGGAAATGTAGCAGTGATTCGATCATATATTGCTGGTGCTACTTCCCTTCAGGAAAGAACAAGTTCAATGGCAAATACTAGTGCATGTCAAGCATTAGGTTTTATTCTAGGTCCAGGTAGGTATTTTTCACATGTCATTACTTGGGAATTACATGGGAAAACTTTTGAGGTTTAAATGGAATCTAAGTGTAAAACCTCATAGTTGAAAAGAAACTGGTATTTTTTGATCCAACAGGAGGCTAGGCTTTTTATATGTGTTAACAAATGTCCTCTAAAGTAAATGATATGTTTCATTTTACAGATTAAGACACTAAGGCATAGAGAATCTAAGTAAATTATTTAAGGTCAGCCAGATAGCAAATGGGAAATATGAGGTTCAAACCTAACTCTGACCCCTATGTTCTGTGAAATAATCATTTAGCTAGACATCTCCATAATACTTTGCTTTTTTCCCCATTTATTAGAAACAAAATTCTTTTGACTGAAGGATTTGAGGAAACTTATAGGAGGTTCTTTACTCTTTTGCTCTTTGCCCATACCTTTCAGACTTTTCTAAGGTTGAAGAAAATGAAAGAATTTTTAAAGATTTATTTACTTATTTATTTGAGAAAGGGGGAGCACAAATGAGAGAAGAGACAGAGGGAGAGGGAGAACCAGACTCCCCACTGAGCACAGAGCCTGACTCAAGGCTCCATCCCAGGACCCTAGGATCATGATCTGAGCCAAAGGCAGATGCTTAACTGACTGAACCACCCAGGTGCCCCCAAAATGAAGGATTTTTAAAAGGCTATTTAAAGACTATTCTTCGGGGATTCCTGGGTGGCTCAGCAGTTTGGCGCCTGCCTTTAGCCCAGGGCTTGATCCTGGAGTCCCAGGGTTGGGTCCTGCCTTGGGCTCCCTGCATGGAGCCTGCTTCTCCCTCTGCCTGTGTCTCTGCCTCTCTCTCTCTGTGTCTTTCATGAATAAATAAATAAAATCTTAAAAAAATAATAAAAAATAAAAAAATAAAGCCTGTTCTTCCAAATCTTCATTTGAACTCTGAGTGTAAAACAATATTAATGAGATTTAATACTTCCCCAAGACAAGTAGATTTCTGCAGATTCATAGATTAGTAATTTTTATGCTTAGAAAAACATTGAAAAACCATGTAATTGGCTGATGCTATGAATATTGCGGTTTCGAATATCATCACTTTGAATCCAGCTCAGTTTACTTCATCATTAATATCCCACCCTTACACCCTGTTTCCATTACTTCCTTTTAGGTAGCCAAGGAAAAGCTCTATAAAAGAGAGTCTAATTTATCCTTCATCAAAATCTAAAGTTTCAGTTTAGTATTCTGGAGTGAAATATAAGCACACATGTAGAATAATTGTATCTATGACTGTATTATAAAATACATGAGGACAGGGCAGTCCGGGTGGCTGTGCCTGTTTAGTGACTCCTTCAGTCCAAGGCATGATCCTGGGATGAGGTCCCGCATCGGGCTCCCTGCCTGGAGCCTGCTTCTCCCTCTGCCTGTGTCTCTGCCTCTCTCTCATGAATAAATAAATAGTCTTTAAAAAAAAAAAAAAATATATATATATATATATATGAGGACATAGTCTGGGTCTTTTTCATTTATCCCTCTACCCTCAGTATCTAGCACAGTACTTGGTATAGACTTAGGTTCTCAGTAAATATTTTGACCACATAAGTATTTTAAAGATTAAATAATGATAAAGTACATGAGGTAAAAGCATGTAATAAATCTCATATAGCATTTTATTTTACTTTTTTTTTTTTTTTTTTAAGATTTTATTTATTTATTAATGAGAGACACAAAGAGAGGAAAAAGGGGCCGAGACACAGGCAGAGGGAGAAGCAGGCTCCATGCAGGGAGCCTGATGCGGGACTCGATCCTGGAACTCAATCCGGGGACTCCAAGATCATGCCCTGGGCCGAAGGCAGGGGCTAAACCGCTGAGCCACAAAGGGATCCCGTCATATTGCATTTTAGAGCCAAGAAAACTGACGTTTAGAGACAGTATCAGCTAGTATAAAGGCAGACAGGACATTAGGAAAAAAAAAAAAAAGACCACTAAAATTTATATCGCCTTGTTCATTGATTTGTCACATTTTCAACCTAAGAATACAGGAAATAATCAAAAAAGGAAAAGAGAGGAAAAAATTATTTTAAAGGTTATCTTATTTAAATATTTTATATTATATATAGATGAGTAAATGTAGGCCTGAAGAGGATTATATGACCTTTCCTGTAATAACCACATTAACAGCACTAGCATTTGTTGAATGCTTACTATGTGCTAGATACTATCCTAAGTGTTTTATGTATAGTATATTACTTCATTCTTACCTTAAGGTTACATGTAAATTATGAGAACAGCCAGTTGTAGAATCTAAATCAGGAAAGCAAACTAGTACTCTTCCAATCTGAGTTTTGCCGTAGAGCCAAAATTTTAAAAATATATAGAATTTAAATACTATATGCACAGTAAAGAAATATTGACTTAAAACATGACATTCTATTTCTTAAAATGAAGTTGTGATTTATTTATGAAAGAAATTGGATAATTTAGATTTCCTGTGGAGATATTTTTTAAAAAGAAAGATACTGACAAGTTACTTTAGATATAATACTTTGTGAATGCATGTACATCAGTATTTCCCAACCTTTTTCTCATTGTTGTCCCTCTATTGAGCCATTTTAGGCATTTTTTTTTTTCCCTAGTACCACAGGTCAATTGTATATCTTTTATGTACTGTTATGAATGTCTATACTTTATACAGAAAAAGTAATATTTTGTCCCCTTCCCCGAACTTTCTTGCCTCTATTGAGATGCATGATATAGATAAATGATCCCATAATGTTGCTTCCAATCTCATGGTAAATGTCTTTCAGAGTTTTTTTAGCTTCTGCTTCCTACTTACTAATTCATCTGTATACATTTTATTTTATTAAGTTTTTCAGACTTGTTTTGCACTCATTGGAGAAAAGGGCGTGACATGGGATACCATTAAACTACAGATAAACATGTATACAGCACCAGTTTTACTTGGCGCATTCCTGGGAGTTTTAAATATTATTCTGATCCTTATTCTATTAAGGTAATTAGGTATAAGTGATAAACTACCTTTTTAGATTGTGAAATTAAATAAGCATTATCATTAATGGAAGATAATTATCCCTATAAAGCCTTTATTTGGCTTTTGATGTCCATAGTTGTGTTCATGTTTTTTCGATCAGCTAATAAATATAGTACTCATAACTGCTTGATATAGTTACTTGATATAGTACTACTTGATATATTAACTATAGATTTCTAAGTAGGGAATAGCATGAAAGCAGCATTTAAGTAGATTAAGGATTGGTATCAACCTTAAATACAAAAGTTACTTATAGTATATCTCTCTTATCTTTTATATATTAGAAGAGATTTTTATAAAACTACAGACGTTTTATTACTTTATATTTCTTTGGACTACTTTATCCAAGGACCCAAAAACATTTATAAAAAATGTTTAAAATCACTGGAAAACTTCAATATTTATTAAAGTAGATCATGTATGCTTTTGAATGAATATTATTTTTCATTTATATGATAATATAGTAAGAATTGTAACTTGTATCTTTTAAATTTTGTTGGTTATATTTCATCGGTAATAATTTTCATTACTCAGAAGTCAGTTAAAAAAAAAAAAGAAGTCAGTAAAAAGAACTGTATCAGAATGTGCAAAAATAGAAGGCTACCAATAAATTATAATCATTTATTATACTAAGTTTTTATTGGATACAATACTTATGTTTTTCTTTTTAAGAGAACATCATGTGGATGACTCAGGACGACAGTGTAAAAATGTTAATTTTGAAGAAGGTACTGTTAACCTGTTTGACTAATTACTGTAACATTATCAAAATGTATCTGATGATTCTGTTTGCTATTTACTTGGATTTTGCTTCTGGGGATAGTACAGTGGGTGACTGGGGAGGATCTTCAAATTAGAAAGTTACTTAAATTGATTATTTTTTTAAAAAAAGCATGCCCAGATCAGTTATTTGGTGTTCATGATTGGTAAGGTTAAAACCATGGCTAAAAATCACTTCATCTTGTTTGTAAAGAGCCAATATCCTAAAATCCTCCAGTTCTTTGGAATGATTTCAGTAACTTTCCTACCAAATGTATCTTTCTATCTCAAGCATTTACTTCTTTTTTTTTTTTTTTAAGATTTTATTTATTTATTCATGAGAGACACAGGGAGAGAGAAAGGCAGAGACACAGGCAGAGGGAGAAGCAGGCTTTCTGCAGGGAGCCCGACATCTCCAGGATCGATCCCCGGTCTCCAGGATCAGGCCCTGGGCTGAAGGCGGCGCTAAACCACTGAGCCACCTGGGCTGCCCATCTCAAGCATTTCTTTACTTCATCATGGGAATGGATTTGTCTTTTGTATTTGTATTTTAATTTTTTTTTTTTTTTTTGGATACTCTACAAAGGTACACTTTCATCCCTTAGATCTTTCTCTGGTTCAGAAGTAGGGACCCAATCTGGTCAGTAGGTATATTTTAGTAAATAAACCATTATTTCAGTACTAATTATGTCCTCCTTGGGGAGTGTCCCCCTCTGTGCAAAAGATTGCAACTCAGTTCTTGCCTTTAAGGAGTTTGTGAAGTTGTGAAAAAGACATAGTGTTATTTTACCAAGTACTTTAATAGCCATTTTATTTTAATTTTCACAATAAAACTAGTGGAAGATAAAATTAAAAGTAGTAAGGTGGAGAGCAGAGTGGTGAGGAACGTTAGTAAGTTTTTGAAAAAAGAAGTATGACAATAGATTCCATGTGAGACTAATCCAGATGTGTGAAGGTCTGAACTAGGAGAGCAACTTAAGAACAGAGAAGGGATAGATGTGAGTTTTTGAAGAAAAAAAAAAATCAAGATTCTTGATAGTTTGGATAGGGAATATTAAGGAATAGGGGGAGTTGTTGAAGAGGTCTATCGGGTTTTGAGTCTAGATAAATGAGAGAATGGGAGAGAACAAGAATTTAGGAAGGGACATTGGCTGAACATAGAAAATGATTTCTAAGCTAAATCTACTGCTACACCAGAACAACTAAAAAATGCTGGAGTCATTTGTAATTTTGGCAACAGAGATCAAAGCTAGAGATACAAATTTTAGAGTAAGCCAGTGAAAAACACTACAATAAAGAGAATGAGAGAAAAATGGAAAGGAAGGGGTAGATGAATCAAGTGTGGCAACATACTGTTGAATATAGGGGCTGAATATATTTCAAAATAAAGGAAAGGAAGGAAGGAAAGAATGGTGAGGAAATACCAGCAGGGAGTATAAGCTGTTTTGCTTAAAATGTGAGAAATAGGATGCTATTTAAAAGACCTATCAGGTTAAAGGAATGAACAAGTAGAAGAGGGTGAGTATAAGATGCTGAGAAAAGGAAGAAACATCAAAAGCAAAATCTTTCAGAAGTTGGAAGGGGATAACAATATCGATCAGTGCTTCGCGGACTTTTAACATGCTTAGAAAGCACTTGGAAACCTTGTTAAAATGCCACTTCTGAATCAGTGGGCCTGGAGAGAGGTCTAACTAGGGTTGCCAGATAAAACACAGGACAGCCAATTGAATTTGAATAATTTTTTAGTATAAATATGTCCCATCCAGTTAAATTTAGGTTTCTGAAAAGCAATGAGTAATCTTTTAGTATAAATATGCCTCAAATATTTCATCAAACATTACTTTTCTTCATCAAACATTCCTATATTTAAATTTCAAATATTGCACGGAAAATACTTAAAGTTGTTATTTATCACAAATTCAAACTTAACTGGATATCGTGTATTTTTATGTACTAAATCTGGCAAACCTAGTGAGATTCTGAGCATCTACATTATAATAAAGCTATCATGGGAGCTGATGCTGCTGGTCTATGAACCATACTGGGGAGCAGAGTTCTTGAACCACACTGTCCAATATGGTAACCACCGGCTATATTTGGCTATTTAAATTTAAATTAAATGACATTTAAGAAATCCCTCAATCACAGTAGCAACATTTCAAGTGTTTAATTATGGATATATGGCTAGTGGCTGTCTTAGGCAACATGGTGAAACAACATTTCTATCATGTGAGAGTTCTATCACACATCACTGCCCTAAAGCACAAATGAGAGTTTAGAAAGACCGATTTATTTTCTTTATTAAGAATTCTATGGGAAAAAAAAAAAAAGAATTCTATGGGGATCCCTGGGTGGCTCAGCAGTTTAGCGCCTGCCTTCGGCCTGGGGTATGATCCTGGGGTCCCGGGATCAAGTCCCGCATCGGGCTCCCTGCAGGAAGTCTGCTTCTCCCTCTGTTTGTGTCTCTGCCTCTCTTTCTGTGTCTCTCATGAATAAATAAATAAAATCTTAAAAAAAAAAAAAAAAGAATTCTAGGTACTTCAAAATATTCCCAAAAAAAAAAAAACATTTTAAAATTTCAGTGTAAGTATTTAAATAAAATGTGTCCGTTTTTTCCCTATTATTAAACATATTATCATTGGATAGATTAGAATTTCTAGTTATATAGTCTTTGAATCATCAATATATTAATATAGTGTTTTCTTAAAATTCTTAAAATTTGAATAACCAGGCAATCCTCACAGTCTAGGATGCAACATTTCTGAGCTTTCCCACTGAGGCCAACAGTGGGTGGAGGCTGTAGGAAACTAACCACATAGGAAGAAAACTCCAGTTTGAGTTAGAGCAGTGTTGCTTTTTGATTCAAGGAGTAAAGATTAGCTTCTAGATGATAATGGAGAATCAGGAAGGTCTCTCCAAAATAATACAAGGCCCACAAGGACCAGAGTCAAGAATCCTGAGATACAGAGTCAATGTCTATTATGAAAAAAATTATAGAAACTTACTGTGTCTTAGGAAAGTAGCCCCTTGCCCCCTGCTGCTGCTACACATACACTTAGATACACTTAGATAGCATAAAATGAACACATTCTTGAATTATTTGCCAGAGTTACTCTGAATAAGTGAGTTATAAAACAGCATGACAAATGTATATAAGTAGATATATATGGCTTCACACTTCTCAGTTATATCAGGAATAGCTAATATTGAGTGTGCAGCTTAACTACATAGTTCAAGGTAAGTCAGTACACTTACTTTGCCCTCCTAATTTATAAAACCACCATCAAATCTTGGTGGTTATTTGCAATATATGTATGTGTGTGTGTGTGTGTGTGTGTGTGTGTGTGTGTGTATATATATATATATATATATATATATATTAAAGATTTTATTTATTTATTCATGAGAGACACCGAGAGAGAGAGAGACAGAGACGTAGCCATGCAGGGAGCCCAATGTGGGACTCCCATCTCAGGACTCCAGGATCACACCCTGGGCCAAAGGCAGGCGCTTAACTGCTGAGCCACCCAGGTATCCTGCAAAATATATTTCTTTGTGAAAATATAAGTGATAACATAAAGACTTTGAGAAAATGTGGTAATAACATAAAGATATTTACTAATACTAATTTCACATAGCATTGAAATTCAAAATATATAGCCACTGAAGTGAATGAATCACAGAACTAACTGATTTAGTAAACTATTTGAGATCTTCATTGAAATCCTCATAAATTTAAGATTCCAGTAAAATAGAAAAAAAAAACTTGCAATGGAAATTTTTTTTTTTTAAAGATCTTATTTATTTATTGAGAGAGAAAGCACGCTTCAGTGGCTGGAGGGGCAGATGGAAAGGGAGAGATAATCTCAAGCAGACTCCACCCTGAATGCAGAGCCTGTTGCAGAGCTCTGTCTCACAACCCTGAGATCATGACCTGAGCCAAAACCATGAGTCAGATGCTTAAGTGACTAAACCACCCAGGCACTCACAATAAAAACTTAAAATAAGTATTTTTAGTATGAGATCATTTTATAGAATTTTATAAAATATATTCCTATTTTGGATTGAGAATAAGCTAATAGAAAATATGAATGCTTCCTATAGATAAGACAATTGAAGTATATCTCCTGGGAAGAAAATTCACTTTATTTTTAAATGCCATTTTAGAAAATTATTTCTGTCATATAAATCATTACTTTTAAACTGCTTTGAAGCCTAAAAGTGATTTTAAATGTTTAGTCAAAAAAATAATAAATAAATGTATGTTTAGTCATAGAATTTGCTACATATAATTTCTATACTGTTTTAGTGTTGTAAGAAAGTTTAAGTAATATAATTTTTCTCCTGTTTATTATAGCAAGTACAGATGAAGTTCAGGTTCTCCAAGGAAATATTGATCAAGTTGCTGTTGTGGCCACTAATATTGTGTTTTTCGTGATTCTATTTATCTTTGCCCTTTTTGAAACGTAAGTTTTATTCTGTCTTCATCTAAATCATACTATATGAATAACTTGCATTTCTTGATGCAACATTAATCAAGCATATCAATGTTCTCAAAACTTTAAGACATTTTTTGTCATGATGTAAAAAGTATATATAAATTTTATGCTTTTAATTTGAATATAGTTGATTCTCTGTAATCTTACTACTTTATCTTACTTCCTTATAAAGAAATCTGTTTCACTAGTCTTTCCTTTCTTTCTCAGAGTTTTATGATAAATATAGTTATAAAACTTCAGTGCCATGATTTAACTAACTTTAAGCTATATAACTATTTATGTATATGAGGGTCAGTCTGGTAGTGTTAACTCTAAGTGCTGATCCTGAAAACTAGTATATTACAAAATTTCTGCCTTGTGTAGGTTTGTTGACCTTTAGCTATCATATGACTTTTTTATTTTTAAAATGCCTTTCTAGGATGCCTGGGTGGCTCAGTCTGTTAACCATCTGCCTTCTGTTCAGATCATCATCCCAGGGTCCTGGGATCGAACCCTGTATTGGCTCCCTGCTCAGCAGAGTCTGCTTCTCACTCTCCATCTGCTTCTCCCCCCATTCATGCTCTCTCTCACTCTCTCTCAAATAAATAAATAATTTTTAAAAAATGAAATTAAATGCCTTTCCATTATACTGTAAAAATAGTACCTTCTTGGTATAAATATTCTAAACACTAAAACTGTATCTCCACATCCACTTCTTTCCCTGGAAGTAACCACTGCTAATAGTTCAGTATTAATTTTTCAAAATTTTTTTTCTATACAGTGTAAGGACTAGCATGTGTGTCTATTAAATCAACAGATTGTGACATTATCATTTGAAATTTTGGTTTATTCCTTTGTCAATAATTTTAACATTTGTATGCCAGCACATGTAAATTTTCTTTATTTTTTTATTTTTAAAATTATTGAGATAGATGAAAGTTTCAGTTCATCTGATTTGGGAGCATTTTTTTAAATTGTGGTAAAATATACATAACATAAAATGTACCATTTTAACTATTTTTAATTTACAATTCAGCATTAAGTATATTCACAAATGTTGTACAACCATATCCAGAATTTTTTCATCATTCCAAACAGAAGCTTTCCACCCATTAAACAATAATTTCCCATTCTGCCTCACCTAGTCCCTGGTAGCCTTTATTCTACTTTCTCTGTGAATTTGGCCAAGCTAGATACCTCAAATAAATGGAATCATATAACACGTTTCCTTTTGTCCTTTTGTATCTTGCTTATTTCACTTAGCATGGTGTTTTTAAGGTTCATCCATGTTATAGCCTGTATCTGAATTTCATACCTTTTATGGCTAAATAATATTCCATTGTATGCATATAGTAGTTTCGTTTATCCATTCACCTGTCAATGGATATTTGGGTTGTTTCCACCTTTTGGCACTTGTGAATAATGCCATGATGCTGTGATGTTGGTGTACAGGTTATCTGGTTGAGTCCCTGCTTTCAGTTCTTTGGGTTGTATACCAAGAAGTGGATTTGCTGGATGACATGGTAATTCTATGTTTTACTTATTGAGAAACTACCAAACCATTTTCCACATCAGCTTCTCTGATTTTATTTTATTATTTTTTTTTAAATTTTTATTTATTTATGATAGAGAGAGAGAGAGAGAGAGGCAGAGACATAGACAGAGGGAGAAGCAGGCTCCATGCACCGGGAGCCCGACGTGGGATTCGATCCCGGGTCTCCAGGATCACGCCCTGGGCCAAAGGCAGGCGCCAAACCGCTGCGCCACCCAGGGATCCCTTCTCTGATTTTAAAATAAAAAAATAGTGATGTTCTTTTTTTTTTTTTTTTTAAGAATGAACATTTTAAGTATGTTTCAGTTCCATTTTGTAGCCAGTTAATAGAGGGAATAGAGTAGGGAAAGAAGCTTGGCAAGGAAGGAGACAGACATATAAAAGAATACCATTCAGAAGTAGAAAAGAAATACATACATTCAAAATAGGGGTGAAAGAGACTGAGGAAGAAAAAATATAACACGTTTCTAATAATTATAGTAACACTCTTACTATTATGTTATTACTTTTTAAACCAATTTAAACCAATTTAACCATGATTAGTTAGAATGGTAAAACTTATGGTTGGTTTGTTCTTTTCCTGTCCTTCAGACTTTTTTGCAATGTGGATATATTACTTATAATTAAAATAGATATTAGTAAATAAAAATACAAACAGCCAAACAGTAGCTTGTATAAGTAACAACAAAATGTGCTTTTTTTTTTTAAAGATTTATTTATTTATTTATGATAGACATAGAGGGAGAGAGAGAGAGAGAGGCAGAGACACAGGAGGAGGGAGAAGCAGGCTCCATGCCGGGAGCCCAACGTGGGACTCGATCCCGGGAGTCCAGGATCGTGCCCTGGGCCAAAGGCAGGTGCTAAACCACTGAGCCACCCAGGGATCCCCAAAATGTGCTTAAAATGTGTTTTTTTGTTTTTTTGTTTTTATGTAGAGCTGGTGTCATTAAGGGATGCAAATTCTTTAATGTGTCAGTATCATTATTAAAGCTTCTATTTCACATTTATCATGACTATAATTTCAATAAAATAAGAATAATTTGTTTTTCTTAGGATTGTTACTCCATTAACAATGGATATGTATGCCTGGACTAGAGAACAAGCTGTATTATATGATGGAATAATACTTGCTGCTCTTGGAGTTGAGGCGCTTATTATTTTCATGGGGATTAAATTACTTTCCAAGAAGTAAGTTATGTATTTTGTTTCAGTGAATTTTAAAATAGACCTTTAAAAATGACAGACTTTTAAAAGACATTTAAAAATGTCTTTTTTAAAGTGAAACATGAAATAGAGCTAACATAAACAAGTGTGTTAGTAAAAATATTTAAAGTTTTTCTCTTCTTATGTATTACTTTCAGTCCTTGAATGTTTTGCAAACAGATTTAAGGTTTATTAAGGAAACATGATATTTCTATACCATATGGCATATTCTTTGGTAAAACAAGATATTTTACAAAGTGAATTAATTGTCTTCTAATATATCTTTTGTATATTCTGTTTTATTTAAAGTATTTTTAAAAGTGTATTTTAGAAAACTTTATCTGCTGTATGGTAATATATATATGCAACAGAAAAGATTTAATGGTTAAGTCTGGAAAATTCTGATTAAAATAACCAAACTTCTGTACTCTAAAACTTCCACATCTTCAGTACATATATATGATGTCACCATAATGACAAAGCTATTATGTAGCATTTCTCAAAGTTACTTGTAACTTGACCACAGAACATTTTTTATTTTTTAAAAAAGATTTTACCCATTTATTTGACAGAAAGAGAGAGAGAGAGAGAGAGAGAGAGCGAACACGAGCAGGGGGAGAGGGAGAAGGGAGACTTACCACTGAGCAGGGAGCCAGATGCGGGTCTATATTCCAGGATCCTGGGATCCTGTCTGAGCCAAAGGCAGACACTTACTAGACTGAGCCACCCAGGCACCCCAAGAACATTGCTTTAAAGAAGCGTTTTGTAAAACTACAGCTGTAAAGAACACGCTTTGGGGAAAGTACATGTATAAAATTAAGTTCATTCATATAGTCTGAGATGGGACATTAGTTGATGAATTTAAGCAATTCTAACAATTTAATATTCCTAAAATGCTTTAATAATACTTCAGAACTTTTAAAGTTGTAAAATCAATTAACAAATCTTGAGTCAGTGTGCAGGGTGAGGTTCGATGGGAGATACTATGAAGATTCCTATGCTTATAGAGCCAAGTAGAGGGTCCACGATAAAGACACAAACATAGACATAGATTTATATTCTAAATTAAATAATAGAAAATGCATTACATCTTCCTACAGAAAAAGAACAGTCCTGCTGATAAGCATTCTTATAGATTATCCAACTCCATACCTTCAAAGAGCCTGTATTCTATTCGGTGGGAAAAACCAATAAACAAAAATATGATGTCAGGTAGTGGTAAGTGCTATGAAGAAGAATGGAGAGAGGAAGAGAATAAATAGTAGCAAGGGCAGGGTTGGAAGAGAGTGGCAGTGTTAGAAAGAAGCAGGAAGGCAAGTTTGGCCAGAGCAGAATGAAAGAAATGGCAAATGGGAGAACATCAGGTTAGAAAGATGTGAAACCTGATAGGTATTCTGAGGGTGATGTGAAGTGATTTTATTTTGTTTTGGAAAGTCTTTGGTCTTGTTTGTATATTTCACTTTTTATTATGGAAAATTTCTAACATATACAAAGGTTTAGAGAGCATCATGTCCTGAATTTCTAATATGCATTACCCAACCTTAGCAATTACTAATCCTTGGATAATTGTGATTGATCTATACCACTACCTACTCCACACTCCCTATCCCTATCCTCTATCCCTGGATTATTTGGAAGCCAATCCCTGATATCATTTCATATCTTCCATAAATATTTCAGTATGTATCTCAAAGTTAATGATGACAACGTCATCACATCTAAAAAAATTAACCATGGGGCACCTGGGTGGCTCAGTCAGTTAAGCATTGACTCTTGATTTCAGTTCAGGTCATGATCTCAGAGTTGTGAGATGGAGACTTGCCTGGCTTTGGCTCTGGCTGGGAGCCTGCTTGAGTTTCTCTCCGTCTCTCCCCCCAGTGCATACACACATAGTGCTCTCTTTCTCTCTCAATTAAATAAATCTTTAAATAAATAACAAAAATAAATTTAAAAATTAAGTGATTTCTCACTATCATCAAATATCCAGGCAGTATTCTAATTTCCTGTACTGTTTCAATAGTTTTTAAGATTTGTTTTGTTTCATACTGTTTTGTTTCACAACTTACTTGACTAAGTTCCTTAAGTCTTTTTTAATCTATAGGCTTTCTGTATTCCTTTTTTTTCCTTATAAATTAAAGAAACTAGGATGTATGTATACTTTATAGTTTCTCACATTTTGGATCTTGCTAATTGAATTCCTGTGGTGGGTTTTTAATTTTTTTTTAATTTTTATTTTTTAAGATTTTATTTATTCATTCATGAGACACAGAGAGAGAGACAGGCAGAGAGACAGGCAGAGGGAGAAGCAGGCTCTATGCAGGGAGCCTGACATGGGACTGGATCCTGGGTCTCCAGGATCACGCCCTGAACTGAAGGCGGCGTTAAACCGCTGAGCCACCCTGGCTGCCCCGGTTTTGTTTTTGTTTTTTTAACATTTTCCTGTGTTTATTATATTTCTCAAAAATTGGAACTTAGATCTAGAAGCTTGATAAAATTTGAGTTCAATTTTTTGGCAAGAATATACTTTATATGTGGTATTATGTGCTTATATCAGGAGAAATGTTACATTTTGTTTATCTCATTTTACACTGTTAATGACTTGATCATTCCTAGATTCATTAATTTAATAGATTATTGTACAGTGCTGGGTTTTAATTCCGTTGTGTCTTTATTTAATTTTTTGGAATATTTTCTTTAGAATCTTCTCATCACCAACTATTTGTTTATCTTGAGGTACAGTTTGTATAGGAATGACAAGAAGACTATTTCCTTTAATTAACTGATTTTTTAAAATAATGAGTTGGCACCCTAACATTCTCTAAAAGTAACCAAGAGTTCTTTTTTTTTTTAAGATTTTATTTATTTATTCATGAGAGAGACACACAGAGAGAGAGGCAGAGACACAGGCAGAGGGAGAAGCAGGCTCCACGCAGGGAGCTCGACATGGGACTCGATCCCAAGTCTCCAGGATCACACCCTGGGCCGAAGGCAGGCACTAAACTGCTGAGCCACTCAGGGATCCCAAGAGTATTTTAATAAAATATGAATTCATATATTATAACATTTTTATATGTTTTAACCCACTGTCATTACTATTATTTTTTGTGTTCACACTGTTGTGTTTTTGGCCAGCATTTTCAGATTGGCTCAGAGTACCTTTATGTAGATATTAGAAGTGCCTGGTAGACTGATAGCTTCTATATTCTCTAGTATGAAAAAAAGTATCCAGGCTCATCTTTTTTTTTTTAATTTATTTATTTGAGAGAAAGAGAGCAGGTGTGGGAAGAAGGCCAGAGGGAGAAGCAGGGAGACTACCTGGGGTTTGATCCCAGGACCCTGAAATCATGACCTGAGCCGAAGACAGATGCTTAACTGACTAAGCTATCCAGGCTGCCCTTCCGGGCTCATCTTATACATTTTCTATTCCAGATCTGAAATCCGCTGGTTCTATTTAGTAGAAATTTATATTTAACATTCATATTAACTGGTATATGACTAAAAGCATCAAGATACTGTATCATAGTTTTTAAAATATTAAAGTAATGAAACTATGTAATACTGTTTTATTTTTAAATTACAGAGTTTCTGTTCTTTAACAGGATTGGCGAGCGTGCTATTCTACTGGGAGGATTCATCGTTGTATGGGTTGGCTTCTTTATCTTGTTACCTTGGGGAAATCACTTTCCCAAGATACAGTGGGAAGGTATAGCCATACATGTTTCTATAATGTTAACCCCTGTTATTCATCTAAAATTAGCAAGTAATGTACTGTACTAATTTTATTTTTATAGATCTGCATAATACTTCAATTCCTAATACCACATTTGGGGAAATTATTATTACTCTTTGGAAGTCTCCAAAAGAAGATCACAATGAAGGACCAACTGGTTGCCCAATTGGACAAGCTTGGTGCTTCTACACCCCCATGATCCACCTGGCCCAGTTCCTCACATCAGCTGTGCTCATTGGAATAGGCTATCCATCCTGTAATGTTATGTCCTATACATTATATTCAAAAATTTTGGGACCAAAACCTCAGGTGAGTCAATTACTCTGATACTGCTATTGCAATTAAATGAAATATAGTTGTAAGCATTCACATTTTTTGCTACCATTCTCTATTTTTATACAAGCTGACTTAGCAGATTTTTATCATATTTAGCACTTTTTTTAAAAAAAAGATTTGATTTTATTTTGGAGAGACAGAGAATAAGTGTGAGAGTGAGGGAAGAGGCAGGGAGAGAGAGAAAGAATCTCAGGCAAAAAATAAAAAAAATAAAAAAGAATCTCAGGCAGACTCTTTGCTGAGTGCAGAGCCTGATGCGGGGCTCAGTTTCACTGCCCTCAGATCATGACCTGAATCCAAAACCAAGAGCCAGACACTTAACTGACTGAGCCACTCAGGTGACCCTCAAGTTTTATTTCTGACTCTTGTTTTTAGTAGAAGTTGTTTAAATGGTCACAAAATGAAAATATTAATTTCTTCTTTAAAAATTACACCAGTGGTTTTACATTTTCAGGGCAAAAATTAATGTTTCTATTGAAATAAGGCAGAGAAAAGAAAATGTTTAATATTGTGTTTTTAAGCTATAATAAACACTTCTGAGTTTTTTAACCTATAAAATTGTTTTTTCAAATTTTTAAAATAAAAAATAAAAGCATATTATAAAAGCAGATTACAAAAGATAGTTGTAACAAAATTCAAATAGTTTGAAATGTGTACAGTAGAAAATGAAGGCTTCCCTTAGCCTCAACACACTAAAGCTGACCCTTGTCCATTTGTATACTTCTGGACATTTTTTTTCTTTTTTTTAAAGATTTTTATTTATTTATTCATGAGAGACACAGAGAGGCAGAGACATAGGCAGAGGGAGAAGCAAGCTCCCTGCAGGGAGCCCAACATGGGACTTGATCCTGGGACTCCAGGATTATACTCTGAGCCAAAGGCAGACACTCAACCGCTGAGCCACCCAAGTGTCTCTCAAGACATTTTTCTTTTTTTTTTTTTTAAAGCTTTTTTCTTTTAATTTTTTTTATGATAGTCACACAGAGAGAGAGACAGGCAGAGGGAGAAGCAGGCTCCATGCACCAGGAGCCTGACATGGGATTCAATCCCGGGTCTCCAGGATCACGCCCTGGGCCAAAGGCAGGCGCTAAACAGCTGCGCCACCCAGGGATCCCACAAGACATTTTTCTATACCTGTTCAAGCATATGTACACTCATGCCTTTTTAGAAAAAGATAACACAGAATATATCTTATGTATATCAATTTTTTTGCATCTTGAATTTTTTTACTTAATAGCCATAGTATTCTTTCCATGTTAGTGCATAGAGATGTTCTCATTATAAGATCTTACTCCATATAAGATCTTGTTCTTTTAAGCAACGGATTAGCAGTCCATTCATTAAATATACCATAATTTAGTTACTTAATCTACCATTGATGGACCGTTAAGTTATTTTCAATTTGAGGATATTAAAAGTATTGCTGCACTATACATTCTTGGGTAGATTGTAGGGTTATAGTTTGGGGGGTACAGTAGTTGGAAGAACAACCTTGTGGTATAATGAAAAGTGATATAATGGAGTCAGCCAAACATGCTTGGACAAGTTATTTGAATTTTCTGAGCTTCAGCTTCCACATTTGTTAAATGGGGATAATAGCAATTGTAGAAATTTGTGAATGTTGGAAACAATATATGTAAAGCACCTAGCAGAGTGTTTGGCAGATAGTAAGTACAAAATAAATGTTAGCCATAAGGATAATTAAAAAATTATATTGTAAAAAAAAAAAAAAATTATATTGTTTCCAGGGCTTCAGGTGACACTGCTTGTCTCTTTATACTACTTTATTTTTCTTAAACTGACTAATCAAGTAAGTTTACTGTTTGTTAGTTGCTGTATTTATAGAGAGGCATTTTATATTTAATTTAAAAGGAAAAAAGATGGAAAAAGTGATTCTTGTGAGTTTATCATAGTTTGGTAATAGTAGTATCATCCTTATTATTATTAATTTTTGTATCATCCTTATTTTTAAACTAACTAAACCTGAATATCAATCTGCTTCTCCCTCTCCCCTCCCTGCCACAGGGTGTGTACATGGGCTGGTTAACAGCTTCTGGAAGTGCAGCACGGATTCTTGGACCTGTGTTCATCAGCCAAGTGTACACTTCCTGGGGCCCACGATGGGCATTCAGCCTTGTGTGTGGAATAGTGATGCTTACCATCATACTCCTGGGTGTGGTTTACAGAAGGCTTGTTGCTTTTTCTGTAAGGCATGGAAGGATTCAAGAGTAACCTGACACAGGATGCCTGGGTGGTTCAGTGGTTGGGCGTCTGCCTTTGGCTCAGGGCATGATCCCGGAGTCCCGGAATCAAGTCCCACATCGGGCTTCCTGCATGGAGCCTGCTTCTCCCTCTACCTTTGTCTCTGCCTCTCTCTCTCTGTGTGTCTCATGAATGAATGAATAAGGTCTTAAAAAAAAAAAAAAAAGTAACCTAACACTATGATGGAAAGTACTTGTTGTATGGGACTTCCTCTTCCAAGGCTCTGCTAGATCATTATTATGAGTCAGTTTCCAAAAGTCAGGCTGCAAATATTGTATATTTTTAATTACAAAAACATATATTGAATAATACAGACAATTCTGTGTGTAATTGTGAACAGTGACCTAATATAAAAACACTGGTTCACAATTTCCTTATTTCAAAAAGATATTCTATTATCGCGTCTCTTTTGGCGTTGCATGAACTCATGAGTGAATGGACAATGATTTATAAATATGAAGTTGTACTCTTAGACTGCAGAGGTGTCATGAAAATAATGAGAAAATATGCAGTGAAACCATAAGGAGAGTTCTGTATGAATTAACTATAACAAAAGAATTAAATTATAGAAATTACCTAAATAGAAGTACCTATGTTTGAAGATACCTACTTTTTATTTATTAAAAAAAAATGCAGCTTCTATTTTCAGTTTTCCTATGAAATAAAAGTCGTGACTCTTAAATTTTCTATTTACCAGGGCCTGCCATTCTCCCTGACATTCTATAAGTCATTATTTTTAATACTACACCTTTTGTCCTATTTTAGTTCACGATCTCACTAAGTAACCCCTAAGTTAATGGGTAAGCACAAATAATGCTAATATTTGAGCACTAAAGAGGATTAAGAGATCCAGATGAATTACACTACCTTTAATAGGACTAATTACATTTTTCTTTCAAGTACTAATTATTCACTTTCAAAATGTAAGTCAAGTGTGTTACTATTTATTCAAATTATTGACATTTTCAACTCCCTTAAATTCTGGAGAAAAACTATCACTTTAATTATTTACTTTTCCCATCTTTTGGTAGTGACAAGGAAGACATACAGTTTGTTTTCAAACTATGTCTCCGTAGCTATTCAGAACTGTAGAATTTTAAATTTGCATGGGCCATGACAGCCCTAATCTAATCTAGTTAGGCTAATAAATATTTGTGGTAAAATTGCTTTACTGTAACAGCGTACTGAGTTTACTTGAAGTTGGCTAAATCACACTATGTATACATTTCTACCTCTATGTAAGTTGAATACTGATAAGAGGAACTAGTATAGAATTATGTATACTGATGATCAGTATTACCAAAAAATACAAAAATATTTCTAAATATTTTTCCAAATGTTTCCTATTCTAAGTTCTGTTTTCAAATCTTAAAGTAAATACGTAAACACTATAATCTGCACTTTATACTATGTTTGCTATACTCTTTCTTTCTTTCTTTTTTCTTTCTTTTTTCTTTTTTTTTTTCTTTTTGGCTTGACCAACAGAAATTTATTTCTCACAGTTCTGGAGGCTAGAAGTCTAAGACCAAGGTTGTCATCAGGGCTGGTTTCTTTTGAGGTCTCCTTGGCTTGTAGATAGATATCTTCTCCCTGTACCTTTTGTTTTTCCAGCTTTATTGAGATATAATTGATATATAACATTGTGTAAGTTTAAGGTATACAATGCATTGATTTGATGAACTTACATATAGCAAAAAGATTACCACCATAGCATTAGCTAATACCTATATCCTATCACAGAATTATCATTTTTTTTTTTTTTTTTGGTGAGAACATTTAAGATCTACTCTCTTAGCAACTTTAAATTATATAATACACTATTATTAATTGTGATCACCATGTTGTACAGTAAATCCCCAGAACTCACTTATAACAGGAAGTTCTCTGACCAACATCTCCCCATTTCCTCCACCCCCAATCCCTATCAACCATCATCCAACTCTCTGCCTCTAATAGCTCAGCTCGTTTAGATTTCACATATAAGTGATATCATATAGTATATGTCCCTGTCTTTCTGTCTTATTTCACTTAGCATAATGACCTCAAGGTCCATCCATGTTGCCACAAATGGAAGGATCTCCTTTCTCATGGCTGAATAATATTTCACTACATACGCACATCTTCCTTATCTATTCCTCTGTTGATGGACATCTAGGTGGTTTCCATGTTTTGGCTTTGTGAATAATGCTGCAATGAACATGGGAGTGCAGATGTCTCTTTGAAATCCTGCCTCCTCCTTTGGAACAGTGCACAAGGGCCGGCCCCCTTTTCTTCACTTCCTCATCAGTACTTGCTATTTCTTATATTCTTCATATTAGCCATTGTCACTGGTGTTAAGTGACATCTCATTGTGGTTTTCATTTGCATTTCCTTGAGGATTAGTTGATCTGGAACATCCTTTCATGTATCTGATGACCATATGTATGTCCTTTGGAAAAATGTCTTTTCAGATCCTCTGCCCATTTTTTTTAATCTTTTTTTTTTTTTTTTTTTTTTTTTTAAGTAAGCTCTACACTCAGTGTGGCACTTGAACTCATGACGCCAAGATCAAGAATCTAATGCTCTATGGACTGAGCCAGCCAGGTGCTCCTCCTCTGCCCATTTTAAAATCAGACTATTTGGTTTTTTGTTATTGAAATTTGCCATACTCATAAATCAAACTTCAGCTCTAATAGAAAGCTTAATCTGACAGAAATCTTGATTAAATTTTAGAGATTGTTTTTACTCATCTTCATCTCCCATAGAAAGACTCTGCTTTGGTTAGACTTATCAGAGCCATAGCCAGGGGTTTCTGGCTATTTGGTCAAGACCTGGGATCTCTCTTCTTTGATGTTCTGCAGCTCTTTCCTCAGTCTTACATTTTTTGGGTCACTTCTAATCCTAAAAAGAAACACCCTTGGTTTAGATAGTGTGTACAATAGAAAATAATGGTGATGATGAAACTAATATTTATAGAATTCTTCCCATATTGCAGGCAATATGTAATACAGAGTTTAGTTTTCACAGCAGTCCTATGAAGCAAAGTTACTGTTATGATTCCCATTTTACAGATAAAAGAACAGGCACAGAGAAATTAAGACATTTGTCTAATAAATATCTGTCTTTAGACTCCACACTCTAAACCACTAAATTTGTTAGAGTGGGGGAAGTAGGCCAGAAAGTTGCAAGAGCAGTTAATTGCTTATTTTAGTGTAAATTACATGTACTGGTGACTCCTGTTAGTAGAAATATTAGGAAAATATAATATGAAGTCCACTAATTGAGGCTGTTATCTTAGCGTAACAGACTGTTTCCATCCAAGAATATGACATAGAGAAGTTGCCCAACTTCCAAAGATTTATAATATCGAATAAAATTCAGCTAAACTATGATTTTACAAAAATGACTAACATCTTTCTTTTTATTAAGAGTGCTTTCTTTTCTGGATTATACCACCACACATCTTGCCGCAGAAGACGACAAGGAAATGACATAGGGTTGAGGAAAAGGCAGGGGGATAAAGTTTCAGGAAAAAATCACTAGTTGAGGTCTTGAGTGGGTCAAGTGGATTATAAATTGGAAAAGATGATAGGTATGAAAAGCTGCTGAAAATAGTTTGTATTTCAGAAAAAATAAGTTTTTGAAAACCAAAACTTAAAGTGATTTTTATATTTGAAGGGATTTATAACTTCAAAAAGCATCTCCATGTTACCTTGCTAAGCTGGCCTACATTTAAACTCTTCAAGTTATCTTGCATAAAGTGAAATCTGTATATAATATTTGTTTGGTCTCTAAAAAGTATACACTGTTTATCTGCATCTGCTCAAATTCTTGAGATTAACTTATTGTGAGAGGATATTTTTCGGTACCTTTTTCGACTACTGCAAATTTATTTGTAATTTAATGTATTTTAACATTGCGAATGTACATTTTCTAATAAAATTATTATGTATATGTACCATAAGCCTTAAAAGTATTTACTCATACTTTCAATACATATTCAAGAGATACCTACTATGTACCAATCACCATGTCAAAATCACAGAGCACCTCCCCTCATGGGACTTACATATTGACAGGAACATTAGACATTAATTAGTGAAGTGGTTGCACAAATGATTATGTTTAAGGGAAGGGCGACGAGAGAGATGTATAGGAAACTATGGGGATGATTAACAGAGGGTCTGAGCTGAACAGGAATGTCAGGGACTGTTTTGCTGAGGATATAATGGTTAACTGAGGCCTGGTGGAGAGAAAGGTTTGGACTGGTGCATTTCAGGCCAAAGGCATGGCAGGTGCAAAGCCCTGGAGGTGGTAAGATATTGGGGCTTTCATGGAACCACAAATAGATCTAAGGTGGTTAGAGTACAGTGACTGAGAAAAAGTCTTATTAGTTGAGGATATAGAGGGGCAATTCAAGGTCTTGTAGACCTCGGGCGGTAGGTCTCCAGTGGTAAGAGGTATTCTAACTTTACGGATGGTTGGAGTTAGGAGTCTAAAGAATGTCTTCAAGACTCTTTTTTCTTTAGTTCTACATGCTTGACTTTATTTTCAGGTACTTTCCATTCTGTGGCAGGTTGGGCACTGTCAGCTCCAATCTTGCAACATCTTTGTAAGTCACAATTCCAGAGAAAATTAGCTCAGGCAGAAATATCAGAAGAGGCTCCAACTAGCCAACTTTAGCATATATACCTATCCCTGAACTGCCCAGATGGGCAGGGAATGGAATCCTCTACTAACCCAGGCCTGGATCCTGCGTCCATTCTGGGAATGCAATTTGTATGTGGAAGAGACAGGAGGGGAAGAACCTGGTCAGGCTTGTCTTAATTACATGGACTAAAAAGATTTAAAACTGAATGGAGGAGTTTCCATCAAAGGAAGGTCTGTTGAGCTGACAAACAGATGTTTATTACTATACCGTCACCTCCTGTTTTCTCATCATTGCAATCGTAGAAAATATTACATGCACCACTGTGGAAAATAGATGAAGTTGCTTGTCCCCAGCTTCTTCAGACAACATAGGCTCCACCAATCAACTCAGCTCTGAATTGGTCAATTTTCCATTTAGGAGTATAACGCATTTGTGACATACCAATGTCAGGAAGCATGATACCATATTAGGTATTTTGGATTTAAGAGAAATGGGAAGACATTTAAGGTAATGTGGTCTCTAAAAAAGAAACTTGTGCTCGTAGAAATGTCTGATTCCAGGTGCGGGGTAAAATGAAGTTAAGACATCTTGTGCCAGAAAGCAAGAGTGTTCTCAAAGACTACACAAGTCTTGCCAAAAGGACACAGGAGTCAAATAAAGAGACTACTACTGGCCCAAAATAGGGCAGTTAAAGGATTGAAAAGAGTATCTGTAGCTGATTTAAACACAACAAATATGTGAAAATCTATGAGTTAAAAATGATATTAAAAATAAGAAATGGGCTCCTGGTATCTCAGTTGAGTGACCAACTCTTGGTTTCACTCAGGTCATGATTTCAGGGTCATGAGATTGAGCCCTCCATTGGGCTCTGAGCTCAACAGGGAGTCTGCTTGAGGTCTCTCCCTGTGCCCTTCCCCAACGCTTGCTCTCTTTCTCTCTAAAATAAATAGGAATGCCTGGGTGGCTGAGTCAGTTAAGCATCTGCCTTCAGCTCAGGACATGATCTCTGGGTCCTGGGATCGAGCCTGACTCCTTACTCAGCGGGGAGTCTGCTTCTCCCTCTCCCTCTGCTCATGCTTTCTCCCCCCACCCCTTTCTCTCTGTCAAGTAAATAAATAAAATCTTTAAAAAAAAAAAAAAAAGCCCTATTAGTCACCTGTGGTTCACTAGGTTGCTAGGGCTTTAAATCTTTATTCTGAAAACCAGAAAATAAAGACTCAAGCATTTATTCTGCTTTTCACATATCTAAACTTGCTGAGGGAAAGTTATTTCCCATAGAAAAATCCAAGTTAGGAGCACCTGGATGGCTCAGTTGGTTGAGCATCCAACTCCTGATTTTGGCTCAGGTCATGATCTTAGGGTTGTGAGATCAAGCCCCATGACAGGCTCAGCATGGAATCTGAGGATTCTCTCTCCTTCTCCCTTTGCCCCTCTCACTATTCACCACACTCTCTAAGAAATAAATCTGTTGGTTTTTTTTTTTAGTTAAATCCTGTGTGTTTTATTTAAGGCCTGGATCTGTATTTTCTAGGAGCTCACAGTCTAGTGGGAAGATACATACATGTGCAATTTTAATAATATTGGAAGCACCACAGAGAAAGTATGCACAGTTCTGTAACAGGAGCCTAAGGGAGCCAGGGTCTCATTCCACCTAGAGGTGTCAGGTAGGGTTTCTGTGAAGGGAGGAAGGGTAAAAAGTCTGAGAGGCTTGATTCTACTACCTCTCCTGAATCATGTGACCCAGCTCAACCTCCTACCTCTGGTGACTTTTGCCTCATAAGAAATAAATCTTAAAAAGAAAGAATCCAAGCTAATATATACAAAGTGAATAATATAAGGATCTCCATTTAGCAACTTCTAGTGAAGTAATAGGGGTAACAATCATCAATGAAGGCTAAAACAACTAGGGGAGGGGGTCCCTGGGTGGCTCAGCGGTTCAGCACCTGCCTTTGGCCCAGGGTGTGATCCTGGAGTCCCAGATTCGAGTCCCGGGATCGAGTCCCACATCGGACTCCCTGCATGGAGCCTACTTCTCCCTCTGCCTGTGTCTCTGCCTCTCTCTCTATCACGAATAAATAAAATCTTTAAAAAAAATGAAAATAAAACTAGGTGAGCCTTAATAAAGAACTTTCTGAAGGACTAATGGGCTGACAACACCCGAACCCACTGATTATTCTTAACATCATTGAAACTGGGTAAATTTTATCTCATGATTTGATGATTTTTCTATGAGGAAATACATAGCACCACCAGAATATAGTCAAGCCTATAGGTATAAGCTACCAGTTTATAGGAAATTCAGAGAATCTGCAAATTAAATACTACCTCCGGGTAGTACACCTAAACCCAGAAGGCAATATATTTTGTAGATCCAGTTTCTTTATTAAAAACAACAACAACAACAACAACAAAACAGGATGCCTGGGTGGCTCAGTGGTTGAATGTCTGCTTTTGGCTCAGGTTGTGATCCTGGGGTCCTGGGATCGAGTTCCGCATCAGGCTTCCTGCAGGGAGCCTGCTTCTCCCTTTGCCTATGTCTCTGCTTCTCTCTCTTGTGTCTCACATGAATAAACAAATAAACAAAATATTTTTAAAAAAATAAGTAAAGAGATCAAAGAGATGAGAAGAAACTTAAAGATCTTTTTTTGGATCCTGTTTCAAATAAAACAAATGTAAAAGGATCCATTTGAGACATTTGGAGAAATTTGAAACCAAACTCAATATTAGATGATATTAAGGAATTATTGCTAATTCTGAGATGTGAGGTAGTATAATGGTTATGCCTCAAAGAGGCTCTTATCTGTTAAAGATAGATACTGCAGATAGAAGTTAAATGATGTTTGGGATTTGTTTTAAAATACTCTAATGGGGAAAGAGCATCAGAATAGATGAAACAAGATTGGCAAAATATTTGTTGAAGTTGGGTGAAAGATACATGGAGGTTCCTTATACACTTACATGTGTACTAATGCATATTTAAATTTCCACAATTAATTTAAACTTAATAAAAATCAGCTTTGTATTTTAGAATGATTTGGCTGAACTGTGAAGTATGTGCTGGAATGGGATGTAGAGGACATTTATCCTGTTTGTGGCCACTCTTCATTTCCTGACAACTCTTATACATTTGGAGAATTTCTCACACTGAGCCTCTCACATAGAACCCCAGACTCTCATCTACCCTTGCAGCTAAGGCATGAGCATGTGTTTCTGACTCCTGTGAGATGTCATAAGGAATTGGGCAAAAAGAGGAAGTGGGCAACATGAGAAAAATGGACTTTGGTGATGGAGCAAAGTCAGCTGTCAAATTTTGGAGACAGCACTGGCAGAGCTTCTGGAACCTAGTTCCTTAGCTTTGTCAGCATGGCTGTGGGATCTGTGCCAAGCAGGTGTGGCAGGTGTCTTTTCTGGGGCAGCTCCTACATTCAGAGATTCAGGCATTGGTCCTAACTGCAAAGCTTGAATCTCTGTCCATTCTAGAGGTTCTATGTACAAATAACCTTTAATAAGCATATTCTCTGCTTGACCTAACTAGATTAGATTCAAATGTTTGCACCTAAAAACTCTGATACAGGAGGCAATAGCAGATGTTTGGAGACAAGCAGTGGTTTAAATGAGTAATGCTGGCGACTCAGACTAGGGACGTGGCAGTGGAACTGGGATTTGAAAGCACAGCATATAAAATATATTTTAGAAGTAGAGGTGACAGGATTAGTTGATTAATAAGGCAAAAGAAGGTGTTAAGAATGACTTCTAGGATTCTGATGCGAACAGCTGGAAATACAAGTGCCATTTAACAGGATAAATACTGAGGAGGAAACAAGAAAATAGTACAGTTGAATTAAATGATATTCTTACAGACAAGAGAAGCATGCAAGATATAGGCCCATAAAACACAGTAAAACTGAATATCATAAAATGAGCAGAAAGAAATTATGAAATAATGGAAACTTGAAAACAAAGACATAAATCATAATTAGAAATGAGGCAATTCTTTAGTGAAATTGAGAAATAAGAGAATAGGAAGATATGAAAATGTTTCTTATTCAGGAAAGCATAAGAAATTTAAAAAATGATCTCAACATGAAGGCCAAATTAGAAAAAACACAAGAATAAAGAAGATGCTATAGATAATTTCATAAGGGAAATAAAAGAAAAATGAAAATTAAAATAACAGAAATAGGGATGCCTGGGTGGCTCAGTGGTTGAGCTTCTGCCTTCAGCTCAGGGTGTGATCCCAGGGTCCTGGGATCGAGTCTTGCATGGGGCTCCCTGCATGGAGCCTGCTTCTCCCTTGCCTCTCTCTCTGTGTCTATCTCTCATGAATAAATACATAAAATCTTTAAAAAAAATTTTTTTAAATAAAAAAATAACAGAAATAGAGATAAAAATGATTCTGGGGGCAGCCCTGGTGGCTCAGTGGTTTAGTGCAGCCTTCAGTCCAGGGTGTGATCCTGGAGATCCAGGATCGAGTCCCATATTGGGCTCCCTGCGTGGAGCCTGCTTCTCCCTCCCTCTGCCTGTATCTCTGACTCTCTCTCTCTCTCTCTCTCTCTCTGTCTCTCATGAATAAATAAATAAAATCTTTAAAAAAGTGATTCTGGAGCAAGTAATGGGTATAAAAACTAAGCACAGATGACATATATAGAAGTCTAAAGAAAACCAAAGCAATGGAACAGAACAAATTCTACAAACTATAAGAAAAATTTGCTAAAATAAAACTCAAACATACATATGAAAATGGCATACCAAGTACCTGAGAAATTGACTCAGAATGGTCTACTGTCAAATATTCCATTAAAAATATTGGATTGTTTTGCTTAGCATAATACCCTCTAGGTCCATCCACATTGTTGTAAATGCCAAGATTTCATTCTTTTTGATAGCTCTGTTGTAAATACATACCACTTCTTTATCCATTCATCTGTCGGACATCTGGGCTCTTTCCATAGTTTGGCTATTGTGGACATTGCTACTATAAACATTGAGATGCAGGTGCCCTTCAGATCACTACATTTGTATCTTTGGGCTAAATCCTCAGTAGTGCAATTGCTGGGTCATAGGGTAGCTCTATTTTCAACTTATTGAGGAATCTCCAGACTTTTCCAGAGTGGCTGCACCAGTTTATATTCCCACCAGCAATGTAAGAGGGTTGCCTTTTCTCTGCATCCTTGCCAACATTTGTCATTTCCTGTGTTGTTCACTTTAGCCATTCTGACTGGTGTGAGGTGGTATCTCATTGTGATTTTGATTTGTATTTCCCTGATGCTGAGTGATGTTGAGCATTTTTTCATGTTTGTTGGCCATTTGAATGCCTTCTTTGGAGAAATGTCTGTTCATGTCTTCTGCCCATTTTGTGTCTGGATTATTTTGTTCTTTAGGTATTGAGTTTGAAGTTCTTTATTGATTTTGGATACTAGCCCTTTATCTGATAAAACATTTACAAATATCTTCTTCCATTCTGTAGGTTATCTTTGATTTTGTCAACTGTTTCCTTTGCTGTGCAAAAGCTTTTTAAATGGTTGCTGGAGGGGATGGGGATGGGGGATGACATAACTAGGTGATGGGCATTAAGGAGGGTATGTGATGTAATGGGTATTGGGTGTCATATACAACTGATGAATCACTGAACACTACCTCTGAAACTAATAGTACATTATATGTTAGTCAATTTTATTTTATTTTATTTTTTAAGATTTTATTTATTTATTCATAGAGACAGAGAGAGAGGCAGAGACACAGGCAGAAGGAGAAGCAGGCACCATACAGAGAGCCCGACGTGGGACTTGATCCCGGGTCTTCAGGATCACGCCCCGGGCTGCAGGCGGCACTAAACCGCTGCACCACCAGGGCTGCCCTGTTAGTCAAATTTAAATAAAATAAGATAAATTTTAAAAAGTACTGGATTAAAAAAAAGTGGGTACAAGTCAAAATGGCTAAGTCACGTAGAAAGAAAGGAAATCAGATTGCAATCAGACTTTGTGATGATACTTTATGCCAGAAGTCAGTGGATTAACACATTTAAGATACTTAAAGAAAGGCAGTGTGATTCATCTATTTTTTTTTTTTTTAGTCAAGCTGACCTTCAAGTATAACGTCCATAAACTATCACGAAGAACCCAAGGAATATTGTTTTCATGAGCTGTGAACAAATTTCAAACAACCGAGATGACAAGAGACAATTCAGCGTAAGGAATGGTGATGAGCATTTTATATATTATCTCTAGAACTAAAACTAAATGATGGAAATAAAGGTGACAGAATTATACATAATGGTTATAGGTTCTGATGATGTAGGTATAGTAAAATTATCCAGAAACTGTGGATGAATGGAGTAGAATAAGCTTGCTGTTAGCTGTATTGTTATTTATTGGAAATGGAAGGATATTACTTTATTTTTTAAATTTTATTTATTTATTCAGAGAGAGAGAGAGAGAGGCAGAGACACAGCCAAAGGGACAAGCAGGCTCCATGCAGAAAGCCCAATGTGGGACTCGATCCAGGGTCTCCAGGATCACGCCTTGGGCTGCAGGCGGTGCTAAACCGCTGTGCCACCAGGGTTGCCCAGGATATTACTTTAAATGTTAGAGGGAGAGAAGAGAGAAGAACTTGTGAGATAATTTTAATATTGCTTGTGTTAGAGAACTAATATAGGCAGTATGTAAAATTAAGGAAATCAAGGATATTATGGAAAGGTAGTAGAGGTACCAGTAAAAATAGAGGTAACCAGTAGAATAGTTCCCTAAATACCAGACATACAACAATGGAAGAGCTTATAAAAGAAACCACAAAATGAAAAATTACACACATATATAGAAGACATATAAAAATAGATATAAAACAACAGCAAACAAATCAATCATATCAATAAGTGAAAATAGGATGAACTCATCTTTTACAAGAAAAAAAGATTTTCATCTTTTTGCTGACAAATCCAACACTAAGATGTGTACAAGAGACATTCCTCAAACAAGCACAGAAAGATTAAAAGTAAAATGTAGGGCAACCCCGGGTGGCTCAGCAGTTTAGCGCCGGCTTCAGCCCAGGGCATGATCCTGGAGACCCGGGATCGAGTCCCATGTTGGGCTCCCTGCATGAAGCCTGCTTCTCCCTCTGCCTGTGTCTCTGATTGTCTCTCTCTCTCTGTGTCTCTCATGAATAAATAAATAAAATCTTTAAAAAAAGTAAAATGCTAAGTATAGATATTCTAGACCAAAGACATTAGAAGAAAGCAGAGATCAACATCTTGATCTCACAAGGTGGAAATTCAAGCAAAAAGTATCAAAAGGCAACAAAGGATACCTTATTATGCTTAGTGTTACAATCACAAAAATGTTATTAATATTTGTGTAATTAATAAGACATTAATACCTATTATTATAAAGCAGAAACTATAAGAAATGCTGTTTCACCACAATAAAAATTAATTTAAAGAATACCTATGAGTTCACAAATATACCAAAAACAAAAACCTTATTAGTTACTTTTGGTTGTTTCTAGAGCACAAACTCTTTTTATTCTGAAAACTAGAAAATAAAGGAAAAAAATAAGCATTAAGCCAGACTTTTCTGTATCTTCTTTATTCCTGGTTAACCTGATAATAACATAAAATTCAGAAAGAGTGATAGAATTAGAAATGTCATCACTTTGTAAAACCTAATGAAATCATGAATCTAGGTAATGATCATTATTAAGAGTGGAAAAGTCATAGGGAACTATAATGCACAGGTCCTGAATCCACTAATCAATTTTATTTATTTATTTTTTAAAGATTTATTTATTTATTCATGATAGACATAGAGAGAGAGAAAGAGGCAGAGACACAGGAGGAGGGAGAAGCAGGCTCCATGCACCGGAAGCCCGACGTGGGATTCGATCCCGGGTCTCCAGGATCGCGCCCTGGGCCAAAGGCAGGCGCCAAACCGCTGCACCACCCAGGGATCCCCGTCACTAATCAATTTTAGTATCACAAAAAAGAGGCAACAAGTTATTATACATTCCCAGTAGTAAAAACAGTACCAGTTAAGAACTATTCTTGTCCTCCCCCCTTTTCCTCTAACACCCACCCCAACCAAACCTAAATCTAATCCTGTTTCTAGATCTTTTGGAAAATTCAGAAGATCCATAGTAAATGATACCATTGGGATGCAATCTATTGATTCTAGAAGTTGAGAAATGCTAAAGAACAAATTACTGTTTCACTAACAAATAAATGGCAGAAAATATGGTAAAATAGGAGTAAATAAAAGATTAAAATATGGGGCACCTGGGTGGCTCAGTTGATTAAGTGTCTACCTTCAGCTCAGGTCATGATCCCACGTTCCTGGGATCCTGGGATGGAGCCTCCCTCCTCAGTGGGGAGCCTGCTTCTCCCTCTCTCTCTGCTGCTTGTGCAAGCACTCTCTGTCACTCTGTCAAATAAACAAAATCTTTAAAAAAATAAAAGATTAAAATAAAAGATTAAAATGCTAAGTGAAGTAAGTCAGAGAAAGACAAATACTGTATGAGCTAACTTATATGTGGAATCGAAAAAACTGAACTCAGAAATAGAACAAATTGATGATTACCAGAGGCAGGGGATGAGGGGCCCTGGGGGTTGGGGTGGGGAAGGAGGATGGGGGCTATGGGTGAAGGTGGTTAAAGAGTAAAAACTTCCAGTTACAAGAAAAATAAATCCTGGGGATGTAATGTTTCAGCATGATATCTATACACAACTTTCAAATATACAACAATACTGTATATGTGGAAGTCGCTAAGACAGTAGATATTAACAGTTCTCATCACAAATGGCTGCCCTTGTGGCAAGCATAGCATAATGTGTAGAGAGTAGTTGAATCACCACCGCTCTACACCTGAAACAAATGTAACATTGGTATCAAGTATATCCAAAAAAATGTTTTTAAATAAATACACACCACAAAGTTCTCAAAGACAAAAATTTTAACTTTGTGATGTTATTACTGTTAACTAAACTTGGGATAATCATTTTTGTGTACGACCTTTATCTACCTTTCTTGTGGATAAAGAAATACTAGGGGGTGGGGAGTTAAAGATGGCAGAGGATCCTTGAATTTGCCTCCTCCTTGGAACATAGCTGGATCAATATTTAACTATTTCAAGCAACTAGGAATAAGATCTGAGTGTTAAGGAAACAATCTGCATCGTTGGAGGGAAAGAACCTGGCAGAAGCAAGGTGTGGAGCCTGAACTGGCAGAGGAAAGTGGTGCAGCTGCAAAGGGGAGGAGGCCTTTTCGTGGAGCAAGGTCAAGGAGAAGAAGAAAGTGGGAGAGAGCACAGCATGTTGGAATTGCATTATAAGCCATGGCGCGATCACCTGGGCCACATTGGGAAGAGGGTATTTTGCTTCTCGAAGACAGAAGGCCAGGTGGGAGCCATTGAGTGGCACTCAACAGCAGGGTCAGCAGTGTGTGCGGAGGCCAGAAAACCTCTTCACCACCCTTTGCTGGAGCCACATTGGCTTAAACCTCTGTGTGTGCAGAGTAGCTGCTTTTCTGCAGCAGATCTGAGCAGAGCAGACAGGAGCAGACTGCAGATAACCTGGTCACCAATTTTCGTCATCTGCCACAATAGATTTAAGCTCTAAATCTTCTGGGATTTAGAAGAGCTCTGGGCTCTTCTGGGACAGATGGGAGTAGGGGACTGAGATGCGAACAAATGGCTGATAAACTGAGCGTTAAACTCTAGCCTCTGCGTGTGCACTGTGCCACTGCTTTTTGGGAACGGGATGGTGCTGGGCATGCCCTGAGCCTCTCCTCCTGGGGACAGAAGTGGGCTGCATCTTACCAGGCTTCTAAAACTTGGGAGTTTTGAATCTCAGTCACTGGGCTGAAAATACAGAAGATATTTTCTGAAAATACAGAAGATAAAATACAGAAGATCCGTGGCTCCAGGCACGCCAATGGCCTGGGCGCAGACCCGTTAAAGGCAGGGAAGTGATGAGAGCCTGGTACACAGATTGCTTGCTTTTCCTTTTGGAAAAGGAGTTCCCCTCCCCGGGGACAAGAGTGTGGGGTGATGCCAAATTATCCCCTCACCTCTAACTCCCCCACCGCCTCCCAGCACAGTCTGACTTCAGAGGGAAACACAGCGCCTCCAGTGGACACTGAAGTCCCCTACACTAAACCTCACCACCCTGCACGTGGCAGGGGCATCTTTACAAGGGCAAGTCGGCTTGTGAGGCAGCCTAGCAGAAAGGCCTTGTGAGGCCTTTCTCAGAAGACCAACATAAGGCCCTCGCATCTACTAAGTCTACTGATAAAGAATGCTCCAATACTCAGCTTCTGGTAGAAATAGGACCAGACTTGCTTTTTTTTAATTTTAGTTTTTTTGAAAAAAGATTTTATTTATTTATTCATGAGAGACACAGAGAGGCAGAGACAAGGCAGAGGGAGAAGCAGGCTCCCCACAGGGAGTCCAATGTGGGACTTGATCCTGGGACTCCAGGATCATGCCCTGAGCCATAGGCAAATGCTCCACTCAGCCACCCCGGTGTCCCTAATTTTACTCTTTTCTTAAGTATTTAAATTTTTAATCTTTCCATTTCTTATTTTCTGTTCATTATATTAATTATATTATATTATATTATATATTCTTTTTCTCTTTTTTTGTATCAGGTTTATAATTTTTTATTCATTTGTTGGTTTGTTTCCTTCTCATATTTTTCACATCAGGCTTTTTTTTTTTCCCCTATTTACTTCTTTCTGTACTTTTTCCCCTTTTTCTTTCTTATATTTTATTTTATTTTTAAATCTTTATTTACTTATGCATGAGACACACACAGAGAGAGAGAGAGAGAGAGGCAGAGACACAGGCAGAGGGAGAAGCAGGCTCCATGCAGGGAGCCTGACATGGGACTCGATCCCAGGTCTCCAGGATCACACCCTGGGCTGAAGGCGGCACTAAACCACTGAGCCACCTGGGCTGCCCCTCTTTCTTATATTTTAAAACAAGGCTTATAGTTTCTGTCTGCTTAGATTTTTGTTCCTTCTTCTTTTCTCTTGTCCTGGATCAGGTTTCTCTTTTTTTGTTTTCTTCTTTTTTATTTTATAGGCTTATCCTGACAAACAAATCAAAGCATACCAACTTAAAGGTCCAAACACTCTCCACTACAAGCAAGGAGGAACTTCATAGAGGAAGGACCAGTGGGAAAGAGCAGCCAAAACACAACAGCAGGACGTACACAGCGTATACTAGAAACAGTTCCTGAAGTTTTTGTTATTATTTTGTTGTTATTTTTCTTTTTCTTTCATCCTTTCTTTTCTGGACAAAATGATGAGTTGGAGAAGTTCACCCAAAAGAAAGAAGAGGAGGTAGTACTCACTGCCAGGGATTTCATCAATATGAAAATAAGTGAGATGCCTGAACTAGAATTTAAAACAACAATTATAAAGATCCTAGCTGAAAAAAAAAAAAAAGATACAAGCTGGGCTTTAAAAAAGCATAGAAGATACTAGAGGATCCCTTACTGTAGAGATAAAAGAACTAAAATCTATTCAAGCCAAAATTAAAAATGTTATTACCAAGATGGAGTCCCCAATGGAGCCTTTAAAAACGAGGATGAATGAGGCAGACAAGCGAGACAGTCATATAGAAGATAGAATGATGGAAAATAAGGAAGCTGAAAAGAAGAAAGAAAACTACTGGAGCATGAAGGGTGACTTAGAGAACTCTATTTCATAAAATGAAATAATATCTGGATGATAGGGATCCCAGAGATGAGTGCGAGAAAGGGACAGGCTTATTTGAACAAATTATAGCTGAGAACTCCCCAAATCTGGGGAAGGAAAACAGGCATTCAAGTCTAGGAGACACAGAGAACCCCCCTCAAAATCAGTAAAAATAAGTTAACATCTCAACATATAATAGTGAAGCTTGCAAATTTCAAAGATAGCGAAAATTCTGGAAAGCAGCCTGGGACAGGGGGCCCTTAACTTACAAGGGTAGACATCTAAGGCTGGCAGTAGACCTGTCTAGAGACCTAGCAGGCCAGAAAGGACTGGCATGATATATTCAGCATGCTTAATGGGAAGATAATGAAGCCAAGAATACCTTATCCAGCAAGCTGTCATTCAGAATAGGAGAGATAAAGAGTTTCCAGGGACAAACAAAACCAAAGGAATTTATGAATCCTAAACCGGCCTTGCAAGAAATATTAAGGAGACCCTTTGAGTGGGAAACAGAAACTAAAAGTGACAAAGACTAGAAAGGGACAGGAACTTTACAGGTAATATGATGGCACTAAATTCGTATCTTTCAATAGTTACTCTGAATGTAAATGGACAAAATGCCCCAATCAAAAGACACAGGGTATCAAAATGGATAAAAAAAAATAAGACTCATCTATATGTTGCCTTTAAGAGACTCCTTTTAGATCTAAAGACACCTCCAGTTTTAAAGTGAGGGGGTAGAGGACCATTTATCATGCCAACGGCCATCAAAAGAAAGCTGGAGCAGCCATCCTTATATCAGACAAACTACCTTTTAAACCAAAGGCTGTGATAAGAGATGATGAAGGACACTACAGCATAATAAAAGGGTTTATCTATCCAACAAGAAGTTCTAACAATTGCAAATATTTATACCTCTAATGTGAGAGCAGCCAAATATGTAAACCAATTAATAACAGAATTAAAAAACTCATTGACAATAATAGTAGGGGACTTTAATACCACACTCACAACAGGGGACAAATCTTTAAGCTGAAGATCAACAAGGAAAGAAGGGCTTTGAATGACACACTGGACTAGAGGGACTTCACAGATAGATTCAGAACATTTCATCCTAAAGCAGCAGAATACATATGCTTCTTGAGTGCACATGGAACATTCTGCAAAATAGATCACACACTGGGTGGGTCACAAATCAGGTCTCAACGAATACAAAGAGATTGATATTATATGATGCAGATTTTCAGAACACAATGGTTTAAAACTTGATGTCAACCATGAAAAGTATTTTGGAAGAAACACAAATACACAGAGGTTAAGGAGCATTCTACTAAAGAGTAAGTGGGTCAAACAAAAAAAATTAAGGGAGACACAAAGAAATGGAAAAGCATTCCATGCTCATGCACTGGAAGAACAAATTTTGTTAAAATGTCTATCTTACCCAAAGCAATCTGCAATGCAATCTCTATCAAAATATCATCAGCATTTTTCACAGAGCTAGAACAAACAATCCCAAAATCTGTACAGAACCACAAAAGACCCCAAATAGTCAAAGTAATGTTGAGAAAGAAAAACTGGAGGTATCAGAATTCTGGACTTCAAGCTGTATTACAAAGCTGTAGTGATCAAGACAATAGGGTCCTGGTACAAAAATACACACAGATCAATGGAAGAGAATGGAGAACCCAGAAATGGACCCTTAACTCTATGGTCAACTAATCTTTACAAATCAGGAAACAATATTCAGTGGAAAAAAGATGGTGTTGGGAAAACTGGACAACAACATGCAGAAGAATGAAACTGAATCACTATCTTACACCATAAATAAACTCAAAGTGATTGAAAAAATCCATCAGAATGCTAGAGAAGAGCAGGCAGCAACCTCTTTGACCTCAGCTGCAGCAACTTCTTGACAGACATATCTCCAAAGGCAAGAGAAACAAAAACAAAAACAGGACTACTGGGACTTCAAGATAAAAAGATCTTACACAGCAAAAGTCAACAAAACTAAAAGGCAACCTATGGAATGTCAGAAGACAATTGCAAATGCTTTATCAGATAAAGGTTTAGTATCAAAAATCAGTAAAGAACTTATCAAATGCAATACCCAAAAAACTTAGTCAAGAAATGGGCAGAAGACATGAACAGCCATTTCTCCAAAGAAGGCATGCAAATGGTCAACAAACCACATGAAAAAATGCCCAACATCACTTGGCATCAGGGAAATAGAGATAAAAACTACGATGAGATAGCACATCACACAGTCAGAATGGTTAAAATGAACAAGTCAGGAAGCAACAGATGTCAGTGAGGATGCAGAGAAAGGACAACCTTCTTACACTGCTGTTGGGAATATAACCTGGTGCAGCCACTCTGGAAAACAGTATGGAGGTTCCTCAAAAAGTTGAAAGTAGTGACCCAGCAATTGCACTACTAGGCACTTATTTAAAAATTATAAACATAGTGATTCAAAGAGGCACCTGCACCACAGTGTTTATAGCAGCAATGTCCACAATAGCCAAACTATGGAAAGAGCCCAGATGTCCATCATCCATCATCCACAGATGAATGGATGAAGATGAGGTACATATTTACAATGGAATATTAGCCATCAAAAAGAATGAAATCTTGCCATTTACAATGACATCAATGGAAATAGTATTACGCTCAGTAAAATAAGTCAGTCAGAGAAAGACAAATACCATATGATTTCAGTCATATGTAGAATTTAAGAAACAAAACAGATGAACATAGGGGAAGGAAGAAAAAATAAGATGAAAATAGAGAGGGAGGCAAACAATAAGAGATGAACTCTAGGAAACAAACTGAGGGTTGCTGAGGGGAGATGGGTGGGAGGAAGGAGTAATTGGGTGATGGGCATTAAGGAGGGCACCTAATGTCATGAGCACTGGGTGTTACATGCAACTGATGAATCACTAAATTCTACCCCATAACTAATAAACAGTGAATGTTAATTAAGTTGAATTTAAATATAGAATTTTTAAAAATACTATGCAGAACTTAAAAAGCAGTATCTGTAAAGGAAGTCTGTGAAATTGGACATTTAGAAATTTTTGCTTATCAAGTCATACTAAGAGCGTGAGAGCCTAAAATAGTAAAGACATTTGCCACATGTCAATAGACAAAGGATACATATCCTGAACTCTTCATAATCACCAAGAAAAAGCCAGACAACCCAAGAGAAAAAAATAGGTAGAAGACATAACAGGCACTTCATGAAAGATGAATATCTAATAACTATGTAAGATTCCAGCCTCTTTAGTAATTAGGGAAATGCATATTAAAACCACAATGATCACTATTCCACACTTGTCAAACTGGCAAAAACTTTAATAGATTGTAACACCAAGTAATGATGGGAGTGTGGAACAATATAAACTCTTATATGTTACAGGTGGAAGTGTAAAAAAATTAGGCATTATCTCCTAACATTTGAGATGCACCAATATTAAAGTCCATCATATTCAGTTCTGAGTAAAACTCTAGTGAAACTTGTGTGCATATGCACTAAAACACTGTCATACCAATACCGTTTTTATAGCCAAAATCTGGAAACAATATAAATATTCATCAGCAGTATAATGGATAAAAAAATTACAACATATTTTATTTATATAGTGGAAATGCTATATACACAGCCACCAGTCCAGATAGGAAAAGGAAATCAGAGGGCTCCAGAGAGCTGTATTCAAAGGGAGGGGAAAAAGGAAACAACAACAAAAACTACAGATAATCAGATGTGTTTGACCTAACAAAGTAACTACAGAAAAACACAGTTGTTCAAGAAATGTAATTCTAACGTGGTACATAGTTCAGCTATGAATGTTTTCATAGTCATGATAATGTAAAGTGAATATTAATAAACCACTACTGTACCCTCTCAAAGAAAATCAGTATGAAGAGTAAAAGATATTAAAGGAAACTAAATCTCAAAGAAGGCAGGAAAGAGGAAAAAAAGAAGGAAACAATAGGTATGTGGTACAAAGCACAAAAGAAACTGTAGACATAAATACAATTGAACCATAATGCCAGTAAACATATCAGAAATGATAATAAATATGAACATGGTAGACTACAGAGGTTATCAGATTGGATTAAAAAACAAAATGCAGCTATATGGTATGTATAAGAGAAGTACCTGAAACAAAGGTACATTCAGACTGAAAGAGATAACAAAAAATACACCTAAGTGAAGTCTGTAAAAGCAAAATGTATTTAGCCTTCAAAATTAAGCTAGAAATTTCTTTAAATACTTCCATTTTTTGAGGGAAATTCTTCTTTCTTATATTTTTTCCCTAAAAGAAGCGCTTACATGATTTTCCTCCTGAAACTGGATTACCAATGTACTAAAATGTGTTACTTCTAAAGGATATTGCTAAATTACTTTTCATTAATTTAACACCTGAAAGTGTCCTGTTCCTCTTAGCAAGCACTATTTTATTATTTTTTACCAATCTCTTTGATAACAGGATATGATTTTAATTTTGCGTTTCTCCAACCATAAATGTGGTGAGCATATATTTCCTTTTGATTCAGTATATGTAGTTCTGTCTTTGTGAATTATCTGCTCCTATCTTTTGTCCATATTTCTATCGGGTTGTCTTTTTCTTATTAACTATGCAATTTATGTTGCAAATTGTTTTTCTACTCATCGCCTTTGGTAAAAACATCCAAAACGATGTTGAATATGGCATTAAATATTCCTGTCTACTAGATGTAATTACCTCAAATGTTTCTAATTCTAAAAAATAGCAGGAAACATTAGGTTAAACAGTCTTTATCTTATTTATAGTTTTATTTCATTCCTATTTTACCTTGAGTATTAGAAATGGCTGTCTATCAAATATTTTTTTTCTTCATCTTAATTATTGCTTTAAGTTCTACAATGTTAAAATGTTTATCATTAAAATATGCAGATATTTTCAAATACAGGTAGAGAACCAAGGTATTTACCATTTGCAAAATTAATTTTGAAAATTTAACTGGTTCCTAAACAGGGAACAAAATTTAAAAATGAGCTTACTAGTAACTTACTTTAAAATAAGTATTTAATTAAATAAATCAAAAGATAAAGCAACTTATCACTGTATTTATTTTTTTATAAAATGCATTTTCAGAAATGTTTCACTGGTGCTACAAAAATAAATATAAAACAAATATACATGTTTACATATGTTACTTATAAATACACATTATTTACATGTTCAAAAACTTCAGCATGTTTTTTTCATGATTCTCAACATGTCTGAGAAGTAGAGAAAACAATTTAAAAAAGCATAAATATACCACACACCATTTATATTTTTGCTTTTAAAAAACTGTTCGATACAAATATATGAACACAAATTTTGGGGGTATATGTTCTAAGAGCAAAGTCCGGTATACAGTTTTAATCTATGACCTGTACATTTTATAAGTTTCATTCTGCTTTGTTCTCTAATTAGAATACATCCATTATGGTATAGATTAAACCTGTCTTTTATAGAAAGGCTTTCTGAGGAAGTTATATTAAAAAAAAAAGTCACTTTACTTGAAAGCCAACAAGTTATTTATTAGACTTATAAATCTAAAAGGAGCTTCAATCATTCAAAACTAGGAGATGGATTAGAAAACATCAAAAGGATGGAAGAAAGACACTGTAATTTCTGTTTGATGTAATCTGGTAATTTTTCATTTTCTCCATACCTAAGTGAAGCAAAAGAAAAACATAACTTAATTAAATGGTTTGTATGAGAGTACCAAAAGATGTATTATATTTTTCAGTAATTCTTCAATGAAAGAGGCACCTCAGAAAAATTACACAAAATTATTTAAGTAGATACCTAAATCAAGATAAGCATAACCAATTAACCAATTTGTTTCCTTTTAAAACAGGCCACTTTCTAAATGTATTTAAATAATAAAAAGAGGGGATCCCTGGGTGGCGCAGCGGTTTGGCGCCTGCCTTTCGCCCAGGGCGCGATACTGGAGACCCGGGATCGAATCCCACATCGGGCTCCCGGTGCATGGAGCCTGCTTCTCCCTCTGCCTATGTCTCTGCCTCCCTCCCTCCCTCTCTCTCTCTCTCTCTCTGACTATCATAAATAGATTAAAAAAAATTAAATAATAAAAAGAAAATTAAAAATAATAAAAAGAAAACTTGAAATGACTTTATAATTTCTAAAGCAAGTTGAAAATTGGACTCTTCATTAAACTGACGGCCTTAATCTAAAGAACATACAAAACCTTATTAAATCATTTATTTCAACATAGAGAGGAAAGAAATTATATAGCAAAAGGCTAAATCCCAACCATTATTTTATGAACTTACCTAGTTATTTGACCATTTGGTGATGTATAACTGATAGAAGATACTCCTGCCTGCACGACCAACTGGGACCCATCATTGAACTGAACCCACACAGCTCCACTAGTTAACTAGAAAAATAATAAGCATGCAGAATTACTATACTGTAGGAGACTTGAAGTTCTTAGAAGGTACTCATGTTTAATAGGTTTTTCACATAGATAAAACAAAACAAAACAACAAAACAAAACAAGAAAAACAAAAACAATGCTCAGAGCACCTGGGTGGTTTAGTCGGTTAAGCATCTGACTCTTGATTTCAGCTCAGGTTAAGATCTCAGGGTCCTATGATCAAGCTCTGTGTAGGGCTCCCCACTAAATGGGGAGCCCCTCTGCCCCCCAACCCCTCACACTTTCACACCCTCACGTGTACTTTGTCTTAAACAAATCTTAAAAAAAAAAAAAAAAGGCAACCTTCTCAGGAACTACAAATATGAGGCAGTGATGGTAGTAGCATTAGGAATATTCACATCTTTTCAGATTATTCCTTTAATAGCTAAGGCATTTATAATATTAAAATTATTTTAAAAAATAAATAAAATTATTCTAAATTAATCGTTTCCCATTCATTTCTACTACAATGTCTGAATAGTTTTGTGTCATCCTCCCACTCCAATAGCATCCTAACCAAGAAGAGATTTAAGAAATAACGAAAGTAACATTTTCTTAAATTAGGATCTTCCTCTATTCTTTGCACTTGGGACACAGAATTTCTCTTTGGCCTGAGAACATTACACCTTTGCAAACTTATCCCTTTAGTCACTGATATTTGATATAGTTACTAATACACAATGTGGCATTCCAAACAGCAGAGAGAAGTCATGGACACTGGAATCAAATAGACCTGGGTTTACATTCATCTCTGCCAACTACTGAGTAGGACTGTGCAAGTCAATCAATAATTATAAGCCATAATTTTACTATCTATAAAAAGAGGTAACATCACCTTTACTAGGTTTTAATTTGGGGAATAAGACAATATATATGAGAAATAGGGTACCACATAGCTTATTCAATATATGCTGAGTTCTCTTCATGTATTTCCTACCCCCATAAAGGTCTAAAATGCATTTTACTTCACTAGCAAGTAAAAATTACATGTACTATGCTCAAGTCTCCAATCTTTAAGCTTTCAGATAATATATACATACAGGCTCACACCTACATATAATTCTGTAAGTTTGAAACTTAATGTGGACTTAATTTTTAAATGCAAAAATCCTTTTCTGCCAAATGTAAGTTATTCTAATAGATTACAAATAGTTTCTAAAACTTAAATGTCATGAATATCATTCTTAATTCCTGACAAGTAGCCATTATTGTGACAATTCTATTGTTTTTAATTTATATTTTATTTTTATTTTTTGAAGATTTTGATTTATTTGTTCATGAGAGAGAGAAAGAGAGAGAGAGACAGAGACAAAGGCAGAGGGAGAAGCAGGCTCCCTGCAGGGAACGTGATGCAGGACTCAATCCCAGGACCTTGGGATCACGACCTGAGCCAAAGGCATACTCAATCACTGAACCACCCAGGTGCCCTTAATTTAGATTTTAAATTGAAGCATAATTGACATATAATGTTACGCTAGTTTCAGGTATACTACATAGTGATTCAACAATTCTATATAGTACTCTGCTCACCATCTGTCACTGTACAACATTACAGTATTATTGATAATTTTCCATATGCTATACTTTTCATTTGTCATTTATTTTACAACTGTAAGTGTGTACCCCTTAATCCCCTTCACCGAGTTTGCCAATCCTCCTCCCCTCTGGAAACAACCAGTTTGTTCTCTGTATTGATGAACTTCTGTTTTTGTTTTGTTTTTTAGCTTTCACATGTAACTGAAATGATATATTTGTTTTTCTCAGTCTTATTTCTTTTTTTTTTTTTTCAGTCTTATTTCACTTGCCATAATACCCTCTAGAACCATCTATGTTGTCACAAATGGCAAGATTTTATTTTATTTTTTTTTTATGGCTGAGTAATATTCTATTGTGTACATACACATACTTTTAAAAATGTATGTATGGGACAGCCCTGGTGGCACAGCGGTTTAGCACTGCTTGCAGCCCGGGGTTTGATCTTGGGGACCCTGGATCGAGTCCCACGTCAGGCTCCCTGCATGGAGCCTGCTTCTCCCTCTGCCTGTACCTCTGCCCCTCTCTCTCTCTCTGTGTCTCTATGAATAAATAAATAAAATCTTTAAAAAAAGTATGTATGTATTTATTTATTAATCAATTTTAAGTAGGCTCCATGCCCAACGTGGGGCTTTAACTCAGCCCTGAGATTGAGTCGCAAGCTCTACAGACTAAGCCAGCCAGACACCCCAACACATATATCGTCTTTATCCATCTATCAGTGGACACTTGGGTTTAAAACTTGTTTTTAAAACTTTAAAAACAAAACGACAAAAACAAATCACTTATGCCTTAGGAGACAATCTGTTATTAGCAATATCTAGAGTTTTCCAAATGTACACAAATAAAAACATAACCAATGTAAAAAAAGGTGTAGAAACTTTCTTGCAAAGAGAAATCTTTAAAAAATAAATTGTATTTTCTGATAATTGTCTAATTACTATGAAAACTAAGGATATTCAGTGAAAAAAATTCCCTTTTCTAAAAATTCTCACCTGTGTAGCCCAACCAACATTTTTCACAAAAACCGATTTCAAAAGTTGTGCTGATTTAGGAAGACAATCTTTAAGACTACTAGAAGGAATGTTTGTTCCAGAAGCTGCAGCTGTAAAGCCACATCCTTCATTTGTAACCATCTATAAACAGTAAAAGACAAGATATTATTCCTCAGTGTTTTTATAAGCCAAGCAAAACTGAAAAAGGACTAGATTTTCATTAGCTTACAATAATTTTTAATAACAAAGTTAAAAAATTAAAATATAACCACATAAACAAGAAACTTCAGATTTAAAGTATTAAAAACATAAACATATAACTGTATTATGGAAAGAGAAGAAAATCAAGAGTTGCTGTTTTCATGTAGGCAAATTTATATTTTTCCCTCAAGGTATAATTTTTCATACTGCTATTGTAGTATATATGTAGGTCTGTGAATATACACTCACAGATCCATTTCTTTAATGTCGCATTTCCTATATTGCTATATAGTCTTTACAGGCATGATAGTTCATAGAATAAAAATTTACATTTATGTAACCATAGGCCTATCATGGATATTAAGGCAATGATATTTTACTAGTAAAAATAAAATGATATATACATATAATAATATATTTAGCTTTTTGCCAGAGGGGCAGGTTAGACTTCACTGTGGTAACATTTAAATTGAGACCTGAATGATGAGAAAGAATTAGCCATTAAGAGTTTGGAGAAAAGTTCCAGGTCAAGTGAACAGCATGTGAAAAGGCCCTGAAACTTACTTGAAGAACTGAAAGAAGGCTTTAGAGAACTAGAATAAGGCAAAGAGAGTACAGGGTAAAGTAGGCAAGGAAAAAAAAAAAAAAAAAGTAGGCAAGGGAGAAGTAGACAGGTGAGAGTAAGGTAATAGTATGGAATTTATATTTTATATGAAGGACATGAGACAATGACAGAGTTTAAAGTATAGAAGTGATGTATTTTTACTTACAGAAGGATTAAGTATTGGTGTTGGTTTTGGAGAAGCAGCACTATTTATGATCATTTTATTCAAAGATGCTCTGTCACTCATCAGGTAGTTTGGATCCACAGAAGTAGGAGGTGATAAGGCCTTAGGTGAACTAGTATTACCAGGTTTTCTGAAGGGAAAGAAATGTCCAGATATATTCCCTTAAAGCTTTCAACTTACAGAAAACTAAAAAATGTCCAAAATGTAAACACCAAACCTTTTTTTAAACATTTATGACACATTTTAGCCATGTTTAAACATTTTTCAAACATTTACCTTCCTACAATTATTGGGAAAAAGGGAGCACTTCCACTTTTCTTTTCCTCTTCTGAAATTACGGATTCCAGTGCTAAGCAAATACGATGGCCCTGTTTCAAAAGAACAATAATGCTTTTTGTCATTATTTCACCTGTCATTTGGAATCAAACTTTTTTAAGATTTTATTTTTTCATGAGAGACACACAGAGAGAGAGAGAGAGAGAGAGAGAGAGAGGCAAAGACATAGGCAGCAGGAGAAACAGGCTCCCCGAGAGGAACCTGATGCAGGACTTGATCCTAGGAACCCAGGATCATGACCTGAGCCAAAGGCAGACACTCAACCACTGAGCTACCCAGGTGCCCCTGGAATCACTATTAATTGGTATGAAAAACCTACCATAACTAGGTACATACCTCATCTGCATGGTCCATATACAATTTTATTTCCCCTTTCAAGGTATTGATTTCACTTTCACCTTTTAAGGTATAAGATTTCCCAGTCTTTTCAATCACCTGAATTAAATCTTCAGTTTTGTGTATCTTTGCTCCTTAAAGAATAAGAAGAAAAATGCTTTTATCATTTCTTTAAATATTCCTATGTTTATATTCATTATCATACTAGTATGTAAAGATCAAGTTATTTATATTCACTTGCTGACCATGAATAAAATGAGTCTCTGAATGTATTCAATAAATACAGACCATCCATTTTCCTTTTCTGCATACAATTGGCTTAAGTCTGATACTTTTATGGTATTTAAAAAAAATCACTGATCTCATACGAAAACATAATTGAAGGATAAGTATAATGATATGTGTACTGTGTGTTTGTGCTAGGTGTCCCTTAAAGGGAGCTTTACAGATTAAAAAGTAAACCATCCTTATAGATTAAGAAAATGATATTCTCTAGGTCAAATCGATCCTTTAGCCACATTTATAATTTTTACAATTTGAATATTTGAATTTCTAATAAGAAATAGGATATTGTTTATTTCAGGTGATTTTGTACTATCAAGCTAAATGTTGTTAAATCCGAGCTAAATAAGGAAAGAGGACTAATATACATATTGGAGAATAAGTTGTTTACATGAAAATATATAAATAAATTTGGTTAACATAGTACACTGTATTGTGTATTTTATTTGTATGAATATATAGCTTAAAAACTTGTGGTGCTGAATTAAAAAAACCACAATTACTAAATTATAAACTAAAGGGGAAAAAAATTACCATTTCTAAATGGTACTTACCATCATAAAACCAAACCTCAAAATCAGCACCAGGGGAATTCTCCATCAAAATGCATTTAGCATATTTTGTAAAATAAGTGATTTTGGGTGATTTAGATCGTACAAGGTGTACAAATCTAGAAGCATATTGATATTTTCGCCAGTACTTCTCTAGGAAAGAACAGAAAAAAAATTAGCTATTATTAGGAAATAAAGTGCTGATTTGACATGTAAATTCTATAAGTTTAATACTGATTTCTACTCTTCCTCAAAAATTCAAGTTCATAGCTTAGAAACCTCATTACCAAAATAAAGATATTTTAGTGATCCAACTCTTTTAATGAAAACTAAGGACAGTATAATACAATTCCCAAGAAGTATATAACAAATTATGATGAGTAGTACCATGATTATTTAAAAAATCTCTTTCTTTGAATCACTGACATCTTATTATAAGTAATTATTCCTTCTTATAAGTAATTATAATAAGAAGATGTTAGTAATTGAAATGAAAAAATTTCTACCTGAGATATCAGTATCAGACTATTAGGAAACAATGTAGTTCTTTTTATGCTAGTAAAGCATAGAGTTTTATGGTCCTAATATACAAAAGTCAGGTTTTACATTTCCCTGTAACTACAGTCAACATAGTATTTAGTCTTGTCTATCTGTTTTGATTTCTAATAGGGTTATAAACAGGTTTTCTTGTTTGATTCCAAAAGTCAGTTCAGCCAAGTCTTATTACTATTCAATATTTAATTCCCCTATCCATAATATCCAGAAGCTGAACAAGGAGTCTATGGAGCACAGTAATGGTCTCAAAAGTCAAAATTAGATACTTTATGTTGAATTTTAAACAAGATTCTAGACAAATTAGTAACTAAATAAGTGTACATATTATACTTGTGTGATAAACAACTAATATTCCATAGGTAGTTTTTACTTATAGAATATGAATAAACATTAGATTAGTAAGGTACACCACATCTCACCACATATAAAGAATAAGAACATGAGCTACAGACTGGCTGAAGCAAGACATTTATAATCTATGATATCCACATATATAGAATTTATGTATATATAAATCCATTATCTAAATATATTCCCTGGTAAATTTACATACCTGGTAAATTGTCAAAGCTGTACCTACTAATGTTGTCAGTAGGGGGTGGTGGTCTATCAGCAAGAGGAAAACCTCTTCCATCATTCGGATAATAAATAGTGATCTGCCAAAAAACATTTTAAGAATTCTAATCATATGCTGTTAAGTTAGAGTGCTTTATTTTGTTAATAAAATTATGAAAAGAGCTCACATGTAAAACTTATTTTGTTGAAAATGCTAAATATTCTCTAGAAGTAATTATTTTGCTTTCCAAACTTAAGTTTAAAGTTTAGATTTTGTACAGGTTGTAATTATTTTAAAGCTACGCTAGTTAAATATATGTAGTCTACTACTTTACTTTTTGAATTTAACATATTAAGAAAACCAATTAAAAAAATTTAACAATATCATTGTAGAATAAATTGGAATGCTAAATGCTTAATGAAAATTTAAAGTTGCAAGATAATAAAGCAAAGTTACATTACCATATTTCCATCACTAGATATTTGAAGAACTTCTTTCACATATTCTTGAGATGTATGCTCCTTTAGAAGCTCCACACAGACCTCCTCTGAATCAAGTATACTAACCTATACAACGAAAAACTAGGGTTAATAACAATTCTCGTTTACTGTAATAGCTCTGACATATACAACACTTAAAAGCAATACTTAACCATAGCAGAAACAAAAATTACAGTCAAAATCAAATGGCTGCTTCTCAACAACAATCTACATCAGAGGTGTAGTTGAGCACAACTGTGAAACATAAGGAGCAAAGGTAAGAAGGTATAATTAAGTGTGAAATGATAACCAGGGGGCAGAATGAAAGCAGAAGGTAGGGGTGGAGAATAAGGACTCTGAAAAGACAAGAGCAAGCCAAACAAAGGCAAGACTGGATGAAATAGAAAACAAGGTATGAACAGGAGGAAGATGGAATTAAAAAATAAAAATCACTGTTTCCAATTCACACAATTTAAACTCTAAACTTGATTTTCTGTATGGTCTTCTTAAATAGTTTCAGATGTTAAAAAAAATTTTTTTTTCTAGTTTACCTTTTTGATTTGAAACTGGAATACAGAAACATTTAAAACAAAAGCAAAAGGTGATATTAAATATTAATTTAGTAATTGGAATTGTGAATAATATTTAACATAGTATTTAACCACTGTTACTTTTAAGTGTTTCTCATTATCAATAATTTAAAACTCAAAACTTATCAGTATCAATTCACCATTCTTAAAGTAGCTGGAAGAAGAACAAAAGCTATTTTTCCATAAACTCTCAGTCTCTTCTTTCAAATGAGTTTATCATGTAAATATCAGAAGTACAGGAACTAAAGAGACATATTTAATATAAGAAACCACATACTCAAAGAAAATATCATATAGTAATTTAGAAAAATTGTTGACATACCACAGCCTTTTTGGTTTTCTGTCTAATTGGTTTTAACCTGTAAGCAGTCAAAGGAGATGTAATGCCTCGTAATGTACATTTCTGATATGGTGGCTCCATTCCCCTAGTCTTGTTTTGTTCAGAAAGAGGATCAGAGTCATAAATAGATTCTTGTTGAATTATTTCAGGTTTACTTTGAAATGCAGTCATATACTTCATAGTATTCAGCTGTTTTGCAGAATGTACGTTATCAGAAGCATCAGGGCTCTTTTTGACTCGTGTATCAGTCCAAGCATTTCTTGATGTGTCCTGCAAATCTGGATGGCCTTGGAAATCTCTGTTTGGGCCAATGCTATTGTGCTCAGTAGTTTCTCTGAAATGAGCTATAATATACCCAGAATGAAGTAATTTAGTGAAAAATTAATATAACACAATGTCATGCTGGTATTGTTTTTTTGAGGTACAAAAAAAAACCTGTAAAAAAAATCTACATAATATTTAACAAATAAGCAGTTTTAAGATATGACATAATAAATGACTTTAAAAGAATATTTTAAGAAATACCTTTATACTCCTAAAATTAAGAAAGATATTATTAAACCTATTTTCTAATGACTGCCTTTTGTATTATGAAATTAGTTTTTCAACTGAGGCAAAATTGAGGGTCACTTACTAGTTCTAAAACAAGTAATTTCCAATGCTCCAACAAGTACAGATTTGAGGATATCCCAGGTAATCATTCTCAGTAAGAAGTAAATTTATCCTCTTTAAGCTAAGGACTGTCTGTTCTATCTTATAAAATATGCAAGTAAGAGCAAAAACAATATATGAAATAGTTTTACTATTATTAATATTTACTATCACAAGTGTATCTGCACTACATTTTTAAAGAGTTTTTGTTGAATTTTACCCATTTATATTTCATATGTTTGAGAGTTCACAAGGGATCATTATCTTTTTAAAGCCCTTAAAATGATTAGACTATATAGATATCTATAAGGCAATTATTCAAATGCTTAACTCTAAAAATATGTATTGCAATTTTTTTCCCTAAATGACTTTTTTTTAGTGCTTTCCTTCCCCCTACTCCCATTATGACAGAAAATATTTTGTACCCAATAATATACTTTAAAATTGCAGTGGTGGGGATCCCTGGGTGGCTCAGCAGTTTAGCGCCTGCCTTTGGCCCAGGGCGCGATCCTGGAGTCTCGGGATGGAGTCCTGCGTCAGGCTCCAGGCATGGAGCCTGCTTCTCCCTCTGACAGTGTCTCTGTCTCTGCCTCTCTCTCTCTCTCTCTCTCTCTCTCTCTCTCTGTCTAAATAAATAAATAAATCTTAAAAAAATAAAAAAAATAAAATAAAATTGCAGTGGCACTACTAGATTATAAACAAGCTTATTTCTCCATCTCAGATATCTCCATACTACTAAATAAAAGTATCTATAAACACAGCAGGTTAAGTGCAAGTTTAAGTACATGGCAATTTTATAGTTTAAAAAAATAGAAATTTGAATCATCAACAAGTACACATAAAAAGATTAATTCCAGGATCCCTGGGTGGTGCAGCGGTTTAGCGCCTGCCTTTGGCCCAGGGCGCGATCCTGGAGACCCGGGATCGAATCCCACATCGGGCTCCCGGTGAATGGAGCCTGCTTCTCCCTCTGCCTGTGTCTCTGCCTCTCTCTCTCTCTCTGTGACTATCATAAATAAACAAACAAACAAACAAACAAACAAACAAATAAATAAATAAAAATACTTAAAAAAAAGATTAATTCCCTTTTGGGCTCTTGAAAATATATTTTTTAAAAAAGCAATACACACTTGAGATAACAACTGTGCTTAAATTATAGTCATATTATGTACTCCTTGTCTGAAGTAATATAATACTTTGTAATCTCCTCCTCCCCATATGTTTTTTTTATTCTTTTTCTTCACCATTATTTTCAACACACCTTCTGTGAGTCTGTTATGTTCATTAATAAGAAATGTTGAACTTCCAAACTCTGAATCTAAAATAATGACTTCAGGGACACCTGGGTGGCTCAGTGGTTGAGCACCTGCCTTTGCCTCAGGGCATGATCCCGTGGTCCTGGGATCAAGTCCCACATTGGGGTCTCTGTATGGAGCCTGCTTCTCCCTCTGCCTACGTCTCTGCTTCTCTGTGTCTCTCATGCATAAATAAATAAAATCTTTAAAAAAATTAATTAATTAATAAATAATGACTTGGAATGACAGCTGTTTAAAAATGTTAGGTTTTTGGGGTACCCGGCTGGCTCAGTCAGTAAAGCATATAATTCTTGATCTGAAGTCCTGAGTTCAAGCCCATGTTGGGCTTAGAGCTTACTTAAAACAACAAACCGCCACCCCCACCAAAAAAACCCATTTAGGTTTTAGTAGTTGTATACTTTATCATATGTGAGGTCCCATTAGTAAACCATGAATTGTCCACATCAGCTTCTACTTAAAAATAAGATCAACCATCTTTTGATTATTTTATATGCACTGATAGTTAAGTGCTTATTACAGATACACTGCAAGAACAGAGAGATAGAGTAAAGTTTATGAGCCAGACTGTATGGGCTGGAATCCTGGATCCTCTGCTTAAAGGCAGTGTAGCTTGTCAAATTAAGCTCTGTGCAATACAGTTCCTCAGGTGTAAGACAGGGCTAATGATATTATCTTCATATTTTTTGAGTGTGAGAATTTAATAAGTTAATATTTGTTAACCATTAAGGATAGTAGCTGATAAGCAAATACTCAAAATGAGTATTTATTATTACTGTATTGTAATACAGCTTATTGAAAATATATTTTCTTTTTTAACATGTATTATTTTCTTAAGAAAACCCAAACATATAAAAACAAAACAAAACAGAAAACTCACGCTTTATTTGCAGATTCCCAAACCACTGCTGCACCATTTCAGTCTGAGGTGTCTGGTCTGGAAATGGAAAAGGAGTTTTTCCTGGACAAAGATGATTGGAGCTAAACAGAGAAAAGAAATTCTGATAAACAAAAAATTATCAGGTAATAACTTTTGAAGACAAAAAATATTTTAAAAGGTAGTTACCTTTTGATCTGAATACTTAAAAATTTTAGAGTAACTATAGAAACCAATATTGGCATAATTAAGTTGTCTTTAAGAAGTTAAACTTCTAGACCAAAATGCCCATAGTACTGTGACATTTCTATATGGCTACTGCGCTGTTAAAATTTAAGCATAAAAATCAAAGATCAGAGAAAGGAAAAAAAAATACCAGAGTCACTAAAAAATTAGCTCTCATGTGAGAAGGAGTCAATAATATGATTACTCATCACTGGCTCACCTTGTGTGTGTGTGTGTGTGTGTTTTGTGTGGTGGGGCTAAAAAAAGGAGGGGAGAGAGAGAGAATAGTTACTACTGGAGTACTTTAGGGCTCAGACATGTTCAATATACTTCACACTGGAGACTTCCTTTCTACAAAAAAAAAAAAAAAAATCAGACTAAAAATTCTCAGGTATTAAAACATTCTACAAACACATTCATGAGACTATATACTCATTTTGAAAGAATTTCTTAACTACAAATAAAAAGTCATTCTGGGGTGCCTGGGTGGCTGAGTCAGGTAACAGGTAAGTGCCTTCTGCTCAGGTCATGATCTCTGGGTCCTGGGATACAGCCTCATATTGGGCTCCCTGCTCAGCAGGAAGTCTGCTTCTCCTGGTCTCTAACAAATAAATAAAATCTTTTAAATAATTAAAAAAAAATCATCATTCTGATTCTCTAATAGAAATCATAATTAAGAAGTACCCAGAAACATCTGAAAATGTTAAAAAAAAATCAACCCTCAGTTACATGCAGCTTCATATTTGTGCTAATAGAACATTAAAAAAAATGCTTTTTTTTTTTTTTTTTAAATTTTTATTTATTTATGATAGTCACACACAGAGAGAGAGAGAGAGGCAGAGACACAGGCAGAGGGAGAAGCAGGCTCCATGCACCGGGAGCCCGATGTGGGATTCGATCCTGGGTCTCCAGGATCGCGCCCTGGGCCAAAGGCAGGCACCAAACCGCTGCGCCACCCAGGGATCCCTAAAAAAAATGCTTTTGATAGAATTCTTACCGTGCTTGATCATTATCAGGTCTTTCAAAAGATCCAGGACTACTGGATGCCTTTTCTTTAAAGAAGTGAAAAATATTGACATCGCTGTTTGTAGGTGAATATCTTTCTTCATTTTCATCTACTCCTGATCTTCTGGGCTTTGAAAGCATTTCTGCTGAGTGACATCGTTCCATTGTGTATGTTTTTGCTCGAGACTGACCATTAGAAGTGTCAGATCTATCAGAGGAATGGGCTCTACGAAGGTATCTAGAATGTGGCCTTTCTTCTGCATCCTGGATCACTCTTCCCCTTCCCCTATTGCTGGTTTCTTTTTCTTGATTTCCCCACTGAGTATAAAGACTGCTTCCATCTCCTGAAGAAGAAAAATCACTTGAATTTTTATTCTTTGGAAATACAGTCACTTTATTTGGGAGTGGTTGACCAATCAAGAGTCTTCTTCTGTCAAATAAACTACCACTTATACTGGTACTGGAAGAAGCTGTAATTGCAGTAGAAATTGTGGCATGTCCACTATCAATTGAGTCTTCTACAGTCCCTAAATCTTTACTTTTTGTTGAGGAATTTCGGGACATAAAAGGATGGTCTAATACTGAAGACAGACTTAAACGATCTGCTGGATTTCTACGAAGTAACTGGTGAATAAGGTCCTTGGCCTCTCTTGTCAAAAAAGCTGGCATTTCATAATCTGCCAATACTACTTTATTTAACGTGTTCTTGACTGTGTCAGTGTCAAAAGGTGGTCTCCCAATAAGCAACGTGTAAAACATACAGCCCAAGGACCAAACATCAGATTCAAGTCCATGTGCACTTCGAGTTGCAATTTCTGGTGAAATATAATTAGGAGTTCCACATAACGTATAGTGCTTTTCATGTGGCATTTTCAATTGAGTTGCCAGCCCAAAATCAGCAATCTTGATGTTCATATTACGTGTAAGTAAGAGATTAGAAAGTGTGAGATCCCGGTGTAATATACCATGAGAATGGAGATACAACATTCCTGTGATGATCTGGTGCATAAAGTGTCGAGCTGTTGGGATGCAAAAAATAAAATTTACAATTTAGAAAATATGAAAGATTAAGTATTTATTTAGAATTTTAGAATTCAGTTTTTAGAAACCCAAGTACATGTACCACAGTATTACATTAAAACACCAGCTTGTAGCTTAGTTTTACTATCCAAAAGACTACTATAATAATTTCATAATATTCTTTAGTTTTCTAAAGAATATTATGAAATATTTCCTTTCCTTTAAGACAACTAGGCACTCCTAATCTTTGTCCTTTCTAACTGATGAGTTTTCTATATAGTTAAGGAAAGGTTAGTTATATTAGCAATTGGAAGAGACTAGGGTAACTAGGGTACATGGAAGTCCAGAACAATTAAGAGCAAATATCTATAATCATACAATTTATAAATATATTCTAACTGTAAAAAAGAAAAAAGAAAGCTAGTTCCTCTGATGTGCTCCCAAACCCTCACAAAAAATAACCACTGTTAATAGCATGTATATATTGTTTTACGCTTTGTGCTTATGTACATTTACATGAACAGAAAAACGCTATAATAAATGCTTTAAAAATAAAAAGGTATAAAAATATACAGTTTCATTACTTTTTCCCTACTTCATACTCTTTCTTGAAGTATTTCCACGACAGTACACATAAATCCTATTTTTATTTATTTTATTTTAATTAATTAATTTATTTTTATAAATCCTATTTTTAAAAGATTTATTTATTTTAGGGGCACCTGGGTAGCACACTCATTATGCAAAGGTCTGACTCTTGGTTTCGGCTCAGGTCATCATCTCAGGGTTGGGAGACAGAGCCACAGGTTGGGCTCTGTGTTAAGTGGGAGTCTGCTTAAGATTGATTCTCTCTCCCTCTGCTCCTCTGCCCTGCTCTATTTCTCTCCCTCTCCAAAATAAATAAATCTTAAAAAAAAAAAAAAAGTATCAGGGAGGGGCAGAGAGAATCTCAAGCAGATTCTGTGGGGAGTGTGGAGCCTAATATGGGGCTCCATCTCAACACCCTGAAATTACAACCTGAGGGGAAACCAAGAGTTAGAGGCTTAACTGTGTCATCCAGGTCCCCTAAAAATCTTCATTTTATTTAATCGCCATTGATGAATATTTGGTCATTTCTGATTATTTCAAAATTACAATAAAACAACAACATAAAAAAGAATATGGACAAAATTACAATAAAACAAACAAAAGGAATAGGGACTCCTGGGTGCTCACAGGGACGCCTGGGTACTCAGTGGTTGAGCATCTGCCTTTCGCTCAGTCCTGGGATCAAGTCCCACATCAGGCTCCCCACAGGGAGCCTGCTTCTCCCTCTGCCTATATGTCTGCCTTTCTCTATGTGTCCCTCATGAATAAGTAAAATCTTTAAAAAAAAAAAAAAAAAAAGGAATAAATATTTTGTACATGTTTGTTTTCTCATGCATATGTATGGGTTGGTTCTCTAATGTTAAATTCAAGAAGTAGAAACTGGGTTGAAGAATAAAATTCAGTATTTTAATAATTGCCAAACTGCCCTCCCAAAAAGGCTGTATTTTCATGTACATCCTTGTTAGCATTGGGTAGTCTCAATCCAATGAGTAAAAAAATGGCACTCACTATTTTAGTAGGCACTCTTACAATTACTACAGAGTTGGAGTATCTTTTCATGTATTTTTTTGGCCATTTGTACTCTTTTCTGTGAAGCAGGGTTATATTCCCTGCCCATTTTTCTATTGGATTACCCTTTTTGAAAGGCATCTTTTATATTTTTTAATATTAACATTAATTTGCCAGTCATATATTTTACAAATATTTATTTCCCATCTTGTGTTAAATTTGACTTAATCTTTTGTCATACATATTCTTAATTTTAATTAAGTCAAATTGATGATTCTTTTCCTTTATAGCTTTTGTAGGTTCTGGCTTATTTAAGAAGGCTTACTGTTACAAATTATTACAAAAAAATGCAATAATCATCATTAATCTGTTTACGGATATTCTTCAACTTGTATTACTACCTTATTTTGAGTCAAAGTATATGAATATTTGCATAATTTAATACAAATGACCAAATTGTATTTCAAATGGGTTATATAGACTTAAATGTACAAAAAAATCTAATAGCAACCACATTTATTAGTTGTACCTGCAATCTCAGTTACCAGGGTAAGATAACTAGAAAACAATCATTTGTGTGATGACTCATGGACTTATTTGATACTGATCTGAACTACAATAAGTTATTTATAAGAAACAAGGGAAGTTGAAACTGACTATACATTTGGTACTAAGGAATTACTGGGTGTGATGATGACTTTGTGATTATTATTTTTTTTTAAAGTTTGTATTTTTTAAAGATATATGCCAAAATATTTATAGACACAAAGATGTCTACAATCAGCTTCAAAATATTCTGGAAAATTGGGAGAATAGGAAGCGTACAGATGAAACAATTTGAACATGTTTTGGAAGCTGAGGGTTCATTATACTAGTTCCTCTACTTGTATGTTTGACATTTTCTACAATAACTGATCTCAATAGTTATTTGTGTTTGACTTAGGAACTACTTTATAGACATCAAAAACATTCTAAAAAGTTTCTCTCTGGATCTGAAAGGATAGACACTAAATAGCTACCAATGATTTAATTAATTTAAAATGTGGTTTTGGGGAAAGATGGATAACAAATTTCTCCTTTTACTTCTTCTTCAAGTAATGCTTGAATTACTTGTAGGAATTAACAGCTTTTCTAATTTTGAGAGTGGGGGGAAGTCTCCTTTCGTATCCTAAAGTAATAATGTAAATGGTTTTATTAAGTATTACAAAATAGCACATTCTTCAAAAATTAGTTTTTAAAGTATAAAATTCATATATACAAAAAGAAAAAAAGCAGCCACCTACCTTCGTTTTCTGAGAATGGTTTCATTCTGTTCTTTAGATATCTATTCATTTCTCCATTATGGCACATTTCTAATACTAGATATACATAATTGTTATCTTCAAAATAGTTATACAGCTGAAATATAAAAGGGCATAATAAATGGTAATATACAAAAATTCTGTGTCCTTTGTCACTTCTATAAAATTTGTATTACCTCCAAGATAGAAGGATGTTTCAACTGGCAATGTATTTTCACCTCATTTTGGACTCTCTGTACCATTCCAGCTTTGTACATGGCTTTCTTATCTATCTAAAAATAACATGAGACATTTAAATTTTGGTGATAAACTTCCAAATGTGAAGTTTTCAAAAGTTAACTTTGAAGAGAAAGTATACTTTAAAATATTCTTAAGTCCTTTTATTTACCTCTTTATGAGATCAATTTATTCTGGTGTTTGTTCTCTCCATGCACCCAACAGAGTGTTTGGCAGAGTAGACATTCAGTAAGTTTATCCATTGCATTCTAATACTCTCTTCCAACTTAAAAAATTTAATAGCACAACTATCATATCTATAACAACAACAAAAATCTAGCCAAGCTTTATTTTTTTTTTCACCCTGTTCCTCTTTTTTCTTCCAGACAAACTTTAAAATAAAGCTTCCCTTCCCAAAAAAAAAAAACAAAAAACAAACCAAAAAACAAAAAACTTCCCTACTGGTTTAGATAAGGGATTCTTAATTTGCTTATGATACTCCTATTAGACTGACCCGTAACAATAAAAAATAGTGTTTTAGGTTGTTAAAGTGTAATACAGAGCTATGTACAAGTAGCACTCATTATTATAAACAAATTGTTTATTCTTTGATTTCTATCAATTGCTATAAGTTTGCATAATAACAAGTCCTAGGTCTAGTGAACATTAATGAAAATAAAACATTTAAGCATACTCAAGGATCTCCTAAGGCATGTATAAGGTCAGTTGCTGGACTTGGCATTAGTCTTTTTGTGTACAAGCAATGGGTTCTTTCTACTCTAAATAAAAAAAAAAAAGGAGGGGCTCGCAGGTAAGGAGTTTCTGACATCTTAAGTCACCTAACTCCTTGCAAAGTAGAGGTGAGAAGTCGATGGAGATTTTCTTACCATTTTGATTGCAACTTCCAAACCAGTGTGAATGGACTCAGCTCTGTAGACACCAGCAAATGATCCTTTACCAAGCAGATTTCCAACTTTAAAATCCTTAAAAGTTAAAATTAAAGATATTGTGTGATGATTCACAGGAGAAAAAAGAAAAAGAGAAGACAGGAAGAGATCGGAAAAAAGATGATAACAATGGACAGAAAGGGGAATATGAATTCAGAATTCAAGCAGGTGTTACACCTCGATACAGCAGGTGTCTGGAGTGGAAAGCATGTTGACGCCTTGCAGGGATCCCTGAAAGTCCGAGCTGGGCTTCAGACGCAGGACCCAAATGAAATGCTTCCTTAACCCCAGTGCAGCTCCAGCACCTTGCTCCCAGCCCCAGCCAACCCACGGGGGCAGAGGGCTGGGCTGGAATCCCGCCGCAGCTCCCGCCGGAGGTAACTGCCATCCCCTGGGAGAAGGGGGACGCACATTCGCCCAGCTGTAGCGCGGCAGCCCCGGCGGGAGGGCCAACTTGAAGCCTTGAGAGGAGACGGGCGGGGCCGAGAGCAACTCACCTGTTCCCCCGACACTCCAGCCTGAGGGGCGGGGCGCCCCGCCCCACACAGCCGGGCGGGCGGTTGGGGCTCTCCCAAAGCACCTCGGCGCCCGCCCCGCAGCTGTTAGAGTCACCGGTTCGAGTCCTGCCACTCCAACTCCCTCTCTGCCCCCCTCCATCCCCCGGCCCCGCAGAGGATTGCCAAGTCTTTTCACCTCGATCTTCTCCCCGATGCAGGTCGCCATATTTCCAGGCCCCGGCCTGTGCTCCCCAGAGGAGCTCCCTTCACGCAGTCCCTTCGAGGCAGCGCTCCAAGCAGCCAGCCGGTCTTGGCGCCCATCAGGCTTGGCTCTCTAGGCCGCCGCTCCCGGCGACGGCTGCACAGCCACCGAGAGGCCTCCGCGGCACCTTCCGAGACCTGGGCGGCGCCTCTGCGCTCCCATTTTGAAAAACTCCCGCCGGTTGCCGTGCGGGGCAGGCCGTCGGTGACGTAAAGAAATTGGCCGCTCCGGATAGGCTGCGCTGGGCGCGCATGCGTGGCAGGCTCTCCTTGGCCGGGCGCCAGCGTCAAGGCCCTAGGGGCGGAGAACCGGAAGTGCTCGTCGCACCCCGCGGCGCCGCAGGGGTGTGTCGGCCGGCGGGCTCCCAGAAGGCCCAGTCCGCCGTGTTTAAGAGCTGGTCTGGAACGTGAGACTTCCCCGGTAGGCTACTCACGTGACGGCCTTGAAAACTACTTCCGTTTCTATCAAGGGTTTAAAATGATTTTAAGTTTTTAAAAAAGATTTAGTGTGGGCAGCCCGGGCCGGGTGGCTCAGTGGTTTAGCGCCGGCGGCCCCGGGCGTGACCCTGGAGTCCCGGTATCGAGTCCCGCGTCGGGCTCCCTGCGTGGAGCCTGCTTCTCCCTCTGCCTCGGTCTCTGCCTCTCGCCTCTCTCTCTGTGTCTCCTGTGTCTCTCATGAATAAATAAATAAAATTAAAAAAAAAGATTTAATGTATTTATTCATGAGAGAGGCAGAGGCAGGGAGAGGGAGAGGCAGGCTCCCCGCGGGCAGCCGAATGCGGGACTCGATCCCCGGCCCCCGGAGGACTCCGGGAAGCCCAAGGCCCGCGCTCAACAACTGAGCCACCCAGGTGCCCCGCGGTTAAGATGGTTTTAAAAATTCAAACGTTTAAATTTGACAGAACACAGGGGGGAAAAATCACTACCTGTCTTTAAAAAAAAATATATATATATATATATTAGGTTTTTAATTTATTTATTCATGAGAGACCCAGAGAGAGAGGGAGAAGCAGGCTCCCTGCCGGAGTCGGATGTGGACTCGAACCCAGGGTCCTGGATCATGACCCAAGCCAAAGGCAGATGCTCAACTACTGAGCCACCGAGGGATCCCCCTCATTACCGTCTTTTTTTTTTAGGATTTATTTATTTATGAAAAAGAGAGGCAGAGGGAGAAGCAGCTTGCGGGACTCGATCTCGGGTCTCCAGGATCGCGCTCTGGGCCAAAGGCAGGCGCCAAACCGCTGAGCCACCGAGGGATCCCCCTCATTACTGTCTTTTTGTTTTTTAATAATAAATTTATTTTTTATTGGTGTTTAATTTGCCAACATACAGAATAACACCCAGTACTCATCCTGTCAAGTGCCCACCTCAGTGCCCGTCACCCATTCACCCCCACCCCCCGCCCTCCTCCCCTCATTACTGTCTTAAACACCCTTTACACTTGTGCGTTTACTCCTTAGATTTTAATAATATATGTATGTAACGAGTGTGTTTGGTGCTTTAAGAAATTGAACTCTATTCTTTTCTTTTTCTATTCTTTATTTTGGTAAATTGCTGTTACTTGAGTCATTTGTATTAGCAACTTACATTTAAGAGATCTCACACACTTCGTGCAATGTATTGATCAAAGGAAACATCTATAAGGTTGGAATAATCCATTTTTCGCAGATGAGAAGATGGTGATACTTATTAAGGATTTATAACAAACTACACCACAAACTTAGATCTTTTTTTAAAGACTTATTTATTTGAGACGGAGTGGGGTGCAGAGGGAGAGAGAGGGACTTTCAAGCAGACTCCCCACTGAGTGGGGAGCCACAGGTGGGCTCCATCTCAGGACCCTGAGATCATGACCTGAGCTGAAATTAAGAGTTGGATGCTTAACCAAATGAGCTGCCCAGATCTTCTGTTTCTAAATAGGAAGCTTTTTTCTTCTACCTTAATGGGTATATTAAGTTTACTTAAGTTGGTGTACCTGCAAGCTTGTAAGAGACTTGAGAGAAAAGTCAAATTTTCCCCTTCATTTGTAGAAATCTTACCTTAAAGATTATATGTTATAATGCTTGAGCAGTTGGTTCCAGAGTCCAGTATTCCAATTAGACTTGCTTTTGCTGTTAAATTTTCAGAAATTCATATAATTCACTATCAATGTGGGTTTTTTGGGGGGATATCCTTTGTTCCATTAATATCAGGTATTATATTGACTTGTTAAAAACACAATTTTTCTTCTTGTTTAATTCCAGTACAGTTAACATACAGTGTTAAATTATTTTCACTTATCATATTTTCATTTAAATTATTTTCAGGTGTAAATATAGTGATTCAACAGTTCCATACATCACCCAGTGCTCAACACAACATCGCCTACTTTTTTTTAAAAATATTTTTTAAATTTATTTATGATAGTCATATAGAGGGAGAGAGAGAGGCAGAGACATAGGCAGAGGGAGAAGCAGGCTCCATGCACCTGGAGCCTGACGTGGGATTCAATCCTGGGTCTCCAGGATCGTGCCCTGGGCCAAAGGCAGGCGCCAAACCGCTGCGCCACCCAGGGATCCCCGACATCGCCTACTTTACCAATAATCCTCACCCTCCTCCCTTCTGGTAACTATCAGTTTATTCTCTATAGTTAAGAGTCTGTCTCTTGGTTTGCCTTTCTCTTTTTTCCTGTTGATCATGTTTTGTTTGTTAAGCTCCACATGTAAGTGAAATCATATGATATGTCTTTCTCTAACTTATTTCACTTAACATTATACTCTCTAGCTCTATCATGTTGCAAATGGCAAGATTTCACTCTTTTTATGACTGAATTATATACTCCATTGTGTATAATAACCACTGCCGCTTTATCCCTTCATCAATTAAAGGACACCAGTGCTGCTTCCATAATTTGGCTATTGTATATAATGCTGCTATAAAATCGGGGTGCACATACCCCTGGTATTTATAGCAGCAATAGTATTTTTGTATTTTTGGGGGGGGAGGGGTAAATACCCAGTAATGCTATTACTAGATCATATGGTAGCTCTATTTTTAACTTTTTTTTTAAAAAAAAATTTATTTATTCATGAGAGACACAGAGAGAGAGAGGCAGAGACACAGGCAGAGGGAGAAGCAGGCTCCATGCAGGGAATCCGATGTGGGACTGGATCCTGGGACTCTAGGATCATGCTCTGGGCAGAAGGCAGGCACCCCAACCACTGAGCCACCCAGATATCCTTATTTTTAACTTCTTAAGGAACCTCCATACAGTTCTCCAGAGTGGCTGTGCCAGTTTGCATTCCAACCAACAGTTTAAGGGGTTTCCTTTTTTCTCCACATCCTTGCCAACACATTGTTTCTTGTATTGTTGATTTTATCCATCTGACAGGTGTGAGGTGATATCTCATTGTAGTTTTGATTTGTATTTCCCTTGACGATAAGTGATAATGAACATCTTTTCATGTGTCTGTTGGCCATTTGTATGTGTTCTTTGGAGAAATGTCTGTTCATGTCTCTGCCCATTTTTTAATTGGATTATTCATTTTTGGGGTGTTGAGATTTATCATTTCTTTTTTTAATCAGTTCTTTATATATTTTGGATACTAACTTTTTATCAGGTATGTCAGTTGCAAATATCTTCTGTTCTGTAGATTTTCTTCTATTTTTGTTGATTGTTTCCTTCGCTGAACAGAAGCTTTTTCTTTTGATGTAGTCCCGGTAGTTTATTTTTGCTTTTGTTTTCCTTGCCTCAGGAGACATAGCTAGAAAAATGTTGCTACAGTCAATATAAGAGACATTACTGCCTATGTTCTCTTCTAGGATTTTTATGGTTTCAGGTCCCACATTTAGTTCTTTAATCCATTTTGAGTTTATTTTTGTGAATGGTATTAGAAAGTGGTCTAGTTTTATTCTTGTGCGTATAGCTGACTAGTTTAACATCATTTATTGAAGAGACTGTCTTTTTCTCATTGGATATTCTTTGCTACTATGTTGAAGATTAGCTGACCATATAATTGGGCTCATTTCTGGGTTTTCTATTCTATTCTTTTGGTTTATGTATCTTTTTGTGTCAGAATGGTACTGCTTTGATTACTGCAGCTTTGTCATACATCTTGAAGCCTGAAATTGTGATGCCTCCAGGTTTGCTTTTCTTTTTCAAGGTTGGTTTGGCTATTTGGGATGTTTTGTGGTTTCACACAAATTTCATGATAGTTTGTTCTAGGTGTGTGAAAAATGCTGTTGGTATTTTTATGGGAATTGGATTAAATGTGTAGATTGTTTTGAATAATATAGGCATTTTAACAATATTCTTTCAATTCATGAGTATGGAATGCCTTTCCTTTTCTTTGTGTCAGAGACAATTTTTCCAGAGTGGTTTTAGGTTCAAAGCAAAATTAAGTGGAAGGTACAGAGATTTCCCATATACTCTCTACTCCTCATGCATACTTTTTCCTATTATCAATATCACTCACCAGAATGGTACATCCTTAACAAGTGTGAACCTACATGGACCCATCATAATTACCCAGAGTCCATAGTTTATCTCAGGTTCACTATTGGTATTGTATGTTCTGTAGATTTGCACAAATGTATGAAGACATATATGTCATTACAATTTCAGAATATTTTCACTGCCCTAAAAGTTCTCTGTGCTTCTTGAAAGTTCTCTGTGCTTCTTCTATTCACTGCACCCTCCCACCCATTAGCAACCACTGATCTTTTATTGTCTTCATAGTTTGAATTTCTAAAATGTTGCATAATTGGAATTATACAATTTTCATATTGGCTTCTTTCACTTAGTAATATGCATTTAAGTTTCCTCCCATGTCTTTTCATGGCTTGATAGCTCACTTGTTTTTAGCACTGAATAATATTTCATTGTCTGGATATATTACAATTTATTTAGCCATTCACCTATTGAAGGACATCTTAGTTGCTTTCAATTTTTGGTAATTATGAATAAAGCTGCTATAATTATCCACTTCCAGGATTGTCTGTGAACATAAGCTTTTAATTCCTTTGGGTAATTACAAAAAAGCACATTTTCTGGACTGAATGCTAA